>NC_057865.1:228921210-229237876 GCF_019393635.1 Dromiciops gliroides
CAAAATGAGTTTATTTTTGACAATCAATCAATCAATAAGCATTTTTCAGTGACATTTATTTTGATAAGCTCTGGAAATACAAGGAAATAGTGAACAATGCCCTAACCCTTTAGGAATTTGCATTCTAATTTGGAAGAGGAGGTTCCAAGCTGCATTGGTAAAATGAATTTCCTCATCTAGGATTTCCTTATGCCAATGAAATCCGAGGTATAGTCTTATGCCTTTCCATATAGTAGATATTAAGCAGATATATTTATCCTCAGTTTAGAATTTTCATGAAGTCATCCCATAAATCTTTCACTGGCTTTCTGGTTTGTGCTAAATCTCTTCCTTAGCTTCAAAATATAAACACAAGAATCCAGAGGTTAAAGGCAGTGTTATGTACCCTTCATCTATCTGATTGTCTGGCCTGTACAGTGTGTGTGTGTGTGTGTGTGTGTGTGTGTGTGTGTGTGTGTCCTAGAAATTATGATTTTTGCTTCAAAACGAGACAACTAATTTATCAACCAATAGATGGCACTAAAGGCATTTGAAACATTTCTTTATTCCTTGTCTTCCTTTAGGAATATTAGTCTTTCCAGAAGTAAATAATTCATATCCTTAAATTAAAAACAAAGGCACATGTGAAACGTCCATATTTAAGGAATTTGAATATTGAAATTTTGACTAAATGGCTAGAAAAATGTGAGCCTTTGACAAAGTGAATCTACCTTAGTTGAAGCTAATTGATTACTGTGGTATTCAAAGACATTTGTTAGTAGACCATAAGATTTCTAAGAAATGGATGAAACATTTCTGAGATGTGTGATTTCTATGAAAATTCCACTTTATTGTACCTTTCATCTGTTTGTGTGATCCTGGCTGTTAGAATTACTGGAAAATGTAATTAAGTCTTCTCATTATAGGGGCTCACCTATATTTTGTGAAATCTAACTTCACAAGTAACCTTTTCATTCTCTGTAGTAAACAAGCTCATAAAATGTTCAATGAATCACACCGCATAAAAAAAGAAAATGTTCACTAGCACTTCAGCACCAACTGCAGTGTGAAGAGTAATCTATTGGTGGGATGGGTCTAATTTTCCTCTAAAATTTCTTAATAATGGACTTGATAATCTAGATTTGGTGTAAAAACATCCTATGTGGAGTTCAATGGAAATCACACTTCCATATAAAGATAGCTTGGAGTTATATTCTTTTAAATAATATGCAAGGTCTACAGCTTTCATTGTGCCTTTTTATTGACATTTCTATAAAATGTCTCATGAAGTCAGGTGATATTTTCTGCAAAGTTTCAGCATGGTATGGCATCAAACATTATACCTTCAACTTCAGATTGTTCCCCACAACTTTTTTTCAAAGATTTGTTTTAAAGCCCTTGAAGAATCCAGAAATTCCATCTGGAACAAGATTAAATTGTGATGTTTTATTTTACTTTTGTTTCATAAAAAATCCACACTCATTATAATTTATATATAGCCAGAAGAAGCCTATGTTTTAATCTAAGTGGGCATGCAAAAAGAGACAGAATTAGGTGCTGTAAATTTTATAGCAGTTCATTAGTACTGTTTCAGTGGCATGGGACATCAGCATGACTAATATTCATATTTATTTTCTTTTAAATATTTTGTATTGATCTATTTTATTTTCATATCATCTAGATTTCCACCTGTCTCCTTCCACCAATCTTTCCCAGAGAGCCACCCCTTATGATAAATATTTTTTTTAAAAAAGAAAAAAATTTAGAAGAGGGAGGAAATAAGTAAAGCTGAGCAAAACATCAAAAATATGAAATTGCATGCAGTGTTCCATATCTGGAACACCCCACTTATTCAAAGGAGATATGAGACACTTGTCTTTTTTGTATCTTTTCTTTGTGATCAGGCTTTTAAAAATAATTTTACAACATTCATTTACAATTTAATGAGCTGTGTATCTCAAAGATCCTCAAATTAGGATGACCTGGTTCAAACCTAGCTTTAGACAGTAACTAGTTGTTTGACTCTTGAAAAATTACTTAATCTCTATCTGCCTCAATTGCTTCATCTACAAAATAAAGACAATAATAATTCCTACTTGCCGGGTTGTTGTGAGGATCCAATGAGTTAGTATATGTAACACACTTTACAAACTTTAAAGTACTGTATAAATGTTAGCTAAAAAATATTTTGTGGTGGGGGCAGCTAAGTGGCACAATAGATAAAGCTCTGGCCCTGGATTCAGGAGTACCTGAGTTCAAATCTGCCCTCAGACACTTGACACTTACTAGCTATGTGGCCCTGGGCAAGTTACTTAACCCTCATTGGCCCACCCCCCCCCAAAAAAAAAACCTTTGTGATTTTTGGTTTTTGTTCCTTCCATTCACCTTTTAGTCATCATGTAATACTTGTCTTCCTAAAGAAACATCTCAGTGTGTCTGGTATAAGTACAAATAGTAAATGTCCATTGTTAAAAACAAGATTACTTTCCCGTGATCCTCATTTGTTCTAGTGAAGTTTAATTATAGGCATTAAGAAACCCTCTCTTTGTTCCTCTTCACATCTTGCTATCTTAACAAGAAAATTAAAAGGCTTGTATCTCACTACAGGGCTTAACATATTCCTCTACATTTTCTCCATTATAATCCTTCATACAGTATAAGAGTGACAGCTTTTGAACTCTTTCTAATAGGACCAGACTTTGTTTTAAAGAACTGTGTAGCTCTTGTGGTTGAGTAAGGCATATCCTTAATGTATCAGATAATATTTGAAGTTGATATTTAAAACAAGAGAGAGGCAGAAAGGTTTGGCAAGTGATACTCAAAGGCTTTAGGAATTCTATAATGGAGGACTCCTATGGAGTCAGTACTGTGGACTGCGGCCCATTTCATCTTGGATTCAGCAATATGACCTACAATGCCTGGAGGGCCCAGCATGACAAGATTCATCTTGATGTCTGCACTTGAGTCTCAATGACACTTCCTGCCTCACAAAGCTTAGTCTCTACTACTATTGAAGATATCACTGTCTGGCACCATCTCCTTTATTTCTCCTACTTGAATATTTCAATGAATTTGAAATTTCATTCATGTAGGTACTCCCTCCAACAGGATAGACCTGCTAGTTGTCAATGCCTATGTTTCCTCTGTGACCTTTGCTCATGTCTTCATGTAAGTCTTCTATATCCTCACATCATTTGCTTTTTGTCTTTTTACATTGTTTTCATATTAGTTGAACACAAAAGTTATCCCTTCTTTACATTTGTTCTCAATACCTGACTGGCTTGCCTCCTTTCCTAATAACATATCTCTATGATGATAAATTTTCCACTACTTCTACACGATTCTTCATTGAAAATATGTTGCCAGTGGATAAAGCACAAGCCCTGGATTCAGAAGGTCTTGAGTTCAAATCTGGCCTCAGACGCTTTACACTTACTAACTGTGTGATCTTGGGCAAGTAACTTAACCCTCATTGCTCTGGAAAAAAACAAAAGACAAAACAAAAGACAAAAAGCTTTGGGGGGCAGCTAGGTGGTGCAGTGGATAAAGCACCAGCCCTAGAATCAGGAGGATCTGAGTTCAAATCCAGCCTCAGACACTTGACACCTACTAACTGTGTGACCCTGGACAAGTCACTTAACTGTCATTGCAAAACAAACAAACAAAAAGAAAATATGTTTCAGTCTACTCATACTGACAACATGAATTTCTACAATTTTTTGTTTGATTCACAGCTTTAATTCTTTGCAGACTTATATCCCATGATTTTTAGTCAGACACACTAGAAAAATGTCAAAATGTTTAAAAGATAGGACTTAATTTTAGAGAGAAGTTTAAAAGCATTTTACAATTTCAGTCAATGCATTAGCTCCAAATCTTAGAATTATGAAAACTATGTTGTCCTTTAATATGAAAAGTTAATCAAGGTTGATGACTTGCACAGAATAGGTGCTCAAAAAATCATTATTAAATGAATCAATGAACAAAGAAAATAAGTAATGAACAAATATGTGTATATATATGTATATGTTATATGTTATATAGAGATATGTATGTATGTATACATATGCACACACGAATTATGACTTTACTGATATTTCCTTTTAATTTTTTCCCCTAGCTTCGAGTATTCTTCAACAAAACCTTCATTTTTATTTCAACTTGGTGTGATGGCATTAAATTACCACATGTTGGAATTCTTCCAGAATGGGTAAGTCCCACTACTCAAAGTAGCTCATATAATTGGTTGTTAAATTTTGTGCCAACCAGTGGTCTGATGTGACACTATAAAAAACTGAAAAGCAAGACATTTGAAACATGAATAATTTAATGCAAACACAAGATAAGCATATGCACAAAATGATAATCTCTTTTTATTCTATATTATTTTCTAGATGGGATTTTCCTCTCTTGCTTTCTAACAAATATTTCCACTATTTCAAAACCACCTTTGAAATTCACATTGAAGCCTTATTTTGTCAACTAATGTAGTAGAAATTGCATACTTCAAAATTCAGGGATAAGTTTCTTTTCATTCTATTTATTGAGTAGTCTTCTATTGCTATAGATCATAATTTTCACATATGTTAGAAAATTTTCTTTAGTAAAAAAATAAAATGAAACCTATCACCTAGTGATCAGTCATCTAGGAATGAGCACTACCAAATTTAGCCAGGCTGCACGTTAGGGAACAAACATATATTCCACTGGACCTATTGATGATTCATAGATATTGATTCATATTGATTAATAGATAACTATATAGGTGTTAATTCAATCAACATTGAGTAAGAAAAGTAACATTGTGGTGTACTGGGATCCAAATAGTCTACCAAAGAATTAGAAACAAAATGATTGCTTATCAATTGGGGAGTAGCTGAAAAAATGCACATACATTTAGTGGAATATTATTACACTTAAATGACAAATATGAATAATTCAAATAAACTTAGGAAGATTTATATGAAGTTGTGTAGGGTGAAATGATCAGAGTCAGTAAAAAAAACCAAAACAAAAACAGTACACAATTACTACAATTACATAAAAGAAAATAATTTCAAAAGGCTTTAGAACTTTTTTCAATGTTTTAGTCATGCTTCAGAAGTTTTATGATGAAGTATGTCTTGACATAGCAGTGATTCACTAGAGGTGCAGAATGAGACATGCATCTCTGTACATGGTCAACGTGTTCATTTTTTTGGACAATAATTACTTGTTACAAGTGATATCAATTAGTGACAGAGATGGTAAATTAGTTTTAATAGAGGCAATGCAAAAGAAAGCATCAGTATTTTTTAATCATAAAAAATTTTATTATTTCCCAGTTATGTGTAAAGATAGTTTTCAACATCTGTTTTCATAAGATTTTTAGTTCCAAATTTTTCCCACCTTCCTTTCCTTCTCTCTTTGCCAAGATGGAAAGCAATCTAATATATGTTATATATGTACAATCATATTAAACATGTTTCTGCCCTAGTCAAATTTTGAAAGAAGAATAAATAATTTTTAAAAACCTCAGGAAACTAAAGTTTAGAAGGGGAAAGGAATGAGCCACTTTAGTTACTATGATGCTATATTAATATATACTTCTAAAAACCAAACTAAATCAACAGATCAAAATAAAATAATAAATAATAAAAAGTAATAAAACAACAATATAAACAATATTAATAAAAGTTAAAATATGCATATTCCAATAGATTACAATGAAAATTATTGCCCCTCATGCACCAATAACCAATATACCTTTTTTAGAAGTTGACGGGGTATAGAAATTCATATTATATATATATATGTATATGTATATATATATGTATACATATATATACACACACACAATCTATGAAATTAATTAAAACTATGATCTGATACTGAGTGGGTATAACCAAGAGCAACAAAAATTATGTTGCAAAAAATGGGTCAAAATTAAGAGATAAAAGCATCATTAATGTGGAAATAACATAGAACCTTCAAAGTTATATATCAAGAATACCCTTTTGTTCACCAAGAAAAGAATCAGAAGATGAAGGTAATAGTGAACACTAAATAATAACATGAGAAATTAAATTGATTATATTAAAATTATATCACATGAATGATTTCTGATATCAGGGTATTTCCAAAATCAACAGAGACAACCTATTTACAAGAGCAAAGATCAAAAGTATTGTGAAACTAGGATGAAGAATAAAAGTGATAAAAAGCTATATTGTATAATTAAGACAAGTAACACCTGAACTAGTAAAAATGATTTTGATGCTCAAAAACATGATACAGATAAATAACAGGTCCTTCATTCTAACTACCATGATTTTATATAGAACTTTATGATCAATTGCTATAATGAGGAGGCAAAAGACCCTACAACCTATGACTGTCAGCAAATATTTGACTTTCTTGCCAAGTAGAGCTATATGACAACCAAGGGTAACATCAGTTTAGAATATAAAATTAATTGTAAATTTTTATATAGAATGGTCGAAAGTGTGGATCATCACCTCATAAAGCAGAGAAAAACAATGGGAGATACAGCTAATTTAAAGAAAACTGAGTAAAAGACACAGTTAAGCAAAGTGATCCTGCTGGCTTTTAAGAAGGAAGATAAAAGCAGTAAACCAAACTTGTGAAAGATGGACTATAACTACATAGATATTTATAACCAATTCTTTTCACCATTAAGGACAGCAGAGTCACCAAATTTGGACGCTAATATCAGTTAAAAATTTTCTTTGAGTGAAAGTAAAAATGCCACTGAAGAAATCTAAAGAAACAAAAAACATTGGACTATATCAAGTGTATACAAATGAGGTCTATACTGGAGATTAAACAGTCGTGGGGTATGGAAAAATAGAATATCAAGTTATTTGGATGAAGAGAAGTTGCAAAAGACATAAAAATAATTAACAGACCTGTTTTTCTATAAAAATTAGTTGACTGAGAGAACATCAATAACCACTGACCTTTATGTCTACTTTTCTATTTATTTTTTTTAATGAGAATCATCTGCACATGCATCCAGAATACCATTTATAATAGCAAAGAGATAATCCAGTCTTTTACAAATGATGGGCCCCAGTAGATCACATTTTAAATCATCATTTAATTGAATGAAGGTTGTAAAGCATATACAATTATTACTGTGTTTATTGTTTGTTGATGATTAAAATCCCATTTAATTTGATTGAACAAAATGCCACCTTAAAATATTATTCCAATAAGATATCTCCCATGTATATGTCAAGATTATAAAAGACTCTCTAAAATATATTATAATATGGAAAATATCTAGAATAAAGTCTAGGTCAAAGAGGGATTTCCTATAAATAACTAGATGCTACAGATGCTCCTATACAAATAGAACAACATTGTTCTGCCTCTACCTAGGGGAGCTAGGTGTTGGAGTGGATAAAGCACTAACTGGTAATAAAATAATATTCCTGGAGGTTTTCCATTTGGGATATCTTTCCAGAGGTGATTGGTGGATTCTTTATATTTCTATTATACCTTCTGCTTCTAGAATATCAGGGAAATTTTCTCTAACAATCTCTTGAAGGATGGTGTCTAAGCTCTTGTTTTGGTCACAGTTATCAGGTAATCAAATGATTTTCAAATGATCTCTACTCGCTTTATTTTTCAGTTCAGCTGTTTTTCTTGGAAGATAATTCACATTGCCCTCTATTTTTTCATTCAATTGGATTTGCTTTACTGTGTCTTGGTTTCTCATAAGGTCACTAACTTCCATTTGTTCAATCCTAATTCTTAGGCAATTATTTACATCAGACAGCTTTTTAATCTCCTTTTCCATTTGGTTTTTCAAGATGTTGACTTTTTTCACATGATTCTGCTGCATCGCTCTCATTTTTCTTTCCATTTTTTCCTCCCTCTCTCTATCTTCCTTCTATTTCTCCTATTTTCTCTTCAAAATCCCTTTTGAGAGTTTCCATGGCCTGAGACCAGTTCATATTTTTCTTGGAAGCTTTGGACGTAGGGGCCCTGTGGTTGATTTCCTCATCTGAGGCTGCACCTTGATCTTCCTTGTCACTGAAAAAGCATTCTATAGTTTTGAACTTTCTTTGCTCATCTTTTAATTGACTTTAAACACTCAACTTGGGGATGGGGGGCTGCTTCTCAGCTCCACTCCTGTTTCCAGCTTCAGAGGGTCCCAGGTGTTTTGGTCTGAGGGAGGGCAGGTTTTTATCTCACCTGGCCTGTTCTCTGGTCCAAAGATAACCTCAAGCCTACTTACTAAACAACCAACCAGCAAACCTTTCTGTGGAGTGGTCCTTAGATTTGACAAGCCTGCACCCCTCCCCAACCTGAGCCTCACACTGCTCAAGATTTCTTCCTGGTTCCCTATTGGGGTGGGACAGCCAAATTCTTCCCCTGTCCCACTAGTACCCCTTCAGTTTCTGCCCGCCCCACCCCCGACCCACCAATCTGCCCTCTCACCCAACCACACGCTCAGCTCCAAAAGATGCCAGTGCCGTAGCTGATTCAGAGGCTCCTAAATTTTTTTTTAATTCAATGTTTTCTTAGTTCTGCTTCTTCCACTGCAACAATCATAAAGGTCTTCACAGTTTTCTTCTTAAATGATCAATTTTACAACTTCTTCACGTCAAAGCAATATTCTATAACATTCATATACCAAAATTTGTTTATTCATTCCACACTAGGACACTTCCTTAGGTTACAATTGTGGACTACCATTAAAATAGATCCTATGTCTCTCTCTTTCTCTATGTCTGTCTCTATCTCTACACATCTCTATATCTATCTATATCTATCAATCAATTTTTATATAGCTTCCCTTTCTTTTTTCTTTGATTTTTTGGGGGGATATATAGAAATAATAGTGGTATGATAAAGTTCCTATATAGATTGTGATTTGTTCAACAGCAGAGAAGAGAGAAATGGAATATAGAGTTCAAGAGGAGTTTGGCTGGAAGGAAGAATGTGTGGATAATCGGAAATGAAGATAATCCTTAAGTATGTGAAATGAATTCTTATAGGAAAGTTGCTTCTCAAAGCTCTAAGGGAATTCAGAAATAATAGCCTTTAAAGACTATAGCTTTGGACTCTATCTTGCCATTAGCACTTTCATTTTTCTGAATCAGGAAAAAATGTTTGGGCTGAGAGGACATAATGCTATTTTTAATATGAAAATCAATTTACAATTTTTACATTATTCTGCTTCAGAAGTTTGCAAATGTTATTATTCCATCAGAATCTGGTACAAAAAGTATGCCTACAGCCTGTATGCAAGTGTTTGTTGTGCTTCAAATTAAAAAATGACATTGCTGATACCACTGCTACTTTTGTGGGGGAGTGTTGCTAAATTCAACCTTGTAAATAAGAGCAAACACATTCATTTGTAACCCACTCATCCTCTGAGCTGCACATGTTCTGAAATGAGTGAGATCAGTATCTTTTTTCCCCCTCCATCCTCAGAAAGCAATGGGACTTTGAGCAACTATTAAATATTGTTATCTTCAAAATAAAGCTAAGTGGGTCAAAGGTTGCATATACTTACAAATACATTTAAAATCTTGTTCATGAGCAGGTCCAATAATAGGTTAAGATTTTACCACTTGAATTCCATTAACCATTTCAAGTCTCATATAAGTTTTCTAGAATTTCAGTATGGAACCTCAGAATACCATGCAGTCTAACTCATGCCTGAAAAATGATTCTTTGTAGAACATTCTCAATAAGTGATCATTCAACCTATTCTTAAAGATCTCTAATAAGCTGGAACTCACTGTTTCCTAAGGAAGCACATTCTGTTTTGGCCATCTCTAATTGTTAGGGTATTGTTGTTTGTTGTTGTTGTTGTTTGTTTTGTTTTTGTTTTTTGCTTGTTGCTTTCTTTGTTTCCCTGACATTGAATTTATATTTGTCTCTACAACTCTACCCTAGTGGTTCTTGTTCTGCCCTCTGAGGCCACATAAAATAAGTCTAACATTTCTTCTACATGACAATCCTTTAGGTACTTGAAAATGCCTAATCTGCCCCACCCCCCAAACAAGTTTTCTATCCACTAGACTAAACATCCTCAACATCTTCAGCTCATCCAGTTTATCCTTACATGCTATACCATGTCTGCCATCATTGTTGCCCTAAATTTGTTTTTGATTATCATTTGAGTGGATATCATGAAATCATAGCATCTTCAAACTGGAAAGAAGTTTGAAATCTTTCTAGAGATGATCATTGTTCTATGATGAAAAAACAGATACTTCCCCAAGTTTACAAAAGTAAGTTGTGGCAAAGCTAGGATTGGAGTGGTATGGAAAACCAACAACATAGTTACACTGAAATGACAATTGGGGCAACTGGGTTCTGCCCCTAACTGTGTTCACAAGTAAGTCACTTCATATATCCTCCCTTCAATTTATTCATCTGTAAAATGAAAGAGTTAGACTAAATTATCTCTAAAGTCTTTTACCAGTCTAAAATAATACATTTTGCCTACACACCTGAAATTCTGATGAGTGAGCCCTTTGCTTTTCATATATGTAAATTTGTCTTTTGTTGAGGCAATTGGGGTTAAGTGACTTGCCCAGTGTCACACAGCTAGTAAGTGTGAAGTGTCTGAGGCTGGATTTGAACTCAGGTCCTCCTGAGTCCAGGCCAGTGCTCTATCCACTGCACCACCTAGCTGCCCCTTCATTTATATTTTTATGTGATAACTTCTAGATTTCAATAAAAAATGTAATATTGCTTTCTTGGGTAGTATATCTATGCTTACTTCCTATTTCTTGGCAAGAAGCCCATTTTTCAGGGGGAAATAAGTATTGAATTGAAAGAGATATAGAAATACTGTATAGAAAAAAATCATTCATTCCTGTATTCACACAAATCAGCATTATTGAGAAGCCAAGATGTTAGCTATAAAGAAGCTTTTTTCTTATAGAAGCAGACCATGATTCCATCATTTTCTGTCCAATTTAGAGAACATAAGGAACTTTATATTCAGCTCTGGACACCATACATTGAGAGAAACATTGATAAATTTCAACATATTCAGGAGAATGTCTGAAAGAAAATGAAAAAATTAAGAATAATATTAATAACAACAATAATATCCTTTAGGGCAAGGACTTTTGCAAGTTTTGTATCTCTAACACTTAGCACAGTGACTGAGACATCATAGGCATTTAATAAATGCTTAATAATAATAACAGCGTGGGGTAGCTAGGTGGCCCAGTGGCTAGAGCACTGACCCTCAATTCAGGATGACCTGAGTTCAAATCTGGACTCAGACATGATATTTACTGGATGTATGACCCTTAGCAAGTCACTTAACCCTCATTGCCCCACAAAATAAAAAAAAAACTAATAAATGAATGAAGGAATAAATAATAATAATAATAATAATAATAATAACACCATTTATATAGTGATTACTTTGAGCCAGACACTCTGATAAGTGCTTTATAATTATTCTCTCATTTGATCCTCACAACAACCCTGGGAAACAGACACTATTATTATCCCCACTTAACAGATGCAAAACCTGAGGCAAAAAGAGGTTAAGTGATTTTTTTCCTCACATAAATATTTTATTATTTTACAGTTATATTTAGAGATAGTTTTCAACATTTGTTTTTATAATATTTCTAGTTTCAAATTTTTCTCCCTCCATTCCTTCCCTCTCCTCTCCACAAGACAGCAAGTAATCTGATATGGCTTATATATGTATAATCACAATAAGCATATTTCTGCATTATGAGAGAAGACTCAGACTAGTCAAAAAAAGAAATGTGTCATTGCCTTGCTGAAAATAGCCATGTGCTTCCCAGCAGATCATCTTACAATATTGCTGTTATGTTGTATACAGTACATTTCTCTCTGCTTCAGTTCATGTGGGTATTTCCAGGTTTTCCTGATAGCATCCTGTCCATCATAACTTTTATATAGTACCTTAAACTTGATGAAGAATTTTCTTCACAATAGCCCAGCAGAGTAGGTACCATACATTTTGACATTGTAGTCAATCATAACTATTTCCCTCCATCCTATTCCCTTCCAATGATATTTACTCTATTTTCTATCTTATTTTGCCCTATTCCTCCTCAAAAGTGTTTTGGTACTAAGTGCCCCCACCCCCACTCTACCCTCCCTTCATTTACCCTACTCTCCTTATCCTTTTCCCCTCCTCCTTTCCTGTCAGGTTAAATAGATTACTCCTCCCAATTGGGTATGTGGGTTATTCCCTCCTTGAGTCCACTCTGAGGAGGTTAAGGTCTTTGAGCTAATTCTGTTCTCTAAATTTTTCCTCCTCCCTCCTCCTCAACTCTTCCTATGAGATCAAGCAAATCAATATATGTCATACATGTGCTATTATGTAAAACATCTTCACCTTCCTCGAAAGTGTTTTGCTTTTTGCAGCTCCCTCCCCCAAACTTCCCTTCCCTCCTTCCCATCTTCTCCAGTTAGTAATAATAACTGTGAATGGGAATGGGAGGAACTCTGCTATAAAACAGAAATGAATTGCAGAGTGGATAAAAAGCCATAATCCTACAATATGCTGTTTAAAAGAAACATATTTGAAGAAGAGAGATACACACAGAGCAAAGGTAAAAGCCTGGAGCAGAATATATTGTGCTTCAGCTAAATTTTAAAAAGCAGGGGTAGCAATCCTTATCTCAGACAAAGCACAGGCAAAAATAGATCTCATTAAAAGAGATAAGGAAGGAAACTACATTTTGCTAAAAGGTATTATAGATAATGAAGCAATATCAATATTAAATATGTATGTGCCAAATGGTATAGCATCCAAATTCTTAGAGGAGAAGTTAAATGAGTTACAAGAGGAATTAGACAGTAATACTGTACTAGTGGGGGATCTGAATCTTCCCCTCTCAGAATTGGATAAATCTAGCCGAAAAATAAATAAGAAATAAGGGAAAGAGGTGAATAGATTACTAGAAAAGTTAGACATGATAGATGTCTGGAGAAAATTGAATGGGGATAGAAAGGAATATACCTTTTTCTCAGCAGTACATGGCACATTTTCAAAAATTGACCATGTATTAGGGCACAAAAACATCATAGTCAACTGTAGAACGGCAGATTAAGTGAACAGGAAATAAAATCCTTAAATAAGCCCATATTAGAAAAAGAAATTGAACAAGCCATTAATGCACTCCCTAAGAAAAAAATCCCCAGGGCCAGATGGGTTTACAGGTGAATTCTACCAAACATTTAAAGACCAATTAATTCCAATATTATACAAATTATTTGGAAAAATAGGTGGAGTTCTACCAAATTCGTTTTATGACACAAATATGGTGATGATACCAAAACCAGGCAGAACAAAAACAGAGAAAGAAAATTATAGACCAATTTCCCTAATGAATATTGATGCTAAAAATCTTAAACAAGATAATAGCAAGGAGATTACAGCAAGTGATCACCAGGATAATACACTATGACCAGGTGAGACTTATCCCAGGAATGCAGGGCTAGTTCAACATTGGGAATACTATCAACATAATCAACCACATCAATAAGAAAACTAACCAAAATCATATGATTATTTCAATATATGCAGAGAAAGCTTTTGACAAAATACAGCATCCATTCCTAATAAAAACACTAGAGAGCTTAGGAATAGGTGGAGCTTTCCTTAAAATAATAAACAGTATCTACCTAAAACCATCTGCAAGCATTATATGTAATGGAGATAAGTTAGCGGCCTTCCCAATAAGATCAGGGGTGAAACAGGGATGTCCATTATCACCTTTATTATTCAATATTGTACTAGAAATGTTAGCATTAGCAATCAGAGAAGAAAAAGGATTAAAGGAATCAGAATAGGCAAGGAGGAAAGAAAACTATCACTCTTTGCAGATGATATGATGGCACACTTAGAGAATTTGATGCTATTATTATCTCCATTTTGTAGGTCAGGAAAGAAAGGCTGAGAGCAGTTAAACAACTTGCCCAGAATCTTACAGTTTATAGAATTTGTGATTGAGGCAGAGTTTGGATTCAGTTCTTCCCAGTTTCCAATTGAACGATCTATATATCCACTATGCAACATGGATGCTTCTAAAGGACAAGCTGTTAGTTGGAGAAAAAGGAATATTCAAGGGGATATAATCATAGTCTTAATTTCTAATAGAATTTAAGTTCTCTGAGGGCAGACACTATTACATTTTTATATTGTATCTCCAGTGAATTTATTAGCATTTATTAAACATTTTTTCATAAGATCATAGATTTAGAGCTACAAGAAACCTAATAAGCCTCAGAGTCCCACCAGTTCTTCTTACTAATGATGAAACAGGGCATAAGAAAGTTCGTCTTAACCAGAGTCACAGAGCTAATAATTGAACGCAAATCTTCCTGCATTCAATGCCAGTACCTTATACACCAAGAAACACTGCCTTCCAAAGTGATGATTGTCTTTAATTATTCATATTCTTGTTATTGGGGCCAGTTCTTGACTAAAAAATAATTAGTTTGGATTGAATTTTGGGATAAAATCAGACATTATTATTATTATTATTGTTGTTGTTGTTATTATTATTAGCATCATCATCATCATCATCATTATGTGGGGAAATGAGGGTTAAGTGACTTACCTTGGATCACATACCCAGTGTCAACTGTCTGAGGCCAGATTTGAACTCAGGTCCTCCTGAATCCAGGGCCGGTGCTTTAGCCCCTGCACCACCTAGCTGCACCCAAAATGAGACTCTTTTAAGACTTTTACCAGTTAACAAATGAAGTTTACTTTGTCCTAACAGCGGTTATAAAACAAAGATAAAGTGACCCTTGGGTTCCATATATGTTATACCTGCTCTTCTCCATTTGGAAACATTTCTGAGTAGCAGGGGTGTTGTATGGTAACTGACATTGTTGTGTGGTTTTCAGTCATCCATCAATTTGAAGAGTGCTGACTCCATGTGGGTAGGCCTTTTTTGGCCTTTAGGTGACCAGGAAACTGAAACAAGGGAGTCTTCCATGGCACATGGGCACAAACTCCAGAACTGAATGGCTTACATCGGGAATTAGCAGGTGTCCTTTTTCAATAGATCTTCATGGAGGGTTGAATTAATGCTTGTTGAGAATATTGGAGAAGAAATTAATGCCTCAGATAAGGGTTAAACTAGATGGCAACTCAAATCTAAAATTCTGTTTTCTAGCTAAGGTAATGTTTTTTGAGGTAACAGCATCCTGGATAACTTCTCTTTTCTGTATGAATATATTATTTCATTTGTTTCTACAGAATTTAATACTGGATCACCCAAGCATCCCAGTACATGGATATGGCAGAAATACTGCCTAACTTGAAAAATAATTATCTTCTGATTATAGAATCCTTTCATTTTCTACAATGAGCCCAATTGGAAAATATGGATGTAGGTATAATCCGCTTTCTAGTACAGACAATAAACATAGACAGAGATAGCATGAATAATGTCATCTAATGATAATGGCAATACTAGTAATAGGAGTTCACATTCTATAGTGACTTGCATTTTCTAAATCCTCACCCTTGGTTTTAGCTCTTTATTTTAGAATGTTGAAGATCAGATGAGCTTTCAGCAGAATAGCTCATACATAAACAAATGACTCTTCTATTTTCTTCTTTCCTTGTGTCAGCCATTATACTGTGAAAGGGCCAAAGACTGGAAGGTGAATAAAGAAGGGCAAAAAGCAATGTTAATAATATCTAATATGCATGTACAGATATAAATAGTGAAGCATAAAAACACACTTTGCCCAGAAGGGCAACATCTGAGAAGTGTACTTGTTTCTGAAGGCAGCCACTGTCTCTATACCTTGCCCTGTGACCTTCCATGAGTTGCTGTGCAGTGGAGAATCAGAAAGTAAAACTTGTCTTATTTTGTTGTGCTTCTAAATAAATTGACATACTTGCAAAGACCTGTGGGTAGACTAGGTCTCTCCAACATAAAACAACTCTTGGGACATGTGTTCCCATAGGAAACAAATCTGTTTCTAGGTAGGGCAATGTAAAGCAGATGTGCTGAACTGGATTGTTTCAATAATGATTGAGTCACTGAGTCCCATTTGCTATACCTTTACTAATCTCCTAACTTTATACTTCCCTCTCCCAGCATTATACTAACCCCATTCATCTTTTCACTATGTAATACCACAAATTTATTCTGTCTCCTCATTCCAGTTATAAAGCTATAAGATGGGGGGCAGCTAGGTGGAGCAGTGAGTAAAGAACTGGCCCTGGATTCAGAAGTATCTGAGTTCAAATTTGGCCTCAAACACTCAACACTTAGTATTTGTGTGACACTGGGCAAGTCACTTGACCCCCATCGCCCCACAAAAAACTCCCCAAAAACAAAAGAAAAAACAAATATTTATTCATATAAATATGCACCTTGAAGTTTAAAAATCATGTTCCCTATTCTCTGAAATGCTGTATTAACATTTTCCAGAGCAGAGAACTGAGGCTCAGAGAGCTTGTGATTGTTCATGATCATATGGTTATTATGTTATGATGTTAACAAAGATTTGAACTTAGACTTAGAAATTTGATAAGCCTGACTCTATCACTTCACCTAAGTCATTGATTAATTTTTAAAAATATATAACATGCACAAGGACAGATGCCTGGGACTTAGCATAAAGGACATCTTTCATGTTGCTATCAAAACATTAATAATAGGTCATTACTCTTTTTAAAAAAAAACATATGTACATGTGTAGTTTGTATGTATACATCCATCCATCCATCCATCCATCCATTCATCTATCTATCTATCTACCTATCTATCCATCCATCCATCCATCCACTTTTCTGTTTCGATCCTGGCTCTTCCTATGACACTCAGGCTAAGACAAAAGCAGCCATTCATAGCCACAATCCCACTGATGTTCTACATGGAAGGCTTAAAATGACTTGGCCTGGTTGGAATCTCTTCAAACAGCTTAATGGCAACCTTGCTCCAAGGTATTCAACATATTTGTGTCTGACTAAGTATGGCTTAACTTTAGACCTACTGAAGTTCAGAATGATGAAACTTGAGTGATATATCAACTTAGCCTCCCCAGTATCCAGGACTATGGGCAAGTGACTGACTATATGCCCTACTAGGAAGGAATATTCTTTAGGTCCAGTCATTCAGATCATCCAAAAGCTACCTAATTCTATCAGTGTATATGAGATATGCACATGTAATAGATATGGGTATATAGCTATAGATTGATTTGGTACAGATAAGGCCGACATATACATATACAGTGTGTTCAGAAAGACTTAGTGAAGTTTAGGCTATTGAAGCTTAAGACTTTTAAGGACATCATTTATAATGTTTTAAAATTTACAAAGAATTTTACATAAAGTATCTTGTTTGATCTTTATCACAGTCTAGTAAAGAAGGAACTACAGGTACTATTTTTTCATCTTATAGATGAAGACTCAAGATAGGAGAAATGAGTGGTGCATGTACACACTGCTAATAAATATCTCAAGAGAAAACATAGGAGAAGAGATATAGCGTATGAAAGAAACAAAAGTCATCTAGTGCATCTTTTTCATATGACAAGTGAAGAAACTGAGGTGCAAAGAAGTATGTAGGGGATGATAATGGTCACAAAAATAGGAGGTGGCCTGAACAGGATAACCATCAGACCAACTGCCTTCCTATAAATCTCTTTATCCCAGGCCAGTTATGATTACCAATATCCTGTGGTGCCTCTCGACTGTCCCATATTCTAGCCTACATCTTATTATCATATCCATGATGACACCATGAAGGATATTTTCAAATAATTGGCTGAAATTCAGGTTAAATGTATCTTTGTTATTGCTATGACATACAAGTCTAGCAGCCCTAACAAGTTTGTGATGAAGCCAAACTAGTGATTCATTATCATTGTTCTTTTCCTAAATATTCATTAATGAACGTTTTTTTTAATTGTTACTTATAAAAATTTAAGGTAAGTTTAACAGTCTATATTGTTCAGACTCTACTTTGTGTTCTTTTCATGAAAATCAGGACATTTGGTCATTTTTAGTCTTATAACATTTTCCTTTTATTCATGTTCTTTTGAAATGATTCAAAAGTTACACTTGCCAGTACTTTCAGTACCTTGTTATGCAGTTCATCACCATGACTTGAACTCACTGAGAGCAGCTAAATGCTATCAGTTTACTTATCTTTGGATTCATCTTCCTGTTTTAAAGATTTATATAATTCCAGTAAAATATTCTTCTTGGAAAAGAATGATGGAAATAAGAATTTGATAGTTATGCCTTATTTCTTTAATCTATATTCATTATTCCATATACCTAAATCATGCTCCTATCCTTATTTGGAGAAGAGTAAGGGAATGAAATAGGCATTTATATAGGACCTACTATGTGCCAGGCACTAAGCACTTTTAAAAATGTATCTCATTTTGTCTCCAATACATCCTTGTGAGGTAAGTATAAATATTATTTCCATTTTACAACTGTAGAAACTGTAGAGAGAGGCAGAGATTAAATGACTTGCCCAAAGTTATACAACTGTATGTCTGAGACTAGATTTGCTCAGATCTTCCTGACTCCAAGCCCAGAGACCTACTCACAACATTACCAGTTTCCTCATTTGATCCTTTTTTCCATAATATGGCTTAAACAAAGAAAGAAAAACTTTTCATTATTAATCCTATTCATTGAGAAAATCACTTCATTCTGAGCATCAATATTACTGAATCTAATTATATAGGATTCTCATATTCACTCTCCATTTTTTACCTTTGATTCCATTTTTTCTCTTTTTAAAAAAGCATAAGTTAAAATGTCCTCAATCCTTTAGATTCTCTCTACTTCTTCCTTCCTATTTAAAATGACTTCTGTTCATCTCTTCACAATTTTTTGCTTAAATGTTTCTCATCCCTCTAGCACTGACTTCCTTTGTGAAATTTTAGTGCATGAAACTCTCATTATTATTTCAACCAACTCCTTGTTAACATTCTGGCCACAAACCTAGGGAAAGGCATATTTAAGTTTCTTTTCCTTTATCATAAATTCTAAGATGGAATGGTCACATTCCTAATGTCTCCTTACCTTCCAACCCTATCATTTCTCCTTCCTTCTTGATGAAAATGAGGTTTAAAGTGGTAGTTCCCAACATAGTTTCTTCCACCTTTGAAAGATGAAATTATAATGTTGGAGAAATTTAAAAAAAATAGTTTTCTGATTTTGCCAAGGAGAAACCTTAACAAGATGCTCACATCACTAAAGTTCCCCATCATTACAGTATTATTCCTCCATGCAAGTCCCACAATCTTTTTGAACACATAATGTATTTATTTTCTCTTCCTGTCTTAGTTGTCTGTAGCATGCTCTGAAGACAACTTGCTTATTCCTCTGCTGGTCTTTACTCTTTTTGGGGGGGGCGGGGGGGCAGGGCAATGAGGGTTAAGTGACTTGCCCAGGGTCACACAGCTAGTAAGTATCAAGTGTATGAAGCTGGATTTGAATTCAGGTCCTCCTGAATCCAGGGCCGGTGCTTTATCCACTATGCCATCTAGCTGCCTCTGTTCTTTACTCTTAAGAGAAAAAGTAAAGCTGGGTTTTATGGGATAGACAAAGGTTTTATACCATTTGTAACATTTATCGATAGACAGGAATTGAGTTCCAACTAAAGAACATAAAACAAAGACATTAATTAATCATAGGATTTATTGTGACTCTCTGAGATTATTGATTTTGATTAGGGGCAATATTGGTTTCTTGTTTTTACATACTTGAATTCCCTTGGATATTGGGAATAAACATCCCCCCTGCCAGTGTGTACTTTTACTTACTCCATATTGTTTGAAAATCAACTGGTCGCCCAGTTTAAGTAAAATCCTCCAAAGAGAAGTGCCAGTTCTGGGAAACCAAATATCTAAGAACCTAAAGTGAAGCCTCATCAAATGTTCCTGCCCATAAAACAAAAGAAAACAAAAGAAAACAAAAGAAAACAAAACAAAACAAAACAAAACAAATCAAAACATCTTTAAGCACCATTCTCTCATGGAAGTTTCCAGGGAGCATTTGCGTTTGTTTGTTTATTTGGACACACCTATCTCCATGGTGCTCTCCCTGTGTTCAACAGTCTTTCAGTAAAACTTGGGAAACTGAAAAAAGCTTCTATGGTGACTTATCTGTCACTCCACATAGCTCTTCAATTTGTTGTTTTTGTTCAGTCATTTTTTTAGTCATGTCCATCTCTTCATACCCCATTTGAAGTAATCAATCCTACAACTTGAAGAAGGGTAGCTAAGTGTCACAATGGATAGAACACTAGGCTTGGAGTCAGGAAGATCTATCCTTGTGAGTTCACAACTGGCCTCAGACAGTATCTGTCACCATAAACAAGTTGATTAACCCCATTTCCACCAGTTTTCTCATTTGTAAAATGAGCTCAAGAAGGAAATGGCAAACCGTCCCAGTATCTTTACCAAGAAAACCCCAAATGGGGTCACAAAGAGTCAGACACAACTGAAAAATTATTGAAGAAAATTATATGCAAGACTATTCTAGGTATATAAATAATGAAAAACCTTAGGGGGCAGCTAGGTGGTACAGTGGATAAAGCACAGGCCCTGGATTTAGGAGGACCTGAGTTCAAATCCAACTTCAGACACTTGACACTAGCTGTGGAACCCTGGGTAAGCCACTTAACCCTCATTGCCCCAAAAGAACAAAAAAACCAAAAACAAACAAAAAGACATTTCCCCTAAGTATACTGGACAAATAAAGATTAGGTGAAAATGGGGAAGTGTCCCCTGAATAGATAGATGATTTGTTATGTGGAAAATAATATTTATTTTTTTTATTATAATATTTTAAATTGTATAATTTATAAAGACCTTCCTCCAAAAAAATAACCATTTAAGACAGGCATAGCAATAGTTCTCATGGATTGATGATCTCATGGCACTCCCTTCCATGGTACAAATCATAATACATGCATAGCATCTTGTGTAAATTTTGGCCATGTCTTCTCATAAATCTTCTACCCACTCAACATCACATTGCATGTCCACCAATAGAGTACATAGACTATTCACTGGTTATTTTTCATTTTACCTTCTCAACTGATGCATTCCTTCTCTGATCATATTTCTCACCAATATCATCCCTTTCCTTTGCTTCCCCTACACAAATCTTCATTGGTAATAGATCGTGGCCTACTTATGCTCACTATGTACTTCTCCATTTCCTTTGGATGAACCACAATTTAATTAATATGGTTTTCTATGATTTGTAGCCATGCAAGAATAGTATTGCTATCCATGCAAGCAAATGCACGTGTCTGAAGAATGTTTATTGTCCAGACTATGATTTGCATTCCTCCTATGAGAATACATATTTAGTTGTTAAAAGACAGGCCTTTGTTTTAGTGAGAAACTGAGTCTATTAAAAAGCACTGAGGAGTGTCCCAAAGGCAATCTAGCTTGCTCTCCCATTCAATTTTAGACCTATCTCATTGTCCAGTCAGTGTGTCTAAATATATATTTAGTGATGGACTGGCTCAACTGCATGTTATAGTATGTGCAATAAATATTCTTTATAACATTTTTGCAGGTAGTTGGGCTGAAGTCTTTTAAATGATTATGGACTTTATTTAGGGGTCTCTGAATGTTCTAGAATTCTACATAAAAAGCGTGATCTCTATAATCAGGGGACAGCTGGACATTTTCATTATTTATAGGGGATCCCTCCCTTTTTTCTCTCAAATTAGACTTTGCATCACTTAAGTTTACATTCATATTTCTATGAAATTTTCAAACACATTTGACTATTATGTCTCCATAGAAAAAATTAGTGTAAATAAAGGTATATCTGTTGTTAAATCATCAAATAATTGTTGGATTTTGATGTATGCTTGGAAGACATCTTATTGGAAAAAACTTTAAAATGAAATTTTTCTCTAATGGATAAGATGCTTTTCAAAATAGTCCACAAGTAATAAGCATCAGGCCTTTTGTATTGTATACACATTTAAGTCAGTTATATTTTGAAAATATGTTAAAGATAAATTGTTAGTAAAGTTTCACCTATCTCCTTCTTGAAATTTTATTAAAGATATCCTTAATATATATGTCAATTGTTCTCAGAAAGATTTTGTAGAGAAGAGATCGTAGTTATATGGAGTACTCCTTATTGATACTTTGTGGTATTTTTTTCCTTTTGGTAATAGAAAGTAACCCTTCTCCCAAGCATGTATTATATTAATTCTTTCAGATATCTTGGGAATGAAAATTTTGAGCCATCAAAATTGTCTTAGTTTTAGTATGTTACTTCCATCTGTGTATACTTGTTTTGTCTATGGTTGTTTTTCTTACATTTTAAATGTCATTTCTACTTACTGATGAAGTACAAAGTACTTCAGGCACTATAATTTTAGAGTACAAATGATGGCTTTCACTCTTATTGATCAAGGACATTATTTGCTAAGGAAATTTTTTTATAAATCACTCCATTTTAAATTTTTTATTGTCCTCTTGTGAATTTTCTCTTAACAGTTTCAAGCATGATCCAACTTAGTTAGATCTCTTATCAGTCTTTCTCTAAACTTGTGTTTCCCTTCTTCTTGCTGCTTTATAAGACAACACTGGTGACAATCTTCTACCACTCTCCTCTACAAGATTTTTATAAACAGGTATACATTATTTCAATTGCCAAGTCTCTCCACTTGATATTGATTGTATGTGCTTCCTGACTAGTTTGGTTAAATTTCTCTATGAAATATAAAAAAAAAAAATCTGTAGTAATATCTATCATTTTACCCACTACCCATTTTCATCATCAAGAGTTTGTTTACATTGTCAGGTATGTGATGTCTCAATTGTATGTCATATCTTTTCATTTTTATTCTGTCTTCTAATTTGTCATTGACTTTGTTCTTTGCTCCACTAAGTCAGTAGTATGACTATTCAAAGACATACTATTCATAAATAATTCCCATAGCAACATTTTTCTGCCTGTCAAAATAACACAATTTAATGTTTGTAAAGTTATTTAATTCATCGTGATATGATTTCTAATGCCTCCTGACTCTCTTCTTGGACAAAATAATCCTGATATGTAGTCATGTGGTTTTGGACTTGTACATCATTCTTTGGTTTTTCTCACTGCTTACTAATAAATAATATTGTTCAACATATTTTTATTGTCTATCAATAAGTCCACTTTTGCACGGAAATCATTACATTGTGAATTCCTTGAAGGCAGGGACTGTCTTTCACCTCTTTTTGTATCCTCAGAACATAGCATTGTGCTTGACACAGGTAGGTGCTTAATAAATAATTGCTATCTTGAAATATTTATTAAAATCAATAGTCATTAACTTTTATTTAATCTGGAGTTTATTTTGAAAGAATTTCTGGCCTCATCATCAGAAGATACAATATTCATCAATAACAATGGAATAATTTCTTTCTTGAATATTCAATACTATAATTGAAGTACCTAACATGTGCTATGAGATCAATGTGACCCTCTAAATTGAACAAGTCTTTTTGCATCTTGAAACTGTCAATTAACAGCATTCAATACAAAGACAAGTTTCTTGTCATCAAAGAATCAATCAACATGCATTTATTAAAGAACTACTATGTGTCAAGAATTTTACTAGGCAGAGAATATATAAAGACCAAAATAAAAATGTCTCTCCCTTAAGGAGATAACATTCTATTTAAGAAAATGACATACACACACATGCAAACGTGTTTTTATTGTTCAATCATTTCAGTCATGTCCAACTCTGTGACCTCATGGCGTGTTGGGCTTCTTGGCAAAGATACTGGAGTGGTTCGCCCTTTCCTTCTCAAGCTCATTTTACAGATGAAGAATTGAGGCAGGCAGCGTTAAGTGATTTGCCCAGGGCCACACAGTTAGTAAGTGTCTAAGAACAGATTTGAATTCAGGAATATGATTCTTCCTGATTTCAAACCCAGTATTCTATCCACTATGCCATCTAGCTGTCCCTCACCCCCACATACATACATTTATTTATACAAATTAATAAACAATTTTGTGTGGGGGTGGGGGTGGGTTTCCCTAACATCTAGAAGATGAGGGGAAATTTCATGGAGAAAGTGGAAGCTTATTTGAATTTTAAAGGAAACAAGATATCATAAGAAGTAAAGATGAGGAGTGAATGCATCACTGGTTAAGGCAATAGCCAGAGCAAAGACACAGAGTTGGGAATTAGAGTGTTACTTATGAAGATTTATAAGAAGGACATTATGGCTGCATTCCAGATTAAAGGGCAGGGAGTAATTTATATCAAATTTGGAAAGATAGGTTGGACCCCACTTGTAAAGGACTTTAAAGGTTGGCCAAGGGTTATTACTTGATTCCGAAAGCCATTGGAAGCCATTGGAGTTCATTGTGTAAAAAAGTGGCATGTTTAGCTGTATGTGTTAATTAATTGATTTACTCTAACAAGATGGTCTGGATGTACACTTAATGTACAGCTAGAGCTGATTCAGGAATGACTGACATTCAATAACAAGTCATTTTGGATCTGTCAAAATTTAATTAATTTCAGGTTTTTGTGATATTGCTTGGTATTTATGACATTCAACATCCTCTGCTTCTTTCCCCAAAGAAGGTATTTATGGTTTATTCCATGAGGGTTCTGTGTCATTTCCAAGTCTTTGATCTCTTTCATTCCTTATTACTGATCTATATAATGCAATCTGTATCTTTCTTTCCTATCCTACACTATGCTTACCTTTACATTGAAGTCCCTAATAATCAAAACATAGATTGATTTAATTTGGAGGGTCTGACTTATTTCTTTTTCAGATTTCTCTACCTCTTTACATTCTGTAATCAGTTTGAGTTTTAAAAATACTGTTATTTTTATGATGTGCTTTTTAAAATGATTTATCACATCTGCTGCAATATGAGATGACCATATGTTCCTCAAAATGCCATTTTTGTTATCATCTTATTCATAATAAAACCAATGCTTCATATTTTTTTATTTGTTTCTCCAAGGTGAACTTATTGGCCAAACTTCCATTTAGTTGTATTTCCCTTTCCTTTTTTTTGGGGGGGGGGGCGGTATTAGGCAGTTCATAGTGAGAATATCAGGATTGATATGACAGCTTGAAGATAGAGAACAAACTTGAGTATATGTCACATGAGGAGCAATGAAGAAAACTGAGGATATTTAACCTAAAGAAGAGAAGACTCAAGAGAACACCAGATCAATTGTGAAATATCTGAAAAACTATCATGTGAAATATGGAACACAGAGGTCACAACCACATCAATGGCTTGAAGATGCACAGAGGAAAATTTGGTCTTGATGTGAAGAGAACCTATCTATCCATTAAACCTAGCCCAATGTAGAATGGCTGCCTTGAAATTAGTCATTTGGGTTTCCTCTCATTGAACTTCTTCAAGCTGAAGAAAGATAACCATTGGCTTCTTTACATTTTGGACCAAGAGTTAAAACTCTTAAATTATGTGATTCATGTCCAGTCAAGTCTTTGTCCTCTTAGAATCCCTTTAAGGCTCACCTCAGTGGCCTACTCCCTTTCTCTCTGATCTTGCCAATTTCTGGTACTCTTAATTATTCATTCATATTCACTTCATATACATAAGAGTATGGTAAAAACCAAGGATCTAGTAAGAGTGGGACTAAGAGTAGAAATAAATATTTATTAAATGCCAGACACTGTGTGCTAAGCACTCAAAAAATATTATCTTATTTAATCCATTTAACAACCTTGTGAGGTAGGTTTTATTATTATCATCTTCATTTTACAGTTGAGGAAACTGAGGCAGAGAATAATCAAATGACTGGGCCAGGGTCATAAAGCTAGTAAGTGTCTAGGATGGAATTTTAATTCAGGTATTCTTGTCTTTAGGCTCAATGCTCTATCCACTGTGCCATCTAGCTACACATTAGGCCTGGAATAAATATTTGTTAAATGAAACTAAATACCATAGGATCATACACTTTCTCAAAATGCTTTCTCTTTTTAAAATCCAGTTTCTATTGAAATATTTTATTTCCATTAAAAGTTCTTTTAACATGTCATAAGCTGTCCTCCTATTAGATTTTGCAAGTTGTCTAACATAGTTCTTATTAAGTGAGTGATTCCCAAAGGACGTTCATAATGCATTACAACACATGAAATATTAATGTTTATATCACGTTATATAGTACTGTATTATTTTGCATTGTATTGTAGAACTAATTCCTGTGAGAAATACTCAGCTCTCAGAAAATATGTTTTTTTCTATAATAAAAATGACTGCTTTCATTTAGTAGTACTTTATGGCTTTTAAAGCATTTTACACATGTTGCCCCAACACAATCTTTGAGATAAAGTAAGATAATTAACATATTTCATATATAAAGAAACTAAGGTTCAGAGAAGGAATACAAGTATCACAAGTATCTAAGGTTGGATTTGAACCCAAATCTTCATGATTCCACATCTAGGACTTTATCTTCCATGTCACAAGATTTCTTCAAATATAATTTCTTAGAGACAGCATTGTAAAATCACACACACACACACACACACACACACACACACACACATAACCTAAAGATAAAATTGAATCTGTTGAGTAGGGAAGGACCCAAGAAGTTATTAAGTCCTAGTCCTGATTCCATTAATTCATACTAGAAAATCACTTGTGATCACTATTTTGTCATTCTATAAAAGGAAACAAATTGGTAATAAACTCTACACATGGATCTTCCACAAAAACAACAACAGAAAAAAAAAACTTTATACATAAGACCACTCCAAATCTATTATGACTCAATATGCAAAGTGATTTAGTATACTTAATTCCCTTTAAAAGGCAAGTGTGTGTGTGTGTGTGTGTGTGTGTGTGTGTGTGTGTGTGTGTGTGTGTGTGAGAGAGAGAGAGAGAGAGAGAGAGAGAGAGAGAGAGAGATACAGACTAATGGAAATATTAAGTATACATAATAATAGGGAAATAACTAGCTCAATGACAAAGATATAAATCCATAAAAATGACTTCAACTTAGTAATATAATTACTGATAATAATACAAAAAAGGAGAGGCAAACATATTCATGAAAGGAAAATAGTAATGAATTAAATATTCTTATGCACCTTAAACTGAGTGAGGCCACTTATGAAGACACTGAAGATGAAAGAGAAATATCAAGGGGAAAACAGAGGGGCTTTTCTGCCTAATGGGAACAAAAATAGAAATTGAAGTCTAGAACCTCCAGAAGACTCTTGTTAAACTGTGTCCACTACTGCAATCCTAGCCAGGTTACATTTGTATTCATGGTCTTTCTCACTATGCCTACTCCTCAGCTCCTCCCTGAGAATATCTGGAGGTTACATCATAATGCACATTCTTCATCTCTAAGTTCTTTGGACCAATGGAAATAGAGATAAACTGCTATCAAGTATCAGATCATTTTTAAAAAAATTCTACCCTATTAACAATGACAACAATAACAACCATAAAAATCAATTCCACGTCCTAACTTATTGAGTCCTATATATTCTAGTAAGAAATGACTGGAAAAAGGGATGAATAAGTATCCCTTTCTCTCATCCTATTTGAACCAGCTATATCAGAAGTCATTGGTGGGGGGTGGCCCCAAAATGGAGGAAGAAAGGCTGTTACTTTCCCAGCTCCAGAAAACCTTCCCACATACCTCCAAAAATAATGCCATAAGCCAACTCTTGGAGCAGCATAACCCACATAAGAACAGAGTGAGATTCTTTGGTAGCCAAAGACAGTTTAATTAGGTGACTGGAATCACCTGCTCTTTGGGCTGAGAGATGAGCACAGTTAGCAGGACCAACCTCAAGCAGCCAGCACCTCCGGAGCCTCAGAATCTTCAGCTGCTTCTTCTGAAGCTCAGCTCACAGACTGGTGAGGGGTTCCATGAGTTGGGGGGGAATATCTGCAGTCTCTGTTGGAACTGGGGTGGGGTCCTCATGTTCTGAACCAGAAAGCAAACTCAAGGGACAGCCAACCAGTGGGGGAGGGGCAAAGGCATGCCAATCTTCGTGCCATAGAGAATCAGATTTCAATAAGACTTCTGTTTCCAGGTGAAAGAGAAAGTGGCTGTGGTTACTCACAGGCCAGGCAGGCTAAGGACAAGCCCAATCACTACCTGGCCCATGCTGTAGCTTGTAACAGTGTGTTCTAGAAGCAGCATTACACTTTAAAAGGGAGTTAAAAGCCAAGAAATAAGGGGATCAAGATGAGTAGCAAAGAAAACAGCAGACCATTGAAAGCTTCTTTGGGGGCAAAGTAGACAAGAATACACCCTCAGAAGAAGATAATAACAAAGTTAAAGATCCTGCATCCAAAACTTCTGCCCCCTACAAAAAAAGAAAGAGAAGAAAAAAGAATTGATTTCAGGCCATGGAAGCACTCAAAAAGGACTTTGAAGAGAAAGTAGGAAAGAATGGAAAGAGAAATGAGATTGATGAAGGAAAGTCATGAGAAAAAAGTAAATAGCTTGAAAAGCCAAATGGAAAAGGAGATACGAAAGCTCTCTGAAGAAAATAATTGCCCAAGAATTAGGATTGAACAAATGGAAGCTAGTGACTTTACGAGAAACCAAGACACAGTAAAGCAAATCCAAATGAATAAAAAACATGATGTTTATTTGCTAGCTTGTGTTACAAAACAAAGTCTAAGTAAGTAAGAAAAGTTACTAGCATGTTGTTCACAAAGTTTTTTCAAAACACTAAATTTTTATGTTTTTCAGTACTAGAAATTTCTCCAAAGATATGCTGCATAACAAATGTATCAATGAATTATACTCCTAAAATAAAGTTTTCTTTCCAATGCTAAAACAAACAAACAAAAAAACAAAACCCCAAAAACTTGCTTATCATTTGTGCATCTTGGGACCCTTTTTAAATATGGTAAAATCTATGAAGCTCATATCAATATCATGTTTTTAAATGAATGAAGTAAAATACATAAGATCACAAAGAAAGCCAATGACATTGAAATATGATTATAAAAATATTAAGAAAAATATCCCCCATGTTAAGAACCCTTGGACTAGGAAATAATTGCGTTTCAATAAATAATTATATTTTCTTTTTTGGGTGAGGCAATTGGGGTTAAGTGACTTGCCCAGGGTCACATAGATGGTAAGTGTGAAGTGTCTGAGGCCTGATTTGAACTCAGGTCTTCCTGACTCCAGGGCCAGTGCTCTATCCACTGCACCCCCTAGCTGCCCCAGAATAATTATATTTTCAAAGGTAGTTACGTTAGCAGTCTCCTAACATTATTTGGAAAAGTTGGCAAAGTTGATACTACCTTTGCTTTCTGTAAAATAACCAAAATCATGAATATAAAGTGATTTAAACACCTGAAAGATGAAGCAGCTATGTAATCCTAAAGTTTTTGTCTTTATTAGAAATGAATAACAGTAACATGAAGCTATTTAAATTTTTGAAATGAATATTTCAGAATAAAGCCAAAACAAATGGAGTCTGAGACTATCTAGCAGTGGACTGAAAGTGAAAGAAAAAAACCCTGCTTTCTTTTATTTTTAATAATATATTTATTTGCAGAACAAATTTAATCTAAACTGAGGAACAGACTAACTTTCCTATTACTCAAAACTTCTTGGTTGCTGTATATCATCATTACTCTTGAGATCTTCCTATTATTTCAACATTGTGAGCTATATTAAGTTAAAATTAGTAAGGGGTTTGGAGTTCCAGCATTTCCCACATGGTTTTCTTATAACCTGAAGTAATTTGCATGTACACATTCAGGGCTTTGATTCAGTCATTTTAATATCAATTTAGAAATGGTCCTATTTTCATGTTATCTATGCAAGCAGCTAGAGACAATGGTATTGTTAAAGTAACTTTTCCTTGGAGGCATTCCAAAGATCCCCAATGCAAAGGTAATATCATTTGGTTTGACTCAGGTTATGCATAAAGAAAATGAGTTCTCTACTCTTTATATAAATAAATCTAGGTACCTACCAATTCAAATATGCCCATGAAAAACCCCTTATAACCATACTTATCTGGGCTCAATAGCATGTGACATTGAGTACATTGGTACAATTATATAGATTGTTTCCAGATTCACATTCCCAGTGTATTTATTTTGTTGTATATTCAACACCCCCAACACCAAAAAGAAAAAAAAAAAGAATGATAAATTTTCCACATTTGTGGTTAAAATTAGCACAGAACGTGGAAGAAATCTGTAGGCATAAAAAAATAAAATAATTCACAGCATAAGTACTAGATTTCTTCAAGGAAACATATTGTCATAAAAAGTGCATTGGAGGGGCAGCTAGGTGGCGCAGTGGATAGAGTGCTGCCTCTGGAGTCAGGAGGACCTGAGTTCAAATCCAGCCTCAGACACTTGACACTTACTAGCTGTGTGACCCTGGGCAAGGCACTTAACACTCATTGCCCTGCAAAAAATAAAATAAAATAAAATAAAATAACTGTAGCTGGAGCAGTTAGATGGTGGGGTGGATAGAGTACCGGTCCTGGATTCAGGAAGACTTGAGTTCAAATCCAGCCTAAAACACTTGATGCTTACTAGCTCTGTGACCCTAGGCAAGTCACTTAACCCCAATTGCCTCACTAAAAAGAAAAAAGAAAAAGAAAGTGCATTGGAACAAGAAACTGAAACCCAGGTTGAATTCCTCTCTATATTGCTTACTAGGCAAGTGATCTCGGGCAAGTTACTTAAATTTTATGATCCTCAATACTCTCATCTGTAAAGTAGACATGTTATTAATTTCACTAGGTTTTCAAGAAAGATTCAACATGATCAATTAATAGTAAAAAGCATGTAAGAATTTACAATGTACTAGACCCTGGGCTAAATACTGAGGATAGAAAACCAGAAGTAATATAATTCTTGTCCTTAAGAAGCTTACATTCTCATAAGGTAGATAAATAAATGCATGCACACATATGCATATAATATATATGTATATATGTATATGTACGTATACATCATGATGTATTTAAAATGAATTCAAGGTATTTTTGGTAGGTAGCACACTGGAGAGGTCAAGTAAATATATAATAGATGATCCTTGAACTGACTCATAAAGGAAATCAGGGAATCCAAGAATTAAAGGTGAAATGGGAAATGATTTTTGGAATGGAGGACCATCAATACAAAAACATGGTGAAAAAAGATGGGGGTATTTTGTTGGGAAAAGCAGGTGGGACACCATGGTTATATTACAGAGTGTGAAGAAGGAAGTGATATATCAGAAAACTGGAAATATGGTCTTTGATGAAATTTACATGACTCCCCCCCACAAAAAAAAAAAAAAGAAATAGAAAGATTATATGTGTTCCTAGAGGCAATAGGAAGTCACTATATATTATTGAGCAGGTACGTTACATTCTCTCTTTAGGAAAATCACTTTAAAAGCTATATGGAAAATGTATTGAGTGGAATGATGCTTGAGGCAGGAAGAGAGCATAAAATACTTTTAATATTCTAGATGAGAGGTAACTAAGGCCTAAACTAGGATGGTGTCTAGGTACATACAGAGAATAAGATAGTTGAAAGATTTCCTGGAGATAGAAAGGACAAGATTAAGAATATATTGGATAGGGGGCAGCTAGTTGGCGCAGTGGATAAAGCACCCGCCCTAGATTCAGGAGGACCTGAGTTCAAATCTGGCCTCAGACACTTGATACTTACTAGCTGTGTGATACTGGGCAAGTCACTTAACCCTCTTTGCCCCGAAAACAAAAGAATAATAATAACAACCGCTGAGCTAAATAGTGCTTTATCGTTTACAAAATGTTTTTTTAAAAAAAGAATATATTGGATACTTGAAGTAAGGACTAATGAAAAGCTAAGGATAATGTCGAGGTTGTGCATCTAGATGACTGGGAAAAATGGTTCTTCCTTCCATGGAAATAGGGAAATTTGGAATGGGATATAGGTGAATGAAAATCTGGGTAACTTTGAGTACAGTGTGATCTTTATTAAATTTAGATAGCTTATGGCTAGATACATCATTGTGGGAGTCATCTACATGGAGATGATAACCGAACTCCTGGATCCTAATAAAGTCACCAAGAGAAAATAAAGAAAGAGATTAGGAGGCCCAGAATACAGTCTGGAGGATGGTCACAGTTAGGGAGCATGGCATGGATAATAAGCCAGCAAGGAAGACTGAGAAGAGACTGGATAGGTAAGAGAAGTACCAGAAGACAGCAGTGATAGGAAAACTCAGAAAGGAAAGAGTATCCAGAAAGATACTATAGTGAACAGGGTCAAATCCTGCAGAGAGGAGTTAAGTGGGCTGAAGATTGAAGAAATTCAGTAATTAAGAGATTCCCGCTATCTTAAGCAGTTGCAGCTGAGTAAGAGGATAAGAACTAAGATTGTAGGAGTTAAGAAGAGAGAAGAGAAAGTAGAAGAAGAAGAGGAGGAAGAGGACAAGTGAGAAGAATTGGAAGAACAGAGTTTTCAATGAGTTTGGCTAAGAAAGGAAGGCGAGATATTGATGGTAGGATCTAGTGTAGGTCTTCTCAATTTTTGTGTGTGTCGTAGACCCCTGACCCTCTGATAAATCTTATGTATCTAATCGTTTTTTTTGCGTGGCAATGGGTGTTAAGTGACTTACCCAGGGTAACACAGATAGTAAGTGTCAAGTGTCTGATGTCGGATTTGAACTCAGGTCCTCCTGAATCCAGGGCTGGTGCTCTATCTACTGTGCTACCTACCTGCCCCATATATCTGATCTTAAAATACTTTTAAGATCCATATAATTAAATATATCAGATTTCAAAGGAAACCCAATATACTGGACTGAATTTATATATGTGTGTGTGTGTGTGTATGTGTATTTGTATAAACACACACGTGTATGTATATGAACATGCATATGTGTATCCACAGTGTGTATAAGTATGTGCATGTATATACCTATAAGTATATGTGTGTTTACATGTGTTTTGTGGTAGTTCTTGTGTTTCAGTCATGTTCATCTCTTTGTGATGGCTTTTGGGGTTTTCTTAGTGAGGTTATTAGAGTCATTTACCCTTTCCTTTTCCGGATGATTTTCCAGATGAGGAATCTAAGGCAAACAGGCTAAAATGACTTGCTTAGGATCATATAATTAGAAAGTGTCAAAAGCTAGATCTGAACTCAGGAATATGAATCTTCCTGACTCTAGACCCAGCACTTTATCCAGTGCAGCAGCCCTTATATATGTATGTATGTGTGTGTGTTAACACACATATACATCTACAGATAGATACAAGCTACATACATACATACACCTATATATATAGTTTGTGACACCATGTTTAAAAAACTCTGATCTAGGGAGAGAGCTGTATTATTTGTTCTTTTGTTTTTTAAGGATGGGGTAAACTTGGATATCTTTGTAAGTGGCAAAGAAGGAACAAATATATTTGAAAATATTGGAGTAGAATTGAAGACTAGATTATAGTATGGACAATCTGCTGAAGACTTGATGAGTGGCTGGGATCAAGGTATTTGCAAACAGGTTGACCTTGGTAAGGAAAAGACCCATGTTTTAATGAGAGGCAGGAGTAAAGGAAGAATGGTGGAGATATAGCAGAAGCTGTGAGGTAAAGGAGATGTGAGAAGAAACTTCTCAGTAAATAGCCTCAAATTTTTTTCCAGTAAATCATGAGGAAAAGGTCTCAGCTGAGAGGGAACTGATTTTAGAGACTTTGGGAAAGAAGAGAAAACTTGAAATAGCCTAATTAAAACTTTTCAAGGACTTGCAGCAATTCTCTACCTCATCCCTACTAATAGCTGACTTGTTCAATTACTCATAAAATGTAGGCCAAAAATTCCCTTTACACCAGAGAGCACTTTTTTCCTTTGTTTTTATGCCTCCTCTCCTCACAACACATGCGCATATGCCAAAGAGGGAAAAAAATAGTATGTGATCATCAAAATCATTTGCTCTCATTTTAGAATGCAAACTAAAATACAAAACAAAATTAAAATATTAAAATTTACAAGTTTGAAAAATCTAATAAAAAGTCCTTGATTATGGGGATAATACCAAGGGTGTTTTTTGGTTGATTTTTGTTTTGTTTTTTGTTTTGTTTTTTGTTTTTTGTTTGTTTTTTGGTGAGGCAGTTGGGGTTAAGTGACTTGCCCAGAGTCACACAGCCTGTAAGTGTTAAGTGTCTGAGGCCAGATTTGAACTCAGGTCCTCCTGACTCCAGGGCCAGTGCTCTATCCATTGTGCCACCTAGCTGCCCCCAGGGTGTTGTTTTTTTTTTTTATGAGGATGAGGATATCTGGCATTTTTACATTATGTTGAAGTTATGTTCCATAAATTGTCTTCCTAGAATCTCTTAAACATATTGTGACATAGTAAACTGCTGCTACTGTCCTTCAACATGAGAGTCCTGATCCTCAGAGAGGTTAAGTAACTTGCCCTGGGATACACAATTAGTAAGTGTTAGAATCAAAACATAAAGCCATGCTTTATGATCCTTTGCTATTTCTACCATTCTGCCCTGAACTTTCTTTTAATATAATTTAGGATTGTTTTCTTAAAATGAAAATTCATTCTCTCTTTGTCCCTGTAAATTGAATTATAGAAAATTTCCCCTTGAAAAATGTCATGAAATTAGAGGGGATGAGGGAGCTCAAGAGGCCTTCTATGTAAAGGCTTTGCTTCAAGGAAGAAATAAAACTAAACTTCCCACAAATTATCTTTTGGGTAATGTTCATCTGGCAGAAATACAATAATATTTCATAATGACCACTGGTTCAGAAAAAAATGGTATGAGGATAAATCACTGTATTGGTGTTATTCTTTCATTTTTAATATTCTGTGGATTACTGTGTAAGTGGACAAAAGACCTACTTTTTGAAAGTGAATGAAAGTATTAGGCATATAATCTCATCTTTAATCGAGTCACTGAAAGTATCTCAGAGGCAATTCTAGTATTAGACCAGACACAACTCATTCTGTTCCCACACAATTTTCAAATTTTACCCTAGGTCTTCTTATTTTAAGAAGGTTTTTGTTTCATGTAGTTTGGGGATTAGGAGTATTCAGTGTGTCAATATTTAGAAAACACATTGTTCATAATTTTTTTTTATGGATCAATTTTATACCTGGAGAAATTTGGGCAACAGTTCTGTCTATAATGATACTCTGGTTCTTGAAGAGTTTACTTGCCAAATTCTGAAGAATATTTTGGGGGTTTTATGTGTAGTAGTGTGATTTGACATTTTTTAGTTTATCAAAGATAGTGAATTTCTTGCATATAATTCAAACCACCAGATAATGGTTTTCTTAATATTTGGAGATTGCCAAAATTATCCATCCTTCAGTGCTCTCTTGCAAAAAAATGACCACTTCATTGTACAATCTCCATAAGCTGATAAAGTTTGGCCCCTTAAGGATAGCCTTTCTGTATCTTCTGGTGGCAAATGACCTTATCTTGAATCACTATCATAAATTCCTCCCCACATTTCAGTAAAGAGATCTTCATGAATCCGATATTCTTTTCAATGATTCATTTTCATCATATTGTTGGCTGAGTTTATGGGCCTATTACTCAAGTATGACCTTCAGATTTCAATTTTGGATCCTAGCTATTTTACAGGCACTGTCCAAAGAATACCACTTTTAGTTAAAATTAAGATATCTAGTATTATATAATTGTTTTTAGCCTTTACTCTTGCTTTATGAAGGGAGTTCTATTCTAAAAATATTTCTGTAAATTTTACCCTATTTATTTAATCTGTGCTCTGATAACATCTATCAGTCACTTCTCTCCTGAATATTATGTGGCAGTGTTAAACCCTGCATTTTATTAACTTTGTACAAATTACTATTAGTGGTCAGTTTTACCTATCAAAAGTATATGTTAAGACATTACAGTTGCGAAATTTGTTCTTCTCATTATATTTTGAATACATGATAATCATCATCATTATCACCATCCCTGGACATTTTATTTCATTGGTATAGAGAAATTTGCCTTGGAAAGTATTCAATGTTATTTTTTCTATGCTAGTTTTATGATCAGTTTATCTTACCCAGAAAAGTCACTTTAAAGTATTGCCTTCACACACTTATTTAATTTGGCTTTTCAAGCTCAGTCTTCACTCTCTATTGTTCCTTGACCCACATTAAATTTTTTCCACTTGCATGCAAATGGCATCTTGAAATCACTGGAAGAAGTTGGTTTTTTCTTCTAAATAGAGTAGTCATTTAATATACTTTTCAGTAGAGTCATACAACTTGGTGTCATTCACATATATCATGTCACTAATATGTTTTTTAAAAGTTGCTTAATTCCTCACTCAAGGGTATGTTTTGAAAATACTAAAAACAGATTCACATATAGGGAAAATGCTAGAGTTTTTTTTTAATGAAACTTGAAAATTATATTTAAAACATGCAACCAATAAAATGTAAAAAATATAAAAACTGTAGCATCATTTTTCCTTTATTTTTTTGTTTGCAGGGAAATGAGGGTTAAGTGACGAGCCCAAGATCACAGAGCTAGTAAGTGTCAGAGATCAAATTTGAATTCAGGTCCTCCTGCATCCCGGGCCAGTGCTTTATCCACTGCACCATCTAGCTGCCCCCAGAACTGTAGCATCTTTCAAAGAGATGGATTATGCCAACTATGTCTTTGCACTTCCTTAAACTCATTATTACCACTCCTGAATAGACTTGAATATGGTTTTTAAGTCAAAGAGCAACTTTTAAAAAACATATTAGTCAAAGGCAGTGATCTCTCAAACTCATGACACAATCACTCCAAAAACATCCAAATAATGCCATAGGACAATTCCTGGAGCAGCAAAACCCAGAGAAGAATGTGCTGAAATTATCTTCCAACCAAGGATAGCTTGAAAGGTCAGAAAGAATGAGCTGCTGAGCTGAGACAGGAGTGAATCCCAACCCCACAGTCACCCTGACACAGAGCCAGTCCCAGGAAGGCCTCGGCAGACAAAGAGAAACCCCCAGAGCCTCAAAATCAGCTGAAGTGCCAGTGTCATCTGGAAATAAGTTCATAGTCTGGCGAGAGGGCTGAGCCCTTGGCAGGGGGGAGACTGTAGGGGTCTGTGCTGCTGCTGAGGCAGAACTTGGGTTTTTCACAGCTGCTGGGAACCAGGAGGTAGGCTTGAGTAATAGTGGCCCAGGTGGGGATGGAGCACAGGCCCATCGTAGCTGACAACCACAACACACAAAGTTGGTTGATTAGCAAGTTAGTCTGGGGTCATCTATGGACCAGGGAACAGGACAGGTGAGTGAAGCACCTGCTCCTCCTTAAATTATACCACCTGGGACCTCCTGAGGCTTGGGATACTGCAGCCTGGAAACAGTTCGCCACTTCAAGGAAATAAAAGTCAAGTAAAAGAAAGGAAAGATGAGCAGATAGAGAAAGATGAGGACCATAGAATTTCTTTAGTGACAAGGAAGATTGAGGTGTACCCTCAGAGGAGGATGTCAACATCAGGGCCCCTATATTTAAAGCTTCCAAGAAAATTATGAATTGTTCTCAGGTCATATAGGCACTCAAAAAGGACTTTGAAGATAAAGTTAGAGACGTAGAGGAAAAAATGGAAAGAGAAAAGAGGGTGATGCAGGAAAGACATGAGAAAAAGTCAACAGCTTGAAAAGCCAAATTGGTCAAATGAAAAAGAGGTACAAAAGCTCTCTGATGAAAATAATTGCCTAAGAATTAGGATGGAACAAATGGAAGCCAGTGACTTTATGAGAAACCAAGACACAATAAAGCAAATCCAAATGAATAAAGAAAATAGAGGGCAATGTGAAATATCTTCTTGAAAAACTGCTGACCTAGAAAATAGGTCCAGGAGAGATAATTTGAAAATTATTGGTCTACCTGAAAACCATGATCAAGGAAAGAGCATAGACATCATGTTTGAAGAAATTGTCAGGGAAAATTTCTCTGATATTCTAGAAGCAGAAGGTAAAATAGAAATTGAACGAATTTACCAATCACCTCCTGAAAGAGATCCCAACAGAAAAACTCCTAGGAATATTATAGCCAAATTTTAGAGCTATTAGATCATGGAGAAAATACTGCAAAACGCAAAAAGAAAGAATCGAAGTACTGTGGAGCCCCATTCAGGATAGCACAAGATGTACCAGCTCTACATTAAAGGAATGGAGTGCATGGAATATGATGTTCCAGAGGTCAAAGAAATTGGAATTATAACCACAAATCACCTACCCAGCAAAACTGAGCATAAACTTTCAAAGGAATAAATAAGACTAATGAAAAAGAGGACTTTCAGGTATTACTGAAGAAAAGACCTGAACTGAATGGCAAATTTGACTTTCAAATACAATACCCTAGAGAAGTATAAAAAAATTGGAGTTGGGGCACATACCTGGGATTGTGCAGTGGGTCACTGTCTTGTGTCTGAGGCCAGGTATTGGTTGGGATACATTGGGTCACCTCCATGCCCCATGATAACATTTTTCTGGTTAAATTGATGGGGGGAGTGGGATGCACTGGGAGAGGGGGAAGGGCAGAGGTAACATTGGGTAAAATCCTACATGAAAGAAACAGGAAATGGCTTATGGAGTGGAGGAAGAGATGGGGGAAGAGCAGGGCAGTAAATGAATTTTACACTCATCAGAATAGGCACAAAGACCTTAAACTCATCAGAGTTGCCCCAAGGAGGGATTAACATACACACCCAATTAGGTGGAGTAATCTTTTTATTCTGGGCAGTAAATGAGCCTATCAGTCATCAGAATTGACTCAAAGACCTCAATCTCATCAGAATTGACTCACAGAGGGAATAACATACACATTCAAATGGGTATAGTAATATATTTTGCCCTGAGGGAAAGTGGGAGGAAGGGGATAAGGGGGGAGCAGTGAAGGAAGGAAGGGCAGGTGGGGGGAGTGACATAGAGAAGCATAACACTTTTGAGGAGGGATGGACTTTCTTGAACTGTTAATTTTCCACCTTCTTTATTTTTTTGGGGGTGGGGGGTGTCTCTTTGTTTCTCAAGCTGTTGAGATTTTTAAAAATTATATTGAATTATTTGGTTCTTTATAGAGCTGTGATTTATTTCCCCTTAATGTTTTGACTTCTGCTATGCTTTTGTGTTCATTCTGCATTCATGATTTCTTTCTACAAATTTTTATTAGGTCTTCACTACAAGGCAAACTTTTATGACTTCCTAATTGATTTCTTATATTACTCTTCACATATGCTATTAAAGACTTTCACTTTTTCCCACAAATCTACTCCTTTCCCCATTGTCTCTTAATTTTCTGAGAAAATTCACTTTTTTTGGCTATGAATATTTAATAAAGTGAAAAACGAGATTTTAAAGATCCGATTTAAAATCAGTATAATTTCACATTATGGTTTCAAGTATCTGATTTTGGCATCATATCCATATTCTGTAAACCACTTAGCTGCTCTCCGTGCTGAGAGTTCATTCAGTATTGTGAATTATTCTGAAGACTATCAGACAATGAATTACCATCAGAGTGTAAATATAATCAAGAGACATTTTATGGCATGGAAGGAAGATGCAAACTGGCAGCACACAAGTGAGTCTCCTTTAATAAGAAACAAAAGTAGAAACGATAAAGGGAAAAGCATCCCTAGAAACTGAGCTTGAATTTCACAACCAGAGAGAGATGAGAGAATAGCATCTTGGGCCATTGATGTCCAGTCACTGATGGTTTAAGGCATAAAAGGTACTGAGGTGTCTAATGTGGGAGACACTGCTGAAGGAAGATCTTCTAATGACAATCATAAGAGGATCGTGTGGTTTGCAATTATCGATCTTCTGAGAGGTTGATCATTCCAGGAATCTCAGCCCTCAGTGGCACGTCCTAGAATTCTAGTTACAGCTCATATAGATTAAGGGTTAACAGCTTTCAAAGCCAGACCAAGGTCCTTCAAGAGATCTATGTCCTCCAAGCGAATGGAGAGCCAGGTCAGAGTGTCACTGCTGCCTCTTTGGGCACCTAGGCATGGGTCATGATAGCAGGAAGCTCAGAAAGACTTTCATATCCTCCCAGGCTCTTGTCCAACATGAAAACCTTGAGGTTCTTCAGGAAGGCTTCTGCATGTGCAAGCTCTCCCTTGATATAAAAGGTAATCATTCCTGGGCAGTCTGTGCACTGATGCTGAACCAGTTCATACTGCGGGTGAGACAGCAAGCCAGGGTAAATGATTTTTTCCACCAGAGGATTCACCTGCAGGAACTTGGCCACTGCCAGTCCATTTTCAAAATTTTGCTTCATTTGGATTTGCAAAGTTTTCAGACCCTGAAGCCATAGGTAACAATCAAAAGGAGATGGAACAGCCCCAAGAGAATTTTGTAAGAAGCTGAGCCTTTTATATAGGTCTTCAGAATTCATTGACGCCAAAGCCTTAACATGACTGTGGCCATTCATATATTTGGTGGCTGAATATATAAAAATGTCAGCTTCCAAGATCCAAAGGACGCTGGAAATAGGCTGACATGAAGGTGTTATCTACTGCTAAAATAATGTTGTCATGTTTATTGAACACCCGGACACAGCATTTAATGTCAATGACCTTCAGTTTGGGGTTTGTAAGAGATTCGAATCAAACAAGTTTGGTTTCTGGCTTGATTGCAGCATCCAGCAGCTTGAGTTTGGAACAGTAACAGAAGAAACCTTCAAGCCCAGCTCTGTGGCCACGCTACGGAAGTACCTATTTGTCCCTCCATACACATCATCCATACAAATGATATGGTCCCCAGTCATTAAGAGATGTGTGATGGGGGCAGCTAGGTGGCACAGTGGATAGAGCACCAGCCCTGGACTCAGGAGTACCTGAGTTCAAATCCGACCTCAGACACTCAACGCTTACTAGCTGTGTGACCCTGGGCAAGTCACAACCCCAATTGCCTCACTAAAAAAAAAAAAAGAAAAGAGATGTGTGATGGGGGCAGCTAGATGGTGCAGTGGATAGAGCACCGGCCCTGGAGTCAGGAGTACCTGAGTTCAAATCCGGCCTCAGACACTTAACACTTACTAGCTGTGTGGTCCTGGGCAAGTCACTTAACCCCAATTGCCTCACTTAAAAAAAAAAAAAAAAGATATGTGATGTTCAATGTGGCTGCTAAGCCTGAAGCAAAAGGCAAACTGTATTTAGCGCCATCCAGAGAGGCCACTGCCTTCTCCAAGGAATTCCGGGTGGGATTTCCAGGAAGGTTGTATTCAAAACTCGCGCGTCATCTGCTTGAAGGTAGTGGGAGGCACCACGACGTGGGCGGATCCTGGCCCGCGTGGATGGCGTGGGTTGCGAAGTGCGGGAAGGGGGCGCAGAAGCCTTTCTCGTGGGCTTCTCTTCTGCATTCTGTGCTGGGGAGGGCAGGGCGCTCGGGTCCCAGGGAGAGGAGGAGGAGCAGGAAGGAAGGAGGAGGGAACGAGCCGGGGCGACACAGCAGGAGCAGGACCAGGAGCAGGAGGGGCCAGAGGACGAAGCCCTGCGTGCACTTGGACCCGGACAGACCCACAGGCTCGGATCGAAAATTCACTTTCTCTTCCTTTCTTCACCTCCAACCCCTTGACATCATCCTCTTTCTGTTCTGTTTTCCTGAAGTGTCTGAAAATGAGAGAGTAATTTTTCTCCTTGCCAATGTAAGTCCCTCTACATGAACCTCTGATTCCCCTCCCCTCTGGTGTGTTCCAGCATACTGAAACCTCAATCATCCTCTCTTGTTCTGATCTCCAAACTTTTTTTTTTATCCCAACTATCTTTTTTATTTTAATTTTAATTTATTATTTATTAGTTTTTTGGGGGCAATGAGGGTTAAGTGACTTGCCCAAGGTCACGCAGCTAGTAAGTGTCAAATGTCTGAGGTTGGATTTGAACTCAAGTCGTCCTGAATCCAGGGCCGGTGGTTTATCTACTGTACCACCTACTGCTCCCTTATCCCAACTATCTTCAAACAAACAAACAAACAAAGCAAACAGTTTACCAGACCCTACCACGTGCTCAAGCTATCATCCTATATCTGTCCTTTTTTTCTCGGTCATACTCCTGAGGTGGTGGGGAGGTGGGGGGGTGGAGTTGTGTATGTGTGTATGTTCATTGCCTCCATTTTCTTTGCTCTCTTTTTCTTCATACCCATTAACATCAAGCATTCAACCTCATCACATAACCAAAACTATTCTTTTAAAGTTGCTAATGATCTTGCTAAATCTGATGGTCTTTTACCAGTTCTTATCTTTCTGTATTCCATTTGACACTGTTGACCATTCGGCCACCCCCTCGTTAAATTTGAAGTCACATCTTTCTAATTCGAGGCACAGGACTCTATCCACTGTATCACCTAGTTATCTCTTTTGCCTTTCTTCGGATCTCTAGCACTTAACACAGTGATTGGCCCATAGTAGCTTAATAAATGTTTATTGACTGACACTGTGTTGAGTATTGGTAATGAAATACAAAAACGATAAAGATATTACCTACCTTCAAGCAGGTTACATTACAATGAGGGAAGGCAATACTCAAAAAGGAAATGGAGAATGAGGGAGCCGTGCTCATACAGGAACAAGATAAAAAAGTCTAGAGAGTCAAAAGCAAAGCGTGCTAGGATGAAACTCACCAATCAGAAGAGGTATCCTTAGGACAAGCACACTGTTGGAATATCTGTGGCAAAGCCCAAAGAATTAAGGGCATCGCAGAGAGAGAAATGAGGATGAATGGCCTATTCTTCTCTATGAAATAGAATTCTGGGCAGGAAATTACCAGAGGACAGAGAACAGGAGTAGAGAAATAAAAGCCTGTTGGTGCTGCGATAATTTACTTCTAGACTTCTGTCTTCATTGAAAGCTTTGATTCAGCAAACTTGATTCTACAAAGTAGTGTTCTAGGAATGAAAGAGTGATACAACATAGACCTAACAAAGCTTAAAATTTAAAGGGGGAAGCAGAGCAAATAATGATAATTCAAGACAGAGTAAGGTAAGCACAAAGCAATAATTCAGGTAGCATGATTTGATAAATTGAGGGGGCCAGAACACTTTCATCTGAGAGCTGGAATTGAGGAGGACTTCAGAGGATGTGACATCTGAATTGAGACTTAAAAGAAGGGAAGGTCTCTAACAGACAAAGCTTTACAGGTAGAAGTTAGAGTTAGGGAAAATCCCAAGATAAGTTTAGAAGGTAATGTTAGCAAAGGAACAGAGATAGCAGACTAAAGGAAGAGAATTGGAGATAGAGAATAATTCATTTTGACTCTTGAATCTACCCTTTTGTAGGCCATGTGCATACAACTTGTAGATGATAAAGATGAATTGATAGATTAAAAACAGAATATAGCAGGTATTGAATATCAAGAGTTAATACTTTCCCCCCCAGAAAATTCTCCCCTCAAGATTCTGATTGGAGAAGTAACATGTTCCTAGTGGTGCAATAGGAAGATGAATCAGGTAGGGTAGTGGTAGAATAGAAGAATGAGAGATCTTGGAAGCATGAAGAACAGTTAGGAGGCTAAATTACTAGGCCAGATGAGCAGACCTGCAACAAATTAAACTACCATTTGTTCACTTTTCTTTAGATCATATTAAATGCATCCATTCCATTTTTAAATCTGCTCAGTAATTTTGAATGCATTAACTGAGGCCAGTGGATACCAATCACTGTTTATTCATGTTGAAGCTTCAGAAAGAGTCTTTTTTTTTTTTTGCCAGGATATGTTATGTATCAACATGATGTAATGAAATGTGATGTTCCAGAAATCTAAACCAATATACTGTGTCCAGGTTTGATTACTGAAGTCTATTTGGATACTAAGTCTAATATTTCATCTAAAATGCAAATGGTGGTTGAAGTGCGGGTGATTAGTAATATGACCAAATGGCAAAATTATATCTGGATACAGTATTTCCTTTCCACTTTTATTTATTATTTGTGGATCAGTATACAAAAGAATTCTTAACCTTTTTGTATTGTATCCTAGATGGCTTTTGCAGTCTGTCAAATCCTATGGACCCCTTCTCAAAATAATATTTTTAAATTCATAAAATACATACAGCTACAAGAGAAGGCAATTATACTGAAATATAGTTATTAAAATTTTAATTTTTTTAAAAAAGCAAACAGACCATAGATTAAGAACTTCTGGTATAGTGAGATAGATATGGTAAAGATTTCAGAAATTATCTTAACGCTTTGACCATTCATTTACTTTTAAATATCTAAATATTTAAATTTAAATCTAATATTTAAAAATTCTTTTCATGTGGGTTGGTCATAGAAGTTCTCACAATTACAAGACATAGTCACAATTCTTTATTATCCACTTTTCACTTTCTTTGGAGACAACACAGGCCAAGATTCTTTCCAATCTTTAAAATCTCTGAAAGGACAAAAAAGGTCCACAGAGCTTCAGATTACATTAAAAAATGAATAGAAGATGAACTGTGCAGGAAACACCTGCTCTCACACCTGTCTTGATGGCCATTCATCAGGTGATTTGGCATCCCACATATAAACAACAAACCAAAAATCTGGGAATATTTTTTTCACAGATACGTCTAGAAGTTCTGAATCATTAATAGAAAAACATAGCTGGGCATGGCAGTGCTTGTCTTTGTTCCCAAAATTGGTAGAGACTGAGGCTGGAGTATCTCTTGAGCTTAACAGTTCTGAACTTCAATTAGGCAAAGCAGATTGGGCATCCAAATGAAGTTCAGCGTTAATATGGTGACCTTCCAGTAATTGGAGGGGGAAACATTGGAGAGGGTAAGGTTTTCTCAGGAGAAGCAAACTGATTTAGGTTAGAAAAAGTAGCAAGTCAAAATTTCTCTGTTTATTAGGGTGGGATCAGGCCTGTGAATAACCAATACAATTCCAAACTGAGCCAGAGAGGGAAAAGCACTTTTTTAAAAAAACAAACAAACAAACAAACTACAGTGCTATTTGTTACTGAGAATCTTCTCCATTGGGCTTTTGAAAGCACAAGAGGAAGTATGATGTTGTACAAAGGTGTCAAGCATGAGACCAATGACTATATGGACCCTGCTGCCTGAACCACTTTATATTAGAAAATATTTAACAGAATAAACAAAAATACAAAAAACCACAGAAAATTGTTTTCTAAGTCAGTATGCAGCCAATAGGGATCATTATGAAAGGTTTAATAGGCCACATTTCTATTTGATTTTGATAGCACAGTGGATTTGGAGCTGGGCTCAGAGTCAGGAAAACCTGGATGTTCAAGCATTGATTTTGACACATTGGCTATGAGGTCTTGGATGGATCACTTACACTCTCGATGTCCCCAGGTAGTCACTAAAAGTTTTTTTGAAGAAATTTCTCCACCAGAGCTTCCCTATATTAATGAACACACTATTCCATATCCAAAAAAGCTACCATTAAGTTTAAAGCCACTATAAAGTTATGTTATTGATTTCTATATAACCAATGAATTTTTAAAAATTCACTGTGGCCATGAACTTGGGCACACTGTTATACTCTTCCTTGACTGTATATGCCTCAATACCTAAACAAATTTATGAGATCCTTGGGTTAGGCAATCCTTCAACCAATACAGATTGTGACTTTTCCATGCTGTAAAACAGTAGTTGCAAACTGAAATAGACACAGTACTACATCATGCATTAGGATCCCTGTGAGCTACATAATGACTAAGCACATATTAACATGATGTTTGACTACATTTTTTATTTATTTTGTTAAATATTTCCCAATTACATTTTAATCTGGTTCAGGCCATTCAGGCATTCTGTTTGACACTTCTGTAGAAGACAGTCTGCTGGACTAATTGTGACCAAAAATTTCACAACGTGGTGGCTAGCTCTTTAGTGATGAGTATTTTCAAACTGAATCTCTCTTTGAAAGCCAATCATATGGACCATCACGAGGCCTATGTTCTTAGATTGCCCAGCTTGAGAGAACCTGCCAAGGCTTGTACTTCATTAGATATAACCTTGGATGGTTTAGGATCACCTAATCAACAGGGATGAGGAATTCAAATAAGACTTTTGTGGCTGAATCTTCAATATTTTCAACATAAATCAAAGAAGTGCCCTCCTAATTCTAGGAAACTAATTGGAATGATAAACTTAAGAAATGTCATTGAGTCGATGAAAAAAGGCATTTCTTTCATTGCCTCTTTTTCCCCAAAGTTTTCACAATGAGATTAGGTTTCAGAGCGTTAATAAGTATTAATGGATGATGAAGTGACTTGTATGGATAAAAAGGCTTCTCTCTGAATTGTGGTTTATTAAAAAACCAACAGAATATTATATAACACTGAACTTGGAGTAAAAAAAAAACTGGTTTGGGGTCCAAATTCTACTACTTCCTACTTGTGTGATCTTCACCAAGTGCCTTAACTACTCTAAACTTCAGTTCCACAAACATAAAATAGGGATGATAATCTCAATTGTACCAACCACATCATTGAAGTTATTGAATGAGATAATGTATGCAAAGTGTAATCTTGTTGTAATGTACTAGACAAATAAAAGTTATTATTGACAACTATGATGATTTTTGAAACATTAGTAATGTGGCAGCTCATTATATAAATTTGAGATAGATTTTCTTATGACTGTCAAGAAAGACTACCATTGTACTTTCAGTCACTCAAATTTACAACTTCGGTGCCAATCTTGACTCTTAACTCTCACTAATCCTACATTTCTAATCAATTGTCAAAATATGTGATTTCTACATCCCTGATATTTCTTGTGAACTTTCTCTTCTCTGGACTCACACACCTTCCACTCAATTTCAGAGCCTTATTTCATTTCACCTGGGCTATTGCGATACTCACTTACTGGTTTCCCTTCATCAAATGTCTCCCTACTCCATGCCATTCCCTGATCTTGCACATCTGTCAAAGTGAATTTTCTAAAGTGTATTTCTAATTATGTCACCACCCTCCTTAAAAAATTCAAATGGCTCTTTGTTATCTCTTGAATCAAATACAACCCGCTATATTTGGTATTTAAAACACTTCACAACCTGATCACAATCTATGTTTTCTATCCAAGGTCTCTCTATACATTTAGTGCCCCTTCAAGATTGGCATTCCTATTCCATCTTTTACCCACATGCCTTTGCCCTCGTGGAACCAGATACTTGAAATATACTCCATCCTTACCTGTGTCATCAGTGCTCTCTGCCTCTTGGGTCCCCTAATTGGAGGACAGAGTGGGGAACTCTTTGGAGGGAGCTCCATTTAGAAAGAGTGATAATGGAGTGTATTTCAAATATTGGGAACAACTAGGGCAAAAGCATGTGTGTAGAAGATGGAACAAGAATACCAATCTGGCTGGTAAGAAGCTCCATTTAAGAAGGGTGTCTAGATGAGCTATCTTTTAATGTCTTACCTGACTGCTTCCCTTTGTATTTATCCATTATGCCCTAGTAATCTCATCATGCTGCAAGATCATACCTTCCTGGAACTGATTGATACCTCATCAGTCTCCTCTCTTCCTTTGATTGGACAGCTCCCATCTGTCTCCAACTCCACTTTTCAGCTTCAGTGATCTTGCAATCTTGCACATCTATTTTAATTCCTTTGTCAAGAAATCTGAATTTCCTTTGTCTAGCCACACTCTCTTATCATTCCATCTTCCCATAGGTCCATTCTTCCCATATCTATTCTTTTTCCTCTCTACAAACTGCAATTCCTGGACTCCTCATTATTTCCCCAGGACATCAACCCTCTTTTAGCTACAGTCTTCTTCTAACTTCCTAATTTTGACATCTTAATCAAACCAGTTCAATGTTATCCTGTCCTCTAGTTTAAAACCCCTTGCTTCTTTGTCTTCTTCTCCATGTTTTGCTGAGCCCCAAGTCCAGGTTACTCCCACCATCTGCTCATAATCATACTAATGAAATGAACTAAATGGAATCATACAATTGTGCTGAGTTCATTACAAATTTAAGTTATCTAATTTCAATTGGGCCTTCATTTCATCAAGGCAATCCTTTTGTTACTTGCTTATTGATTCTTTATACTACTCAACACATAGGTTGTTTCAAATTTTATCATCTTTTTTCAAAGTTCATACAATATCCTATTTCCCCTACTTTCTTTTTATTTTTTTTTAAATTTATGAAATAAAAAAGCATTTCCATGGCATAGTATAATAAAAAAGATGATTGCCCATGAAACTGCAAATCCATTATATACAACTTGCAAAAATTTTTCCTCCCCCTACTTTAGAGATGACTAGCATTAGGCACAAATTATATATATGTATATATATATTAGTGTATATACATATATGTATATATATTAGTGTATGTATATATAATTTGCGTCTATTGGTAGTCATATATAAAATTTATTTATAAATATATAACTTATATATAAATTTATATAGTTTTATATGTAATTTGTGTATAATAGTATATAATGAGATATATGTATATATGCATGCATGTATATATGTGAATAGCATATGTGTATATTATACATGTATGCATATAAAATCATTCTATACATGTTACAATTTATCAATTCTTTCTCTGGATGCAGATAGCATCTTTCTTCACATGTCCTTTATACTTAATATAGGTATTTATAATAGTCAAATTTTTTTTCTCCAAGTTGTCCTTACAACAATACTATTGTTACTGTATACAACATTCTCTTGATTCTTCTCTTTTCACTTTTCATTATTTCATACTAGTCTATCCATGCTTTTCTCAGATCATTGAGATCATCATTTCTTATAGCATAGTAGTATTCCATCACAATCATATAACCACCCTTTCAGGTAAGGTCATGTACTTATACTTTACTGAAAAAAATGAGGCCATTCACCTAGAGCTCCACTTTCTCCCCTCTTCCTCATCTTATGTCTCCTAGACATCATCTCTATTTCTTCCTATTCTTTACATGTCTTTGAAGGCATGTTCCTTTTCTTCATCAAAGTCAACCTCTTTCCATGTACTCTTGATGCCACCCTTCTGTTTCTTCTCTAGCAGATTAACCCTTTAATCATATTCCCTCAATCTAATCTTTAACCTCTCCATGTCTATTGGTTCCTTCCCTGTTTCCTGTAAATACATTCTATTCTCTTCCATTCTTAAATCAAATTAAACCTGCAGTAGATTCAACCTTCTCTCTCTTTTCTTCCTCAGTCCAAAACCTTGAAAATGGAGTCTATCTAAAATGCGTGCTTCTACTTACCTTCTCACTATCTTCTAAGCCCTTTGCAATCTTCCTTTTGATCTCATCATTCAACTCAAACTCTTCTGTCAGTCTTACCTCCTCTGTTTGGCTTTTAAAGCTCTTCGCAACCTGGAACTTTCTTCCTATTCCAGTCTTCTTACACTTTTCTCCCCTCATATACTCTGCAATCCATCCATATTGCCCTAATTGATGTTCCACAAACAAGGCACTTCTTGATCTCAGGGTGGAGAAAATAATCTATTTGGCAATACCACTTGGACCTCTATGAGCCCAAGTCAAATACCCTTCATATGTGATTTTTTTAAGACTTCAGACTCCCTGATTTGGATGGAATAGAGTGCCAATGACATACATATGAGTGTAGTATGAGTGTAGTAGTATGGATTTCCAACTGTTGATGTTTAGGTTCATTTCTCTATGTTTGTCTATCTTTTAGTAAAACCTATACAAACTATGAATATGCTTCTTATACAAAACCACAGGAGTCTTCCAAACTTAGTAGCTTAAACCAAGACATCATAGTTGTATAACATAATATGTATAACCCAGACTTAAGCATTCCATATAGAACTTATCTTACAGAATCTTTTCTGTCTTTCCTTTCTTCTTCATTCCTTACTTCTTTTTATGCCATAGTTTTCATTCTTATTCCCCACACTCAAATATGTCAAAATAAAAATAAAACAAAACTGATATCCTCATCATTAACTTCTATCAGTAAATTCTCAGTGTAGAATTTTCTATAAGCAATCAATCAGAGTATTTTCAGGAGGGATGATTTTCATGTGTATCCATATTCCCTCTATTAACTCTTCATGAATGACTTGACCTACACATTTCATCAATTTGGGGCCAACATGGTGATGAACATCTTTAGCCTTAGCTAGTATGAGTCATCAGTGGGAGAAGGTTGAGGAGCATAGTCTGTTCTTAGGTCTCTATTTGAATACTTTCCAGGTGTCCATAACATTCAAGAGATTTCATTCAGTTAGCAAAGCTTTTGAGAAGCCAAAGATACCTCCCAGTTATGTTGAGGCATCAGAGAAAGACTCATATCAAGGTTGAATAATTTCTTTGTCATAAATTATTTCAAGCACAGGAGTAGACAAAGGTACCAGTCATCTATAATATGCTGTACTCTAAAAATCATTTTCTCATGTTCATGTTCTTGAGAGGGAAACATGGATAACAAGTATTAGCATGGATAGATATTGCTTTCAATAAATTAAAGAAGCCAAATTTTGCAAGATGAAATTTTAATAAACTACAAGTTCCATCAGTGCTACCTATTAGTACAATAGTCTTAAATTTGCTATTTGGCTGGAAATGCCAATAGAAGCTGACAGTGGTAATATTCTCATCGAACCAATTAACTGATTCTGCTGGCTTTTAGTTAAATGTGTTCCGAGCTGCAGCCAGCTTCATTTTCCAGCTCCAGCAGGTAATTACAACTGTAGGCAGCAATATTTTTAAGAGGAACATATTATAATTTCTGCTGCTTCCTAGTTATTGATAGCCTTATCATAATTTGGTTATTTTCACCTTCTACAGGAGGACTTCCCCAACCCTTCTGAATCCCAGTGCCTTCCCTCTGTTAGTTATTTCCTATTTACTCAATATGTAGCTTGCTTGGTTTATATTTGCTTTTGCATTGTCTCTCCTTTAAATTATGCGCTTCTTTAGGGCAGGTACTATCTTTTGCCTGTTTTTGTGTCCCCAGCACTTAGCATAATGCCTGTCACAAAGTAGGCACTTAATAAATATTTATTTATTATTTCACATCAGAAGTAACTCACACATATATTTATTTGAATGGATTTGTGATCTCATCCAGGTGAGGATTCCCTCAAGTGATACAAATGAACAGTCAACCATGTCCATCAATCCTTTGAAACTCCTGTTCATATATTCCCTACAGTTTGCCACAGATAGGATGTCAGACACTCCATATTCTGGAGGTTTATCTAGCTTTTTCTTGACATCATAAGGATTTAATGGAACACATCATTTGTTTGTCAGGCATCATTAATGTGACATATCTTTTTTCTTATACATTACTTTGATCATCATTAATGTGACATATCTCATCACATGACATACCTTTTTTTCTTATGCATTACTTTGATGATGTGCTTTAAAATGTGTTGCCTTGTTTCCTTGTTTCTAATGTGTTGCACTCTGTTCATTAAAGTCATGAGCTTCTCCAATGCTTTTTTTTTTTTTTTTTTGCTGATTCTCAATTTCAGTTCTTCAGGGACTATAGGAGTATTCTGTGTCATGGCCCTGCAATGACACTGGAATACACACACACACACACACACACACACACACACCTGTATATATGTTGGTGAGATGTGCATGCACATATGTGTATGTGTGTATATTCCAACATATACATTTAACATATTCTTTACTATGATTTTAATAATGGCAGGTTGACTGGATAGGAATACATTCTACGAGCACTATATGTTATCATCATTGTAACAGAAAATTTATCCCAGGAGTCTCAAAGCAACATGATTGGGTGAAAGCAACCCTGCATTGTTAAAGACTATATCAGCAATTGCAAATGTATAGACAGGTCCTACTAAGAATTAAAGGCTGGGGAATTTTCCAGTGTCAGCTTGGAGAAAGACATTTATCCTTTTAATAAGAACAGAGCTAATTTGAGAGAGCACCATCCCCAGAACTGGAGTCATTAGTTGCTGATTTTTATTCAGGATAAAGTGACAAAGAAAATTTCTTCACTGAGATGAAAGGACTTTGCCACTCAGTCAACAGGCATTCCTTAAGTACTTACTGTGAATTAGGCACTATGTTAAGCATTGGGGATCCAAAGAAAGGCACAAAGCACTTGTATCTGCATTGTTGGGGGGAAATACCCATATTTATGAAACCATGGTTCCTAATGGTTTTTTAATGCTATTTTTATTTCTTATTCCTTTATGTTATATTAAATATATGAAATTTGTAATACACCACTTCCCCTAACCATTTAATTGGTATGCAGCTTGGTTACAAAACAAAGGGTACAACAATTAGGGAAGGGGGACCTGACCCTTCCCCAAGGGTCTTGAATTTACGAGACTGATAGCACTTGAAATCCTTCAAGAATAATTAATTAAAAGACTAAAGGAAAAGGTAGTAACTACATACTAGGCTTCAATGGACTTCTATTACTTCCTGAATCTGCTCCCTGCTGCTCCATAACAGCCTTCCCATAAGGATCTTTGAGTTCCAGGGTTTATAGTTTGTTTTGTTTCCCCTATTAATAGACCATGGGTCAGACTCCTCCTCCACCTCCGATCAGTTGAAGGCAAGCTTTGGGTTGCTTGTTCTGACCCCAATTTATAATCTCTTTCCTGGGACAGTGGAAGGAGAAGGACTGACTACCTGTAGCTCTGAGATTCTATTTTTCTATTCCTGCAGGATCCCTCAGATACTCTCTACCAAATATCTCTGCCCCACTGCACCAAGAGGCTCCGATAATGTGAGTGACCAGGGAGGATTAAAGCTCCAAATGCTATTATCTCTCAATGTGAATTTAAGTATATTACAAATACCTTGGACAATATAAGAAAATGACTTCCACATGACGCAAGAGTCATGCTATTAAAATCTAATGGGTACTCAATTTTGTCACACTTTTAGACATACATTTATGAATCAGAGAATGGGAATGTCTTACACATGATGGCCCACACTGAGAATTTTACCTGATAATGTATATTAAATATAATTTCACTGATTGCTTAGGCATAGGGTGTATGTCCTCATTACTACCTTAAAAGATAGTTCATCATTAGGCTCTAGTAAGTTCAAAGAGAAATATTTTTCAGAAGCCTACATTTCCACTTAAAACATTATCTGTAAGCCTGACTGACAAGCTGGGACCTATCTTTTATCAAGGTTTCTTGTTTTCAGCATGAACAAAGCTCTGTTCTTTCTAGCCTTATTCACTTTTCTTTAGTTGTCTTAAAATCATACCCCCTATCCCTTATTCCACCTCATCAGAAAATAAGGCCATCTGTAGAATCTCTGATTACTTTAGCCTGGGGCACCTCCCATGTATATGAGTTTATGTTCTGTCCCCTTTCTTTGGGCCATAAGCTCTGGCTTTTGGGTGAAGGATATGAGTTTTGTTTAAATGGCAGAGTCACTTTGCATTGATCTTCAGTGATGAGAGTTGCAATGAAGATGATTGGCAACTGCCTTCTGACAGAACTGTCTACTCACTGGGTCACGAGAAAAAAGGACCAGGAACAGCTCAGCCCCTCTCTTTTAGAACTACTCTTGCATATTCTCTTCCATTGATTTCCTGCAAGGAGGGGTGAGAGGATTTCTCTCCCACAGCCCTACCCTTCCAAATTGAGGAACATAGTCACTGTGCCATTCCATATCTTAGCTGGGTACAGGAAACACAATTTAACCTTTTCTTTCTGATGCAGGGTCATCATTATAAGCATCATTTATTGTTATTGTCCTTTGATACAATAACATCCTCTAACAAGACTAACTCTAAATGACCTGAGACTCTTATCATGTTTTTTTCTTTTATCCTTTTTTGTTTTTCTGCCTTTTAAAAAAACATTCTGTTTCATATTCTGAAAGAGAGCATACATGAAAACTGTGAATTCCTGCTCTTCTCTATGCACCTCCTCTTGTACATTATCTTCCGTTGGCCCAGCTCTATCTAATCTTCACTGTGGGATGACTTGGGACAATCGGTTTTATTAGACCTATGACTAAAATGACAACAGGTTTAATTTATAATCCCTCTTAAGAAAAATGCATGAATTTGGGTTCATGACCTTTCCAACATCTATTTTATTTGCTCAAAGATATTTTGAAATAAATTATTCTGCTTCCTTGATGGTTTTCAGCTCTGTGCTCTATAGCTGTGGTTGATAGATAAATAATTGTGGTAAGGGAGACATTTGATATTGTATCATTGTTGGTTTTAGACCCAGTAGGCATTCAACCTGAGAACAATGAAAATTTGTATTTGTAGGTGGTACCTAAGGAACACCCCTCAAATGACTGGCACCCGGAAAAGCTATCACAGGTTCTAAGTACTCTAGGACTCAGAACAATAGGTCATGACCCCCATCAATGTGCTTGATTTTACAAAACTGATCAAAAGGGCAGGTAGGTGGTGCAGTGGATACAGTACTAGGGCTGGGAAAAGGAACACTTATCTTCCCAAGTTCAAATCCTGCCTCAGACACTTACTAGCTGTTTGACCCTGGGTAAGTCACTCAATACTATTTTTCCCAATTTTTCATCTATTAAATGAAGTGGAGAAGGAAATGACAAACTGCTCCACTATCTTTGGCAAGAAAACCCCAAATGGGGTCACAAAGAGTTGTAAACTACTGAAATGAGTTAACAACAAAATCAGTAGACATAATTACTTCAAAACTAAGATATTCAATATTATAATAAGAAAACTGACAATAGAATAGTCCCTATTATAAACTTAGGTCACTGTTCCACAGATGCATATGCTGTGGTACATATTGACATATATGGTATATATTCATGTGATATACATGTGGTAAATATGTGTTATCAGGATAGTCTCATAGAGAAAACATGTCACCAAACACATGAACTGAGAGTCAAGTTGCCTCTGACATAGTAGAGTTACTGATGTTTCCTACTCACTTCTGGTCATACACCTGAGCATAATATTCCATCCCTCCTGTTACTTTACAAGGTGAGTCTACTTCTCTCTGCTTTTTATTTTCTCTTTAGCATTGTTCTCCTACACTGGGCATATCATTTTGCTGGTAGTATTATGTCTGCTGGGCAATAGTCCCTGCTACCAACTTCTGGTTTTCACCTCTTAAAGACTCTTTGTCAGCCAGCTCATGTCCAATCTCATAGGGTATGGTAACTAGAAAAATATTTCTTGATAAGAGTTGGTCAACAAGTTGTTCTTAGATATACCATACCCGGGGCAGCTAGGTGGCTATGTCTTAGGCTGTTTTCACAGCTTTCTTTCTAGGCAACTGTCTGGCTTAGGGCTACCAGTTTCCAAGATTCTCTCAGTTTTGGCATACAAAGAATTTGAGCTAAAATAAATAGGCAATAAATGAATGAGGCAAGGTCACTGTTTTCAAACGAGCATTTATGTCACTTGTATATTTGTATATGTGTCTCCCTATCTATCTATCTAATTTTCATACATATAAATGGGTTTATATATATGTAACTATATATCTAATTTTATATTTATATAAATGACTATATAGCATCTATATATCTATGTAAGTGCATAAATATACATATATACCTAACTATATGTATATGGCCTTTTCTATAGACATACACATATATGCTTGTGCATGCATATATGCACACACATGTGTGTATATGCATGCATACATATACACATATACACATATATATGCATTCATGTATTCATGTATCTATGTCCCCAATGAAGATATTTTTACTATGTTAAAAATAAAAGAAGTAAGCCAGTAACTTTCAGTTTAAGAAATTTCATTCACTTCATTAATTCAATAAAAATCTATGTTGCTATAGATGTGAATAAAAGCTTGAAATGTTAGAATGAGAATACATTGTTTTAAAGAAATTGTCTTCTTATAAAATTAATAAAAAGAGCCATGGAATGTCATCCACTCAAGAAAAAAATGATCAAATGAATCAATTTTCAGTTTCCTAGTGCTCTTAATGAATAATAGTGAAAAAACCTAAATTGTTTGAATAATTTAAAATAGTATCAGTAAAAATTAATTCATTCACAAATTTTTGCTGAGTTGAAACAAACACATTCAATCACCCAGTAAGTGCTATATTTATTAAATATATGTATTACTAGGGATTAGATACTATGGGTTATACAAATATACACATATAAAAATTCTATTTATCATATCATATGACATTCTATTCTATTATATATGTATGCATATTTTATATCATATACCATATCATATATGTCCTCTGTGAATCCATAATTTAGTAATATTGATGATATTTAGAAATAACTACAACATAAATAAATGTCTATATGTGATTGAGATATACTATTACTCTCAGATTACATGGTCATAGAAGAGGTAGTATACCTTCATAATATCTCTTTTTTAAACTTTCACTTTTTTCTGATACTTGAACTACCATGATGCAGATATGCATCAACTGCAATAATACATGCCTCTACTATTGTACAGTAAGCTCCAGGTTGGTCCCTTTACATCAAATTTCTCCCTACTCCATTCTGTTTTCTATGTCCAATTGATTGTCCTAGAGTGTGGGTCACAGCAATGTTACAGCCCTCCACCCACCCACAATAAAAAACTTCAACAGCTTCCTCTTCTCTCCAAGCTCAAATATAAAACCATCGGTTTGGCTTTAAGAGCCTTTATAACCTTCCTACCTTTCCAGGTTTCTTAAACTTTACCATTCTCCAACTACTCTAGAACAGTGATAAAGATCCCCTTGTTGGTCCTCCTGAAAGGAACTCCAACTCCTTACTCCATGAATATTCACTGGCTGGCTGCTAGGCCTAGATAGAACTTCACTCCTTATCTCCACTTCCTGGATTGCCTAGGTTCCTTTAAGTCTCACCTAAAATCCCAACATTTTCAAAAAAGACTTTCCTGGTCAAACATTGTACACAGTAACAACAACATTTTTCAGTGATCAACTGTGAGAGACTTAGCTCTTCTCAGCAATACAATGATCTAAGACAATTCCAAAGGACTCATGATGGAAAAATGCTCTCCACATCCAGGAAAAAAGGACTATGGAATCTGAATGCAGATTGAACCACACTCTACATTTTTTCAAGTTTTTTTTCCTGTTTTTTTTCTGATTCTTTCACAACGTGAATAATGCAGAAATAATTTTAATGTGATTGTACATATATAATGTATATCAGATTGCTGTCTGTATTTGGAAGTGGAGAAGGAAGGGAGGGAGGGGAAAATTTGGAACTCAAAATCTTATAAATAAAATGTTGAAAACTATCTTAACATATAACTGGAAGAAGTAAAATACTATTAAAATTGAAAAAAAAAAAAGACTTTCCTGGTCCCTCTTAATGCTAATGTTTTCCTTTTGAAATAATTGTCAATTTATCCTGTATATATCTTATAGTATATAGTTGTTTGCATAGTGGAGGGAGAGATGGTGGGAAGAAGGGAGGAAGAAAGTAGGGGATAAAAAAAGGAGGAAGAGGGGCAGCTAGATGGCACAGTGGTTAAAGCACTGGCTCTGGAGTCAGGAGTACCTGAGTTCGAATCTGGCCTCAGACACTTAACACTTACTAGCTGTGTGACCCTGGGCAAGTCACTTAACCCCCATTGTCCCGCAAAAAAAAACAAAAAAACAAAAACAAAAAAAAAGGAGGAAGAAAGGAAGGAGGAAAGGAAAGCAGGAAGGAATTAAAGGAGAATGAGAGGGAGGAAGGGAAAGATTAAAGAAAGAAAAAGAGAGGAAAGAAGGAATGAAGTGATAAAATAAGGTGAAAAGTAAGAAATGGAGGGAGGGAGAAAAAGAAGGAAGGGAAAGAGGAGGGGAGAAAGGAAAGTAGGCATTCTAGGGAGAAGCAATGATGGCATAGTCTTTTTTCCTCTGCTGAATGTTATAGAATTTGTCTGTGCTATCTTAAAATAAATTTGACATGCTGAAATGTTACTATAGATGGACACATAAAGCATACATAATGCTTTTGTGGGACAGCATCAGTTCATTGGAATAGTGATATTGCAAATAACTGTTGAACTATATGATCTGGAAGCTTATTTGTTACAATTACTCAAATGGCAGTTAAGTAAGTTATGACCTGAGTTACCACCATACTGTTGTGTAGTTTAAAATTTCCCTCGTACAAATCAAGAAGGTAATTGCAGTTCAAGAATTGATGTTATTATATCACTAGTTTCTATTTGTATTTGGCTATCCCTTCAGTATAATGGGCAAGATTGTGAGCTTTATAACTCTTGTCTCATACTTTTAGATTATTAGTAAATTGATAAAATTATAAAATGAGTTTGATCTTTTCTCTACCATTAAGTTTAATATTTTAATGATAATGTTATTATATATTAGGAACATTTATATAGGTGTATTTATTTTGCAGTGTCTCATTTTTTAAAGTTCTATTGATTTGTTTGTGTTGCAATTAAAAAACAGTGATTTCCCATTCATCCTCCTAAAATAGAACCCTCTCTTGTAACAAAATGAAACTGATTGATGTAATGTGTCAAATTGACTCCATCAGACTGAATAATAAACATTCTGTACACATAACTCACCAAATTCTTTGGCCAAGTGAAAGAAAATGCATTTCATTATCTATTCTCGGTAACCAACATTGATAATTGCATTTGAGTCAGTTTATCTTGGTCATGTTGCATTTATATTATTATATTCATTTTGTCTTTTTCTGCTTTTTTTCCATTTCAAATCATTTCTTACATGTCTTCCCATGCTTCTCTGAATTTCATTCATCCAGAAATTTTACAATACAATAGAATGCCATTATATCCATTGATGGAGACTGAATTTGTTTCCAGATTTTTTGCTTTTACACAAAAAGTAGTAGTAAAAATATGTAGGTGCAGATACTTTTCTATTAAGCTTCTTTTATTTCTATTTTTAGTAACATTTCCCTATAAATCATTTTTTCATTCATTCATGAAAATATCTTTACTAACCAAGACATCAAGATCATTGGGTTGTTTGATTTTGACACAATTATTGAAAGCAGTATATCATTTTTCTTGATCTTTAATATCTTCTATCAGTTCTCTTTCTCTCTCTAAATATATGTATCAATGTGTGTATATATATGTATATGTATACACACACACACACACACACACACACACACACACACACACTGTGGTTATTATTGGAGCAATAGAATAACTAGAAACTCCAAAACAAAAATTACAGAGGCATAACTTTCTGATCTTAAAAAATAAGCAGATATTGTAGCACATTGGTAATAGCCATGTCATGGAAGGCCAAAGGACCAGGGCTTGAGGTGAAGTTCTCTATGTGGAGCTCTTGGATTCTGTAGAAATGGTGTTTGCAGAAGTCATGGCTCACTTTTAAGGGGCTAACCACAGATCTGAAAGAAATCACCATTTCTTAAAGGATGGTGATAATTTGTATAACCAGGTTCAGAACAAAGCAGGGTTTTTATATTTTTATGGTAACTGTATTCCTCTTAAAAGGGGAAGTTACTTTAGATTGCAGCTGAACAGCAGTCAGCATTCCTTGCCAGTTGTCATTTTCTTACAGTTCCTGTCTCTGAGCAATTTATTAAGTGTTAGATCAGCAGAATAACAAACATATCCATCTAAGGAGCTCATTTGTTTCTTACTTTATTACAATCTACCTTGGTTTAATTTTTCTTCTTTCTAATTTCATTTAATTTAAAGACAACATCATGAAAAGATTTGTTATAAGAAAACATCTTAGCTCCAAGAAATTTTGTGATGTATTTAAGACATTGAGAATTTGCTGAGGATACATTTACCCTAGAACATTTCTTTTAATAACATATAGACAGCAGATAGCCTAATCAAATTTAATTTTGTAAGATATTTTAAAATGATATTTTCAATGAGAATGGACAGGTTTTCCTTGGTATTGTTAGTTAAATGATATCCTTCTTCATTTGGTTTTATCCATTTGATGTGATTGAAATGTTTATTTGACTCAACTGAACTGATTTTATGGAAATAGAAGAAATGTTACTACAGTGTTCTATCCTTCCTCATGGCATTTTCTTTGTGCATTTTTTTTCTCCAAAAGAATAAGGTGTTGATTCTAGAAAGGAAGAAACCACCAATATATTTTGTTCTTTATTCTAAGCTTACCTTAATTCTCAATGCTTGAGATGGAACAAAATCCATGCTCATTAAAAATCTTTCATCAGATTCAATACAAGAATCCATGGAAGAAAAATATTCCCTTTGGCCAAACTGGAGTCATTGATTCTTTTTTTTTTTTTTTGGTAGGGCAATGGGGGTTAAGTGACTTGCCCAGGGTCACACAGCTAGTAAGTGTCAAGTGTCTGAGGCCAGATTTGAACTCAGGTCCTCTGAATCCAAGGCCTGGTGCTTTATCCACTGTGCCACCTAGCTGCCCCCGAGTCATTGATTTTTAAGCTTCCAGAAATGTGAAGAGTTTGAGAGCAAACATATTTCAGATTCACATTAAAAAATTATGTAGATTTTGAATATAGTTTTTGTTTTGTTTATTTTTATTTAGTTTTTAATTTATGGAACAAAACAAGCATTTCCATATTGGTATAATAAAAAGATGACTGCATATGAAACTGTAAATCTATTATTTACAAGTACTATTCCTTTTAAATGTATAATAAAGTCATCAAGCAAATTTCTTTACCTCTTTGTTTTTTCTGTCCCCCTACCATTGAAATAGCTACCATTGGACACACATATGTAAAATAATTCTGTATTTATGTCTATGTATCAGTTCTTTCTCTCAATGTAGGTAATGTCTTCCTTCCTATGTCATTTGTAGTTAATTTAGGTATTTATAATAGTGAAAATGACTTATTCATTTCAACTTATTTTTACAAGACTCTTAGTGGAGCAGCTACATGGCACAGTGGATAAAGCATCGACCTTAGATATAGGAGGATCTGAATTCAAATCTGGCCTCAGACACTTAACAATTACTAGGTGTGTGATCCTAGGCAAGACACTGAACCCTCATTGCCCTACAAAAAAAAAGTAAAAAGAATATTGCTGTTAGTATACACAGTGTTCTCTTGGTTTTTGCTTATTTTACTATTTACTGTTCTGTGCTTTTTATTATATTATTTGGTTTTGAATATATTATATTGAATAAACACACACACACATATATAGAGAGAGTATATAATATATTGAGTATATTGTTTGACATTGAGTATATTATATGGAAGAGTAGTCATGGACTGGGAGTACATTTCAATAGGATTTTCAGGAATGAATCCCCTTTTGAGCCCAATGTATAAATGAGACATCTGGAAAAGGAATTTGTACCCACCTCTTACTCTAAATACCACAGTAAATTCCAGGTGGATGAGAAATTTATGTCTAAAAATAATTACTGCTAGAAAAGATGAGTGAAAGTGGAAAGAATAATTTATTCTCACTTGCATATTGAAGACAAATTTATTTCAGTTAAAAAAATTAATGGGAATTATTAGGAAATGTATATTCTTGTTTATATAAAATTATACATATATATATAACAATATAATGGAATTTACTAAAAATGAGTAAAATATTTATGGGAAATATATATGACAGATAAAAACATGATATCTAGCACATGGGATGAACTGTTAAAAAGCACAAGAAATAAATGGTTAAAATATGGACAATTTTAAAAGAAGAATAATTTTTAAGAATAACTTGGAAAAGTGTCAACATTGCAAATATTAAAGAGTTGTAAATTAAAACAATCAATATTTTTAAGCTCCTGTTATGCAGCAGGCATTGGACTGAATACTTTTAGGTATGTATCACCTATCATACTGGCAAAGGTGGACTGGCATAATTTTTCCAAAATCAAATTTAAATACCAAACCTTGATAATTGAATAATGTTAGAGAAGCAAGTGCTTTTCTTGAGGTACACTCAATCCTTATTGGTGGAATTACAAACCAGAAGAATCTTTCGGGAGAACAATAAGGTAACATAAAACAAAAGTTTCAAAAGTTATCATCATATAACCCAATAATTATAATGTTGGGAATATACACTTGCAGTATCAGAAAACACAATAATCAAGAGAACTATCTGTTGAAATATTTCAATAGTTTCGTCATCTGATAGCAAAAATGAACAAACAAAAAATCTGTAAGCTGCCTCAAGGTTAACTATTGGTAAACAGATAATTATGATTAGTAGAATACTATACTATATTTTAGATGGACAAATAAGAGGTGCAATGAGGGATGTAAGAACTTTTTGAAATAGTGCTACATGAGGAGAAGGGCAGATAAGAACTGAGAGCTGAGATATATAGGAAAGTAATAAAAATATAAGTGACAGAAAGCCATTCCCTGACCAATATGTGATCAAAGGATATAAGCAAAGTATTAACAGCTACATAAATATTGTTCCAATTGTCTAATAATAAGAGAAATTCAAAGCAAAACAATTTGGCAAATGGGCACACAAAAATACACTGTTGTAGTATCTATTAATTGATTCAAACATTCTGGAAATCAATTTGGAATTATAAAAAGAAATTGACTATTGAGTCAAGAGATCCTTGTTCTAGGGACATACCCCATCAAGGTCAAACATAGAAAAAAATGCTTCAATATATACCAAAATATTAATATAAGCACTCTTTTAGCAAGGAACTATATGGATGACCTTGGGATATGGGATATTTTACAGTATAAGAAATAATAAATATAAAATATCCAACATGGTGTGAAAAATGTATTATCCTTAAAGATTCAAAAGATAAACCATATGAAAACCAAAGTATTCAGATACAAATTTTTCCCATAATCAGGCAGGCAAAACAGTGATCCAAAATATTTCAGAAGGAAATTTTAGTAGTTGTTGCCATATCAAACACTCAAAAACCCCAATTTATATAAAATGAGATACAATATAACAAAAGAATAGAAAACCACATTGCGATAGGAAGATGTACATATCTCAATGGTCCTTTCTCCTGATGCAGTTGCTTTGATAATTATTAAAGTATTCTATAGAAGATAAGACTATATCCAAATACTTTTATTGAATTAAAATCAATCATATACATATATATAGAGAGATATACATAGACACATACACATACATACATATTTATATATCTACACAACTGTTCACTGAACACTACATTTAAAGGAATAATCACAGAATATTAAAAAGTCTTGGGACTATTTCTCTATATGTTCCATTGAAAGTAAAGACGAGAAAAAAATTACCTGGCATTTTTTTATATTTCTAAATTATTTCCTTATAATAATCTTGGAAAAAAGAGTGTGTATTGTTAACCTCATTTTGAAGGTAAGTTAACTGAGCATTAGTGAGTGATTCACACAGATTTAATCTAGATATTTATCATTATTTCTCTAAGAAAGAAAAAGTCATTCTGATAGAGTCAGAACTTAGCCACTGGACACTCCTGTGCCACATCTTTGAGCTGATTATGAAATCAGCTAGAGTAACTCCAGGAGGATGGGTTTGGATCATGTGTTCTTTGAACCCTTTTCCAAGAATTCTATTTTTTGTCATAGGACAATTGCTTAACAATCTCATTAGGAGGCCAAGGCTATTAATTTAACAGAGATTTTAAAAAGAAGAAACAATAAAACCACTTTTATATATGATATATTGATATATGATGTGAATCATATATGACATAATATATTTGATATTGATCTGATATTTTAGATCTGAAAATAATCCTACGTAAGATCAGATTGCAGTATAAAACATCAAAACAAAAATATTTTCATATAAGAGATTTTGAACTCTAGATTTTGAGAGAATATTTTAACCATCATCAGAAACAGAAATACCAAAGGTCGTCAAGGCCAAGAGCAACATTAGTCTTATAATATTGCTTATGTGAAGCACATGGGAATATTTTTAATGATAATTTCAGAAACTATTAAGGTATTCCATTCTTATTCATACTGGAATGTACTTTTTTGGTATATAAATTAGTTCCAGTAATTCATAGTTAAGATAATTTCAATATTGATTTCTGATTTGCTCTTCATTATAATTATACTTCAGGCATGGGTCTGTTGGTCATTCTGCATTTCAAAACTCATGAATGATACTGCTTACAATATATGAGGGCTGATTTTGCATAAAACCCAGTGAAATAAATTAGTGTATTGAGATGAGAATAAAATCAATCTTTGAGAAGTATCTATTGGTTTCACCATTCATAATCCCATATCTTACAGCAAAAGATTTGTAGAGAAACTGATCCATGCACAGTTGACTCCCTGGTGAATTCATTTAGTGAAACTTCCTTTTAAAAAACCTGTAAGAATGCTAATAAGGCATATGCCTGATCAACTTGAGCCTTCCTCCTTATTGGCTTCTGGCTTTGAAATAACTTTGAAAAAGTAATATAGTGTCACCAGGGGTAATAAATGATGCATGAATAAAGTAGTGGCCTTAAACAGGCACATTTCTCTTTAAAGAATCAATTTACACACCACACTTGCTTAAATTTCACAACCAATTATGTATCGTGTCTTCCCTGTACAAATGATAGAAAATCCATTTTAATCAAGATTCATTTTCAAGGAAGGGTAATGTTACCTGAGCTGAGGCAGGAATCTTTTTTAAAACAAAGATCAAATAGAACAGTCAAAATGCAAGAAATGCTTCAATTTGAAAAGAAAACATTTAATTTTTTTAAATTAACCTCTCAAAAGGAAAAAAAAATATATTTTTTAATGTACCCCTCCCCAATTTAGTGTAATGAAGAAGGATAGTGACATTTTTGGTAAAGGTAGACATCAGTTGAGTTAAGGATTTATTTTCTAAGTCACTTGTATTGCAGAAGTCAAGTCAATGTAGCATTTCTCCAACTAGGTCATTATGATATAGTAAAGTTTTGTATGTAACATTTGAACATTCCTATGATCATAAGATTTAGGAATGGAAGAGTCATTCAAGAAGATAGGAAGGTTTTAGGGGAAGACAGGAAGGGGTGATTTCAGCTGTGTAGTATCTGACATGTAGAACTGTATCAGAAGGGGCCTTGGAGCTTTACAACAACACCCTCATCTTACAAATGAGGGAACTGAGACATAGAAAGGGTAAGTGATTTACCCAAAATGGCACAAGGAGTAGGTAGGAAAGGCCAAAATGTAAGACCACTGTCTTTGGCTTATCTTCAATTTAATTTTTCTCTTCATTTCACAATTTGTGACACATCTATCAATTGTTTTCTTGCCCAATATGATGCAATCAGTAGTAGAAATAACAACAAAATACGAATATTAGCATTTATATAATACTTTCAGACTTGCAATGCACTTTACAAATATTATCTTATTATATCTTCAACAAAAACCTGGTAGGTAGGTGCTATTATTATTACCATTTTACAGATGAGGAAAGTGAGGCAGTCAAAGGTCAAATGACTTTCCCAGAGTCAAACAGGTAATGGCTGTTTAGGGCTAGATTTGAAGTTAGATATTCCAGATTTTAGATATAGTTGTGTATTTCCTTTATGATAGCTACTTTTTGCCCACATTTCTTTCTCAACTTGATTCCTGGAATGAAGTCTTTTTTGGTATATTTCATCTTCCATTTATTAAAGGAAATACCAAAGTACTAGGAAACTTCTTCTCTGAACTCGAGGTCTCTGAATCATATCTTTCCTACTTTACAGAATTATTAAGATTTTTTTGTTCTACATTTTTAGAATACAAGCTTCTATACCTTGTGTAACTAAAGTGGGAAAATTAGGCTGTTTCATTGAGGTTGAGCCTACTCCACGGGGAAAATCAGGATTTTATTTATTTTTAGACTTTTTCAGGAGGAAGCAGGAATTCATTCATTCATAAATTTATTCATTCTTTACCTAAATTGAATAATCTTAAAGGCAGACCACTTTGCCATAAATTTAAGGAAACCAAGAATTTGGATAATACAGTTCCAGCCCTTATGGAGCATGCAATCTAGTAAGGAGGTGATGCAAATACAGGTAATAATGACACATAATATTCCATGATAATTGCATTATCAAGGTACTTCAGTAGAATAATATGTATTTCCTCACCTTCCATCAAATAGTTGCTGCACTATAGGTACAAAATGAAGCACACATAGTCAAACATTGCCAATGTGTTGATTCATTTCACTTACTTATACATCTTTCTTACAAAGGAAATGGCTGTTAGGAGTGAGGAAGAGGAAGATTATTAGAAAATGACACAGCAATAGATTTTTTTTTTGCAGGGCAATGAGGGCTAAGGGACTTGCCCAGGGTCACACAGCTAGTAAGTGTCAAGTGTCTAAGGCCGGATTTGAACTCAGGTCCTCCTGAATCTGGGGGCCAGTGCTCTATCCACTATGCCACCTAGCTGACCCATACACTGAAAACCTAAAAAAATAAGATAAAATAGATTTGAAAATCGAGGGAATGCCCATCAATTGGAGAATGGCTGAACAAGTTGTAGTATATGAATGTAATTGAATACTAGTGTAAGAATATGCAAGCTTGTAAGAAATGATGAACAGGCAGATTTCAGAAAAAACCTCAAAAGACTTATGCATACTGATGCTGAGTGAAGTGAGTATAACCAGAACACTGTACACAGTAACACTAACAGTGTTTGATGATCAACTGTGATGGACTTGGCTCTTCTCAGCAGTGCAGTGATCCAAGACAATTCCAAAGAATTCATGATGGAAAATTTTCTTCACATCCAGAAAAAAAGAACTGTGGACTCTGAATGCAGATTGAACCATACTGTTTTTACATTTTGATGTTTTTTTTCCTTTTTTGAGGTTTTTCTCTTGTGTTCTGATTCTTCTTTCACAACATGACTAATGCAGAAATAGATTTAATGTGATTGTACATATATAACTTATATCAGATTGTTTTCTGTGCTGGGAAGAGGGGAGGAAAGGGAGAGAGGGAGAAAAATTTGGAAGTAAAAATCTCATGAAAACAAATGTTGAAAACTATCTTTACATGTAACTGGAAAATAACAAAATACTTTAATGATAAAAAATAAAATAGATTAGTGCATTAGAAAATTGATCAAATTCTATCCAAGGTAGGAGGTTTTTACTAATGGGGCAGGAGAACAAGGAAAGGAGACATGGAAAAGATAACATATAAGTTCAGCTTTAAAGGATGGGTATGAATTAATCAACTTTATAGATAGACAATTAAGACATTCTAGGTATAGGAGATATAATGAGAAATGGGACCAAGTCATAAAATGTAAGGTTTTGTTCAGGCACCTAGCTTGTATAAATCTTAAAATGGATAAAGGTAATTAATACAAGGAAAGAAAGATATAGTTAATTAAGAAAACCTTAAATATCAAAGATGTTTGAACTTAATTCAGTAGGCCAATAGAGCGCCAATGATTATTTTTTTAACAAAAACAACACATTATCAAAATTATGTTCAAGGAAGGGAATAATATGTTATTCAGGCACAAGTATGAAAAATATATTTGAGATCTAGAGATTGAAGAAATAGACCATAAGAGTCTATTGAAATAATTCATGTGAGTGGTAATATGGTGACAATAAAACTAGAGAGGAAAGGGAAATGAATAAGCATTCATTTAGTACCTGCTATGTGCCATGGGCAGCTAGATAGTATGGAGATATTTTGAGGATAATTGGAGATGTGGCTCCAGAGCTTAGAAGTCAGTGCTATAAAGAAAATTGGTATTCATCTACATAGAACTGGTAGTTGGAGCTATTGGGAGTAAGTGAGGTTGCCAAGGGAGAGAAAGTATAAGGAGAAGAGCTTCATGGAGAAAATATTGAAGACAATATTAAATTAACTCGTCTTAAGTGGTTAAGATTAAGACCAGGAGCCAGCAAATGAAATAGACAAAAATGGCTAGAGTAGTGCAAGAAGAATCCAATTAATATGGCTTCTCCACAGACGAAGCATGAAAGAATATCTCCATGTCTTCAAGATCTGGGGACATTTACTTCCTTGCTGTTTCTCACCCCTGGCACATTGTTTCCCAACTCCATGCCTTTTCACTGGCTGTATTCTAGCCTGAAATTCTCTCCCATATAATTTCTTGGCTTCCTTCATGTCCCAGCTAAAATCTCCCTTCTGAAAAAAATATTTTGCTTATCCCGCCTTGATGCTAGTGACTTCCTTATCAGATTGCCTCCTATTTAGATCTTGCTGTAGATCTTGCTCCTTCATAGTCATCTCCCATATTAGACTATAAGCTCCTTGAGAAGAGAGATTTTTTTTGGCCATTCTTTGTATTTCTCCCAATTAGTATATTTCCTGGGACATAGTAGGTGCTCAATAAGTTCTTGTTGACATAACTAAGATAAAATGGTTAAGTATTGTTAAATGAGGCAGAGAAGTCATGAGAGGAGGGCTTTAAAAACAAAAACAAAAACAAAAAGGGGCCATTGAATTTGGTAGAGGACACTCAGTTCTGATCTAGTTGAATGTCTCCAAGCCTTATGTCTTCTAGCAACCCAGGCCATGATATGGGATCATTCCCCTATTGTCAGTATTTTTTTCCAAGAAGGAGTTAGTTGTATTCTTAATAAACAGACTCAAGAGACTTCACTATCCTAGTTGCTCTCCTCTAATTTATCAGTCTTTTTAAATGTCTTATTGTATTTTTACTGATTTTATTTAGAATGATATTTTCCCCAATTACATGTAAAAACAATTTCCCACATGTATTTTTAAATCTTTGTGTTCCCACTAATGCATTGTTGGCAGAGCTGTGAACTGATCCAACCATTCTGAAGAGCAATTTGGAACTATGCCCAAAAGGCTATGGGACTGTTCATAACCTTTGTACCCAGTGGTAACACCGCTAGGTTTCTATAATAAAGAGCTCATAGAAGACGGAAAAAGACCAACATGTACAAAAATTTTTATAATAGCTCTTTTTGTGGTGGTAAAGAATTGGAAATCAAGGGAATGTCCATCAATTGGGGAATGGCTGAACAAGTTCTGGTATATAAATATAATGGAATTCTATTGTGCTATAAGAAATGATGAGCAGGAGGAATTCAGAGAAACATGGAAGGACTTACATGCACTGATGCTGACTGAGAGGAGCAGACCCATGAGAACATTGTACAAAGTAACGGCAACATTGTGTGATGAATAATGGCAATAGACTTTGCTCCTCTCAGCAGTGCAATAATCCAAGACAATTTCAAAGAACTCATCATAGAGAGTCTTCTAAACATCCAGAAAAAAGAACTGTGGATTATGAATGCAGATCGAAACATACTGTTTCTACTTTGGGGCTGTTTTTTTCCTTCTTTTTTGAGGTTTTCCGTGTGCTCCGATTCTTCTTTCACAAGCTGACTAATGCAGAAATATGTTCAATGCAATTACACATATATAAAATATATCAGATTGTTTTCCATCTTGGGGAGGGGGAAGGGAGAGTGGGAGAAATATTTGGAGCTAAATGTTCTATGAAAACAAATGTTGAAAACTATCCCTTTATATAACAGGAAAATAATAAAATACTTAAATAAAACCTTTGTGTTCCAAATTCTCTTCCTTCCTCCATCCCCACCACTGTTTTAAGAAGTCAAATAATTCAATATAGGTTAGACATGTGTAGTCATGCAAAACATTTCCATATTATTCAGGTTGTGAAAGAAAACAGACAAAAATAACAAAAGCAAAATAAATATTTAAACTATGCTTCAATCTGTATTCAGACACCATCAGTTCCTTCTCTGAGGACCGATAGCATTTTTCATCATAAAGCCTTCAGAGTTGTCTTGGATCATTGTATTTCTGAGAATAGCCAAGTCATTCACAGTTGATCCTACATTATTGCAGTTACTTTGTACACAGTACATTTCACTTTATATAAGCTCATGTAAGTATTTCCAGGTTTTCCTCATCATTTCTCTTGTTTTTCTTTTTTCTTTCTTTTTTTTTTGTGGAGCAATGGGGGTTAAGTGACTTGCCCAGGGTCACACAGCTGGTAAGTGTCAAGTGTCTAAGGCCGGATTTGAATTTGGGTACTCCTGAATCCAGGGCCAGTGCTTTATCCACTGCGCCACCTAGCCACCTCTGTCCTCATCATTTCTTATAGCACAATAATGTTCCATCATAACCACATATCATAGTTTGTTCAACCATTCCTCAATTGAAGGGCATCCCATCAAATTTGAATTCTTTGCCACCAGAGAAAGGTGCTCTAGATATTTGTGTACGTATAAGTCCTTTTAATTTACTTTTTTATATCTTTTTGGATACAGAACTAGTAGTGTTATTGCTAGGTCAAGGAGTATGCATGGTTTCATAACCCTTTGGTTATAGTTCCAAATTGCTTTACAGAATGGTTGAATCCATTTATAACTCCTCCAATAATGCATTAATGTTTCATTTTTCTCATATCCCCTACATTTGTCATTTTCCTCTGCTATGCTATTATACAATCCAATTGATATGAGGTACTACCCCAGAATTTTTTTGATTTGAATCTTTGTAATCAATAGTGAGTTAGAGCATTTTTTCAATATGGCTATAGATATCATTGATTATTTCATCTGAAAATTGTTCATATCTCTTGATCATTTATCAACTGGGAAATGGCTCTTATTTTAATAAATTTATCAATGTCCTTCTTAAACAGAAGTACGAATAACAATATTACATATATGGCAGAGTTCAAAGCAACCATCATTTCCCTGTTGCTATCAGTTATTCCTCTTTCAGTGCAGCCCAAGATCACATCAACTTTTTTTGTGGCACATCAAACTGTTGACTCAAATTGAGCTTGCAGTAGACTAAAACTGTCAGATTCTTTTCAGAAAAACCTCTGCTTAACAATGTCTTCCTAATCTTCTTCTAACTGTAAAGCTGACATAACTAGATTTACATACCCTTTTTAAAATTAATTTATCCCTATTTAATTTTGTCTTATTATATTCAGCCCAATATTCTAATCTGTCCAAAATCTTTTTGGCTCTTGATATTGTCATTATATTCTAGCAATCACTTTCAGCTAATCATCTACATATTTTATGACTGTGCTGTACTATGTCTTTATGTAAGTCATTGATAATAATCATAAACAGTTTAGGATCAAGCCTAATTCTCTGGGTGCTACACTAATGAACTTCTGCCATCTTAACATTAGATTTCAAGAGGATGAGAAAAGAGACATCTTGCTAAAGTGTAGGAAAAAAATACTACATTTGCATTCAGAGAACATAAATTCAATTTTCTAGCCATGTCATGTGCAAGTTGTTTAAGTTCTTTGGACCTCAGTTTCCTCTCCTGTAAAATAATCATGTTGGTCTAGATGACCTCTAAAGTCCCTATGACCTCTCAGTCTACAATCCTTTGCAGTACCAGGATGAGATATAACAATAGATTACATTTAATTTAGGGTCTTATAATTTACAAAACACCTCCCTTATGATTCTTTGAGGTGAGAGAAGAAATAGTATTTAGATCCATTCTACAGATAAGGAAACTTAGGTTCAGATATATAAAGTAACTTGTAAGTGTGTGACTTAAGACTCAGGCCAAGGTCTTTTGTCTCTAAATCTGGTGATCTATTCATTGTACTATATTGCCAACCAAAAGTTAGAGGTAACTGTTCAAGGAATTTAGCAGTGAAAGAAAGAGTATAATGAGATATGATTCAATTAGTAGTGTAAGCCTTTATTTCTTATATAAAATATTTCAGAGGAACAAACCTTTCCACACGTCTGCAACATTTTCAGAAACCTTTGTGGCCAGGGATACTCTGTCTGCTCCAGGATAGCATGCATCGGCTTCTGTCATGGAGATACCTTCAGGAGCCCAAGAAGGAGAATTTTAGAATCAGTCCCAGAAGCCGAAGAAATAAATAGAGATATGATAACAAAGGAGAGAGACAGATATTAGAGATATAGTATTCCCTTATTATTCCCTACATTACAGCATTGTTCCAGTAGCTTACAATATTAGGTGAAATAAATTTGAACCAGAGTCCCACCCCCAACAAATTGGTGAACTCCTGAGGCCAGTGGAGGTGACTTGGACACTTTACCTATGGAAACCAGAGCAGGGAAGCTCCATACTACAGCATATGATGGAGAGTAAACTGTATGTATGCCTTTCACCCTCCATGGCTTTGTGCGTGTGTGTGTGTGTGTGTGTGTGTGTGTGTGTGTGTGTGTGTGTGTGAGACAGACAAAGAGAAAAGAGAGCAACAGAAAGAGGATGGCAGATGGGAAAAGAAAAGAAGATAAGAGAGGAGAGGAGAGTAGAAGAGAATAGAAGAGAAGAGATCAACTAATCTAGAGATAGTGTTGGTACTATGTCACTTACCAAACATCTGTTAAGACTTAGCCTTTCTGTCATCATGGACCTCTTTGTCTAGTAAATCCTATAACCCCTTCACAGAATGATATTTTAAATACACAGAAAAATACAGAGGATTATAAAAGAGGCCAATTATATTGAAATCCAGGAAGCAAAATATTTTTTAAACAAGTACATGATCCCCAACTTAAGAAAGTCAACTAGAGTGACTTATCAGATTCTGTTACTGGTATAATGTGGAAATAGGAGAAACCAGCATTCATCTTGTGCTTATGTCACCACTCCCAAGAGACATACCTGGGGAAAAGGTCAGGGTATGTATTGGTAACACCTGACTCTCTAGAAAAACAAACAGAGAAACAAAAAAAAAAGAAAGAAAAAAGTAGTCCTCACACACTTTTTATTTGATTTCATTTTATTTTAGTGAGGCAATTGGGGTTAAGTGACGTTCCCAGGGTCATACAGATAGTAAGTGTTAAATGTCTGAGCTCAGATTTGAACGCAGGCCCTCCTGAATCCAGGACTGGTGCTCTATCCATTGCACCACCTAGCTGTATCAAAGGATACTGTGATGATTCTGAATAGATACTTTCCCAAATTGTGCTTTTCACTTTAGATAGCTTTCAGAAGACTCACATTTGAGAAAGGCCCCAGCTACTCAGAAGCTGGTATTGATATGTAGGAGTTTCTACGGGTTAGTAAAATTATTGGCAACAAAATATTTTATAAGTAAAAATAGAAAATGAGGGAAATTATATAAATTATCAATCTTTTTAGGGTATTCACAAAACATCTTGCTTGCACTTAATGATTAGTGACAAAGATTCCATGTTTCATCTTTCACAAATGCTTGATATAAAAATCTGGAAATACATTTGGCCAAAAAAGTATCCTCATATTCTTTGTGTACAGACAGACCATTTGGGAATTTTTAAACAGAAGAGACAAAAGAAATTAAAGACTTAAAGTAATATATCCAGAGCACATGTAGCATTATGAAGGCTGTATAAAGAATGTGTCTGCAGGCATTGAACATCCCCAAGTTACTTGAGCTTTTCTTAAATGCTTGATTGATTTCTGCTTCCTCTATAAACCAGCTTTTTAAAGATGATTAAAATGCATAAACATGTAATACTTACATTGATAAATATGAATTTGGGACCTAACTCATAAAAGACAAAATTTATACCCATCAGACTTGCTATGTAGATAAGGTTTTCTCCAGATTGGGGGAGAGAGTTGAGCTATGCAATTTTAACTAAGATGATCCAAAGCCTCATAGTTTTTAGTACTTATGTTGCATGAACAAAAGTTTGAACTTAGGGAAGATATCTTGAAATTCAAAACTTTAGTATAATCTCTGTTACACTTGGATTGATAATATTTGTCTGCTCTCTTTGAACTCCCAGTAATAACCTTAGACACTACACAGATAGTAGATAACTCAGTCTTCTGCACCATTGAGTAGATTTGGCACTGTGTGCCTCAAAATGTCCCAGCAGCATCACTCATTCTCTTTTATGTCACCCCATCTCAAAATTGACTAAATTGCATGAAAAGGCCAACCCTCTGTCTATTCTCCATTCCCCAACCCTTTTTGCCTCTTTCAGGACCTTGTGCCAGTGGAAAGTGGTTACCTTAATGGTCATAAGATTCAGAACTACAGGCATTGAGTTTAAGGCATAGTGTACCACTTAATTTTTTTGGTGTGTGTGTGTGAGGCAATTGGGGTTAAGTGACTTGACCAGGGACACACAGCTAGTAAGTGTTAAGTGTCTGAGGTTGGATTTGAACTCAGGTCCTCCTGAATCCAAGGCCAGTGCTCTATCTACTGTGCCACCTAGATGCTCCCCATTTAACTTTTAAAAAATAATTTGACATGTACAAATCCCGGTTTCCTTATTTGAGTTTGGGGAGATTGAATTAAGTGATATCTAATTGGTAATTTCTTTCAGCTGTAAATCCTCTGACACTCTTCCTTCAAATATTGATGCCAACTCATATGCCAATGTAAATCCTCAGCTCTCCTAATTCTTTTTTTAGATCATAAAAGTATTTTATTTTCCAGTTACATGTAGAGATAGTTTTCAACATTTTTTATAAAATATCTAGTTCCAAATTTTTCTCTATCCCTCCCTTCCATCCCCCCTCCCCAAGACAGCAAGCAATATGATATAGGTTATAATATATGTACAATCACATTAAGCATATTTCTGCATTAGTCATGTTGTGAAAGAAGAATCAGAACAAAAGGGAAAAACCTCAAAAAATAAAAAAGACAAAAAAGTAGACACAGTATGGTTCTATCTGCATCCAGATTCCACAGTTCTCTGGATGTGGGAAGCATTTTCCATCATGAATCCTTTGTAATTACCTTGGATTATAGTATTGCTGTGAAAAGTTAATTCTATCACAGTTGATTACCACACGGAGTTGTTGATAGCATCTACAATGTTTTGCTCATTTCATTCAGCATCAATTCATGTCAATCTTTCCAGGTTTTTCTGAAATCTGCCTGCTTACTGTTTCTTAAAACACAACAGTATTCCATTACGTTCATATACCACAACTTGTTTAGCCATTCCTCAACTGATAGGTAATCCCTCAATTTCCAATTCTTTGCCAACATAAAAAGAGTACTTATAAATATTTTATACATGTGAGTCCTTTTCCCTTTTTTATGATCTCTTTGGGATAAAGGCCTAATAGTTATATTGCTGGATCAAAAGTTCTCCCAATTTTTAAACAACTGCTTCCTTGGAACTTTTACTATATTCAGCTAAAGTTTTATCTTACTCTACGTTTACCCACCAAACTTCTTTTTAAAAAGATGGTTCCAGGGGCATCTAGATGGAGCAGTGGATAGAGCACTGGCCCTGGAGTCAGGAGTACCTGAGTTCAAATCTGGCCTCAGACACTTAACACTTACTGGCTGTGTGACCCTGGGCAAGTCACTTAACCCCAATTGCCTCACCAAAAAAAAAACCAAAAATGATGGTTCCAAATCCTTACTTTCTACACAGTTGAGTACTTCCATTGCCATTACTTTCCAAAACTATGTGTCCTCAGCCATCGGATTTACTTTCTTTTTCTATGTCTCATTAATCTCTTTGTAGTATTTGATCCTTTGTCACAATCCTACTCAACAAACTTCAGGGTCCTTATATTATCTCCAGGATCAAATATTAGGTCTCCTATTTGTCAGGTAAAGTGCCTCCTAACCTGATCCCTTTCTACATTCTCTGTCTTCTTATAATATAATCATGTACACACACATACAAAGACGTACATACACATACACACTGTTATCTAGCTATCCCTTCCTAATTCCACGAATAGGTTATCTCCCCATTCCCATCTCCATGTATTTGTGTTGATTGTTTCCCTTACCTGGAATGTTTTCACTTCTCACTTTTACCTTTTATTTTCTCTAGCTTCCTTGAAGACTTACTACCTTTTTACATCTCCAGATGCTGTAATCTTCCCCTCTGAGACCACTTTTAATATACAGTATTCTTTATTTCTATTTAATATGAATAGTTATTTTTGCATGTCTTGCTATGAAAATATTACATCCTTAAAGGAAAGGATTGTTTTTACTTTTTTGTATCCTTTGTGTGCCCTGCATATAGTATGCATATTTAATTGTCTGTGTTGGGTGACTGAGTGGTGGTGCACATGATATGGACAAGCCAGTGTGTTAGGTGCTGGTGTTACAAAGATAAAAAGCAACACAATCTTTACCCCAAATGAATTTACTATTACATCTATTTGAAGAGATCACAGAATTTTAGAGCTAGAGGGAAGCTTAGAGTTTATCCAGCTAACTCTTCAATATTAAAAATAAGGAAAGTGAAGCTCAGAAAAAAGTAATTTGTCCATGGACATATAATGATTAAATTAGCAAGGTGGCACTTAAGCTCAGATATCCTTATTCAAAATCCAGATGTCTTTCTATTACACAAAATCCATTTGTACTCCATAATACACATATTACTCCTAGCCTTAGTCTTTCACATGTGATTTTTTAAAATAAGTTCACTCAATCATTGTTAAAATGAACAATCATAACTCTTTTAACCTCTCATCAAAAGTAATGTTTGAGGACAGCTAGGTGGCGCAGTGGATAGAGCACTGGCCCTGGATTCAGGAGGATCTGAGTTCAAATCCAGCCTCAGACATTTGACACTTACTAGCTCTGTGACCCTGGGCAGGTCACTTAACCCCAATTGCCTCACCAAAAAAAAAATGTTTCAGATATTTAATTTTTTTCATTATCATACAAATCTTTCCAAAATATCCACATTTAATCAATTGTCTAACACCATAAATTATTGATGACTGAGTATGTATATAAAAGCACACACACACACACACACAGATATATATGTGTGTGTATAATATATATATGTACATATATTATTTAAAATAGCTGTGAAACACTAGTCTTTACAGCTGTCTCCAAAGAAACTATAGTTTGTTTTTTGGTGGAAAAAGTACCCACACATATATTGTATGTATGTATTGTATGTGTGTGTGTACATATGCATGTGTGTATGTATATGGAGATATACATATATCCATACACATATACCTCTATGTTCAAAGACATCAAGCCATGCTTTTATTTCTGTGGAAATTCCTTTACTTATTGTGAATCCTAATCTGCAAATAACTTATAATATTTGAGAATTGCTTGAATTTCAGAGCTGTTGTTACTTCATCATAACAAGGTAAATATATCAATGGCAGTATTTGAATTCAGGTTTTTCTAACTCTAAGTAAAACAAATCCAAGATTCCATCAACTATACCTTTAAAATATATCTGTGTATGCCTATACATACAATATACATATACATGTATTTATGCTATACAATATATATTTTTGTGTATGTGTATATATATATAAATATATATAAATAATTTTATGAATTCCTAAACACCATGGTTACATAAAACTCAAAAGTACTTCACACACTGAAGAAAATTATTTCATAAAAAGATTAATTACATAAGACAGATAAGTACTATAATACTTTGGTATTTTATCTTTATATTTTATTATTTAGCAATTGCTCTGTTTTCTACAAATCATCATCCAAATAAAAACATCATTTAATTTGAGTTTTGCTATTTGTTATATTTAAATCCAACATCTTTACATAGTGCTTTATGTCATCTATTTTTTTCTTGTCATGTAATATAGGAAAAAAATTCATATATGTAATATATGAAAAATCTTTAGATATTAGATTACTTGGCCAAGGCCACACAATAAAATTTAATCAAAAGAATGCTTATCTCTGAACTCCCAGTCAATCCTTGCTCTGCTGCTTAATACTTCTATAACTTTGAGGAAGTTACTTAACTTTTCTATACCTCATCTTCCTCAACTGCAGAATGAAAAGGTCTGACTAGATGTAGTCACATAACCCTTCAAACTATCAGTCTTTGATCTAAGTGACAGAGCTAGGATTTGAACCTGATATGTTATTGTCTTTATGCCCTGCTTAAAAGATTTTCTATTGTAGTGAGGGTCCTCCCAGCCATAAATCAAAATAATTCAGAATCCCTTGGAAGATGAAACAACTGAAACACTCTTTGTCAGTCACCATGCAACAACAAAGATCATGTAATATATAAAACAGGGAGATATATGCTCACCAAAGGTATCTACCTCACTGAGGGTGGATATCCAGAGCACAGACCAGGCTACCTTTCTTTATGGTGAAATCATAAGGTTATAGAATTAGAACTAGAAAGGACTTTGTAGGTCACTAAGTCCAACTCACTTATTTTGCAGAAAGCACTGAGGTTAAGTGACTTGCTCAAGGTTCCAAGGGCTAGTTAAAGTCTGAGACCACATATAAATACAGGTCTTGCTGACTCCAATTTTAGTGTTTTATATACTGTACCATGCAATGAGGCTCCTATTGTATATGATGAGGAACTGATTGCATCAATCCTTGTGACACTGCAAAACCTCTTAGAAGAGATCCATGATCACTCAAACAATTTTGGCATGGCAATCCACACATAGATGATCAATCGGAGGGAGGTCTTTTATGGAGATTTCAACATGGATTTTGATGGACATCCTATAGAGCTTCTCCAAAAGTGTACAGGGGACATGCATATCCACATGTATATGTATATATACAGACATTCATATATATATAATATATATACGTATATGCATATCTATACATATATATCTGTAAGAGGCTACAATCTCCCCAGTTTTTCTTGGCTCTCTTTGTCTTAGTTAACATAAGGCCTTCCTCATTGCCTCATCATAGATATTGCCTAAATGTTTATTGAATTTAATAAGGAAGATTGGAATTTTATATATATATATATATATATATATATATATACACATATATATGTATGTATACACATGCATACGTACATAATATGCATATGTGACAGATAATAGAGATAGACAACCAACTGTGCCTAGAGTAGAACAAGAAAAGGAGATTATGCTTTACCACTGTCAGGAAATTCCAAAACTCTTATTAATTCCAGGATTCTTATAAAAGAAAAGACCCATCTTTTCAATACTATCAACTTATTATGTTTATTATATGGTAATGAGACAAGGAACTCCACAGACTTAGGTAAACTAAAGGTAAATATCTCACAGACAGCAATGGAGAGGCATGTGATTGGTATAAGCAAGATGCAAAAAGTAGGGCTGTGATCAAAGAATTTTATGATAGAAAATGGTTAAAGTGGAAGAAAGGTATTGAAAGGTGGACAATGGAACCCTCAGGATGTTAGGAGATATCCAGGATAGCCTCTGACTCATTGGACCAAACTTTTGGGTGGACATGTGCAAGAATTACGGAGGATCTGCAGACATGTATGGGTCACTAAATGTGTTATGGGAGGGGTCTCCTGACTTAATGAGATCAAAGATTAATTTGATTTAATTAATTACATTGCCATGCTGCATATCTTTTTTTAAAGAGCAAAATCTTTTCCTGGAATTAAGCCATATTTTATGTGAACTATGACTATGGGAAACTAAGAATGTCAGTTAGTTGCTTTCTCATTGATTTATCTTTAAAGAACATGAAAATAATTTATGAATCATAAACTATAAAGAGATATTGATTTTGGGGGTAAAATCAAAATGGATGGTGCATTTTGGCCTTCCATCTCCATCAAAGCAGGACATATGCAACATCACATATGCCATTGGATTCAAATCCCAGCACTGAAACTTAACATCAGCCAAGATGGTGGAGAGTAGCCAGCAAATCGTGTGAGCTCTCCTTCTGTTCCCTCTAAAAGAACATTAAATCAAGCCTCTAAATGGATTCTGAAATTGTAGAACCTGTAAAGAGACAGAGAAACATAGTCTTCCAATGAGAGATAATTTAGAAGACTTCAGGAAAGTTCGGTCTCATTCTGGCAAAAGGGAGGCTCAGCTCACTGCAGCACAGCATGCAGGAAGAGGGTGGGGCAAATCAGCAGGAAGCTATGGAGCAATTGAGGCCCTTGGATCCTGACAGAACAGCCTGGTGGCACAGCAGAACAGTGGCAAAACCCACCTGCACCAGCTGAGAGGGCAGGTTGCCACCTGGAGGAATACCCACAGGACAGGTGGCAGAAGGCCTACTGATCCCAGCACACTCAGACAGGAAGCCCAGAGTGACATCCACTGGTCCCAGCCCTCTCAGACAGGAAGCTCAGGGCAACATCCACTGATCCTAGCATGCTCAGACAGGAAGTCCAGGGCAGTGAAAAATCTACAAGTCATAGAGGCCTCAGTGTAGAGAGCCAGTGACACAGGCCCTATATCCCAACACAAGAAGCTTGAAACAAGGACCCTGGTACCCCAGAGGAGACCTCAACTTAAAAAAAAAATTAAAAAAAATAAGCTGCATTATGAGCAAAAAAAAAAAGAAAGAAAGAAAGAACTCTCACCATTGAGAGCTTCTGTGTTGACAGGAAAGAGGCAACCACAAACTCAGATGAGGACAATACTCCCAAATTGCCTACATGTGAAGCCTCAAGAGGGAAGATGAATTGGTCTCATGAACAAAATGCCTTCTGGGAGGAGCTCAAAAAGGATTTTAAAAATCATTTGAGAGAAATGAAAGCAACACAAGAAAATTATGAAAAAAGAATCAGCAGCTTGGAAAAGCAAGCACAAAGATTGAAGAATAAAATTCCTTAAAAAATTCATCTGGCCAAATGGAAAAAAGGTGCATAATCTCATTGAAGAAAACAATGCTTTAAAAATTAAAATTGGACAGTTGGAAGATAAGAAATCCATGAGACACCAGGAATCAGTCAAGCAGAATCAAAAGAATGAAAAAATAGAAGAAAATGTGAAATACCTCATTGGAAAGACAACTGATCTGGAAAACTGATCCAGGAGAGACAATTTGAGAATCATTGGACTGCCTGAAAGCCATGATGAGAAAAGAGTCTAGACACCATATTCCAGGAAATTACTAAGGAGAACTGCCCTGATATTATAGAATTAGAGGATGAAATCATCATTGAAAGAATCCACCGATCACCTACTGAAAGAGGCCCCAAAAGGAAAACTCCAAGGAAGATTGTAGCCAAATTCCAGAATTATCAGGTGAAGGAGAAAATACTCCAAGCAGCCAGAAAGAAGCAATTTAAATATCATGGAGCCACAGTCAGGATTGCTCAGGACCTAGAAGCTTCAACATTAAAGGATCTCAAGGCTTGGAATATGATATTCCAGAAGGCAAAAGAGCTTGGACTGCAGTCAAGAATCTATTACCCAGCAAAACTGAGCATTCTCTTTCAGGGGAAAAGATTGACATTCAATGACACTGGAGATTTGCAAGGTTTCCTGAGGAAAAGACCAGAACTGAATAGAAAATGCGATCTTAACATACAAGAATCAAGAGAAGTTTAAAAAGGCAAATAGGGGGAAAAAAGTTACTCAATTAGATTAAACTGTTTACATCCCTACATGGGGAGATAATACTTTTAACTCTTGAGATTTGTAAATAAATATGGGCAGACAGAGGGATTATACACAGAGGGTATAAATATAAATTGTCTTTGATGCGATGACATAAAGGAAATTAAGGGGTTAAAAGGGGAGTTTATAGGGAGAAGAGGAAAGGGGAGGTGGAATGGGATGAATTATATCATATGAAGAGGTGAAAAAAATCCTATTACAATAGAGGGAAAGACAGGAGGGGTGAACATTGTTTCAACCCTACACTCACTAGATTTGATTCAAAGAGGGAATAACATATACATTCATTTGGATAAAGAAACTTAGCTTATTCTTTAGCAAAATAAAAGGGGAAGGGGAAGGGAGGGACTGATAGAAGAGAGGGGAAAAGCAAGGGAGAAAAGGATGAAGAAAAGGGAAGGGGTGATAAAAAGGGAGGGCAGATTGGGGGAGGCAGGGGTAAGAAGCAAAATGTTGGTTAGGAGGAATAGGGTAAAAGAAGGGGGTGAAAGTACAAAGGGGGTAAATAGAATGGAGGAGAATAGACAATAAGTAATAATAACTGTGAATGTGAATGGGATGAACTCTGCTATAAAACAGAAACGAATTGCAGAGTGGATAAAAAGCCAGAATCCTACAATATGCTGTTTAAAAGAAACATATTTGAAGCAGAGAGATACACACAGAGTAAAGGTAAAAGGCTGGAGCAGAATATATTATGCTTCAGCTAAAGTCAAAAAAGCAGGGGTAGCAATCCTTATCTTAGACAAAGTACAGTCAAAAAATAGATCTCATTAAAAGAAATAAGGAAGGAAACTACATCTTGCTAAAAGGCACTATAGATAATGAAGCAATATCAATATTAAATGTGTATGTGCCAAGTGGTATAGCATCCAAATTCTTAGAGGAGAAGTTAAATGAGTTACAAGAGGAATTAGACAGTACTACTATACTATTGGGGGATCTGAATCTCCCTCTCTCAGAATTAGATAAATCTAGCCGAAAAATAAATAAGAAATAAGTGAGGTGAATAGATTACGAGAAAAGTTAGACATGATAGATGTCTGGAGAAAACTGAATGGGGATAGAAAGAAATATACCTTTTTCTCAGCAGTACCTGACACATTTTCAAAAATTGACCATGTATTAGGGCACAAAAACATCATAGTCAACTGTAGAATGGCAGAAATAGTAAATACATCCTTCTCAGAACATGATGCAATAAAAATTACATATAAGAAAGAGCCATGGAAAAGTAGACTGAAAATCAGTTGGAAACTATATAATTTCATTCTAACGAATGAATGGGTCAAACAACAAATCATTGAAACAATCAATAACTATATCCAAGAGAATGACAATAATGAGACAACATACCAAAATCTGTGGGATGCAGCCAAAGCAGTGCTTAGGGGGAAATTTATAGCTCTAAATGCTTACATGAATAAAAAAGAGAAAGAGGAGATCAATGAACTGTGAATGCAATTTTAAAAAGCTAGAAAGAGAAAAATTAGAAATCCTGAAAATTAATGGAGAAATTCATAAAATTGAAAGCAAGAAAAGTATAGAATTAATCAATAAAACCAAGAGCTGGTTTTATGAAAAAAATAAAATAGACAAAATATTGGTTAATTTGATTTAAAAAAAGGAAGAAGAAAACCAAATTACCAATATCAAAAATGAAAAGGGTGATGTTACCACCAATGAAGTGGAAATTAAATCAATCTTTAGGAATTATGTTGCCCAACTCTATGCCAATAAATTTGACAATCTAAATGAAATGGGTAGATATTTACAAAAATATAAACTGCCCAGGTTAACTGAAGAGGAAATAAAATCCTTAAATAAGCCGATATTAGAAAAATTAATTGAAGAAGCCATTAATGAACTCCCTAAGAAAATATCCCCAGGGCCAGCTGGGTTTACAGGTGAATTTTACCAAACATTTAAAGAACAATTAATTCCAGTATTATACAAATTATTTGGAAAGGTAGGTGAAGGAGTTCTACCAAATTCATTTTATGACACAAATACAAATACCAAATCCAGGCAGAGCAAAAACAGAGAAAGAAAATTATAGACCAATTTCCCTAGTGAATATTGATGCTAAAATCTTAAATAAGTTATTAGCAAGGAGATTACAGCAAGTGATCACCAGGATAATACACTATGACCAGGTGGGATTTATACCAGGAATGCAAGCCTGGTTCAAAATTAGGAAAACTATTAATATAATCAACCACATCAATAAAAATCTAACCAAAATTATGATTATTTTAATATATGCAGATAAAGCTTTTGACAAAATACAGCACCCATTCCTAATAAAAACACTATAGAGCTTAGGAATAGGTGGTGCTTTCCTTAAAACAATATGTAGCATCTACCTACAACCATCAGCAAGCATTATATGTAATGAAGATAAGTTAGAGGCCTTCCCAATAAGATCAGGGGTGAAACAGGGATGTTCATTATCACCTCTATTATTTAATATTGCACTAGAAATGTTAGCTTTAGCAATCAGAGAAGGAAAAGTAATTAAAGGAATTATAATAGGCAATGAGGAAACAAAACTATCACAATTTGCAGATGATATGATGGTATACTTAGAGAATCCTAGAGAATCAACTCAAAAATTACTTGAAACAATTAACAACTTTAGCAAAGTAGCAGGATATAAAATAAATCCACATAAATCATCAACATTCCTATACATGACCAACAAAGTCCAACAGCAAGTCTTAGAAAGAGAAATTACATTTAAAATAATGGTAGATAATATAAAATATGTAGGAGTCTACTTGCTAAGACAAACCCAGGAACTCTAGGAACACAATTACCAAACACTTTTCACACAAATCAAATCAGATCTAAGTAATTGGAAAGATATCAATTGTTCATGGATGGGCAGAGCTAATATAGTAAAAATGACAATTCCACCTAAATTAATTTACCTATTCAGCACCATACCAATCAATCTACCTAAAAATTATTTTATAGAGCTAGAAAAAATAATAACAAAATTCATCTGGAAAAACAAAAAATCAAGAATATCCAGGGAAATCATGAAAAAAAAATGCACAGGAAGGTGGGTTAGCTGTACCAAATCTGGAGCTTTACTATAAAGTGGCAGTCATCAAAACTATCTGGTACTGGCTAAGAAATAGAGTGGAGGATCAATGGAATAGGTTAGGCACAGTAGACACAGTAGCAAATGACATTAGTAACACCGTATTTGATAAACCCAGAGGCTCCAGCTTCTGGGATAGGAATTAAGTATTTGACAAAAACTGCTGGGAAAACTGGAAGATAGTATGGGAGAAATTAGGCATAGACCAACATCTTACACCTTATACTAAAATAAGGTCAAAATGGATACATGATTTAGACATAAGAGGTGATACCATAGTTAAATTAGGAGTCTACTTTTCAGATCTTTGGAAAAGAGAACAGTTTATGACCAAACGAGAGATAGAGAATATTATGAAATGCAAATGGATGATTTTGATTACATTAAATTAAAAGGCTTTTGTACAAATGGATGCAATGCATACAAAGTTAGAAGGGATGCAGAAAGCTGGGAAACAATTTTTGTTGCCAGTACTTCTGATAAAGGCCTCATTTCTAAAATATATAGGGAACTAAATCAAATTTATTAGAATCCATGTCATTCTCCAATTGAGAAATGGTCAAAGGATATGAACAGGCAGTTTTCTGATGAAGAAACAAAAGCTATCTATTCCCATGTGAAAAAATGCTCTAAATCACTGTTGATTAGAGAAATGCAAATTAAACAACTCTGAGATACCACCTGACACCTATCAGATTGGCTAATATGACAAAAAAGGAAAATAATGACTGTTGGAGAAACTGTGGTAAAATTGGAACACTAATGCATTGTTAGTGGAGCTGTGAACTGATCCAACCATTCTGGAGAGTAATCTGGAATTATGCCCAAAGGGTTATAAAGCTGTGCATACCCTTTGACCCAACAATACCACTTTGGAGTTTTTTCCCCAAAGAGATCATAGAAAAGGGAAAATGACCCACATGTACAAAAATATTTATAGCTGCTCTTTTTCTGGTGACAAGGAATTGGAAATTGAGGGGTTGCCCATCAATTGGGGAATGGCTGAACAAGTTGTGGTATATGAATGTAATGGAATTCTATTGTGCTGTAAGAAACAATGAGCAGGAGGAGTTCAGAGAAACCTGGAGGGACTTGCATGAACTGATGATGAGTGAGATGAGCAGAACCATAAGAACATTGTACACAGTATCATCAACATTGTGTGTTGATCTACTGTGATGAACTATATTCTTCTCACCAATGCAATGGTACAGAAGAGTTTCAGGGGACCCATGATGGAAGGGGATCTCCAAATCCAGAAAAAAAAGAACTGTTGAATAGAGATGCTGATTGAACCATACTGTCTCTTTTGCTTTTGGTACTGTTGTTTTTCTATTTTGACGTTTTCCCTCATTGCTCTGATTCTTCTCTTATAACATGACTAATGCAGAAATATGTTTAATGTTATTATGTGTGTATATGTATATATATATACATATATATATATATGTATATGACGTATATCAGATTACCTGTTGTCTAGGGGAGGGGGGAGGGGAGGGAGCAGAGGGAGAAAAATCTGAAATTGGAAAGCTTGTATAAACAAATGTTGAGAAGTATTTTTACATGTAACTGGAAAAAAATACTTTTATCAGAAAAAAAAAGAAACTTAACATCATAGATAGATAGCTGGAAGTGACCTTAGATATCATCTCGTCTGTTTTATTATTTTATAGGAGAAGAAACTGAGGCCCAGAGAAATTAAATGATTTGCCTAAAGTCACAGATAGCATTTATGTCACCTGATACTAGATGCAACATTTTTTCTACTGAGCCCTTGTGTAAGACCTTGGGAAAATAACTTGGCTTCTCTAGGTCTCAGTTTGTTCATCTACAAAATGATGAAAGAAACTAGATTACTTTCTAAGGTCCCTTAGAGCCCTAAACCCAATCATCCTCTGTTATATGGTGGTCTAAAATGTCACCTTTTGTTCTTTTATTTCATAGCTTAATTTGTATAATTTTATATCCAGTGAAGTATGATTCTGAACATAAATACTAGTTAGCAACATCCCAAAAAGAGACCTTTACTTTTTGTCACTAAAACAGAATTTGAAATGGTAATAGGAGAAACATAAAGTTTTATTGTGATCACTGTATTTTGCATATTGATAATTTAGATGTAATAAGAGTTGTTCTTGGAAGAGAATGGAATGATTTTGTAATTTAAGCTGGCAGATGTTGAATAAATATTATACCCATAAAACAAACTCCAGAGTTTTAGGACTAAGTAGCATTTTGAAAACTTTCTGGTGGATATTCTTATTGTCATTTAACCTGGCATTGGCCCAAAATGAAAAGGGATTTTGCATATATTAGGTAGGATTTTGCTAGATTGTTGATTTACTTGTGGAAGTGGATACCCATCTTATTCACAATCACATATACTATGATGAGATTTCATTTTAAGGGTATCAGATAAACTTCACAGTTCTGTGCTCCTTTTAATCAGAAGTTTCAATTCCTAAAAGTTTTTTACTAAATTTATGTCAATAGGTGAAATTACTTTATTATCCCAAATGAATATTTCATGAATACTATTGGTTCTGTGACTTCCCTAAATGCTGGAAATAATTTATGACATTTTGAAAATGTTTCAAAGTAATTAATTGAGACATGAGTCAAGACATGTAAATGCTATGCCCATACACAGACATCAAAGGAATTGTTTTTTGTTTAAATTTGTTTTTATTATTCTAATTTACATTATGTAATTCAACAAATAAATACCTTTTATGTAGAAGACAATAAACTAACAGATATAAAGAGAAAAAATAGTCTCTGTCATAAGGGACTTTGTACTCTACTATGAAAAGATGTAACATTTAAATAAAAGTAATGTAAATATATGCATAAACATATGTACATATATATAATCCATATCTATATTATCTCTATATGTATATCTACATATATATATATACATACATATATATATATATGTGTGTGTGTATATATATATACATATATATGTATATATGTGTATATATATATATATATATATATATATATACATATTTATGTATGAAGCTGCTAGAGGTGGCAGTGGAAAAGAGAGGAAGAGAGAGAGAGAGAGAGAGAGAGAGAGAGAGAGAGAGAGAGAGAGAGAGAGAAAGTTCAATAAAGCCTTATGGTTATATATAAAACTATTGGTCCATGAATTTCCTTTTGTACTTCTTCAATGAGTCCCTTCTTCCAGCTGGAAAAACATTTACACTTCCTGTGAGCCCCTTTGCTGATAAAAAGCTACATTCTTGAAGTTATTCTAAGTAATTTTAAGAGGGAGGTAGTCCTAGCAACTAAACTTTCTTCAAGGGCAAATGGATATTTTTTACAGGTAGAAGCTTTTTCAAACTGGAAACAACGCACTCAGTATTTCCCTTTAGGGAGTCTAGGAAAATATTAACCTGGAAGGGAAAGGATGTATATACTTAATCTTTGGCTTTTCAAATGGAACACATATGATATTCATATAACTATCAATTTATTTTACAAATTTCTCTGAGTCCTTGATAATCAGAGCTAACCAGCCCCTAGGCAAGTGGATACTAAGCAGAGGTGCTTGGGAAAAGGGAGAAACATGTTTAGATGCCTTTAGATGAAACCTCTGTTTTTTTTAAACATTTTTGTTGTCATATTAACCATCAAATAGCATGAGATCCACCATCTTCCTCTTCTTCAAACATTTAAAAACTCTAATGCACACACCATAATAGAGACTACACACTAACTTTTCCATCAATTTTACTTAATTTACTATTTTCAATTAATCAAAACACTCTAATGGGTTTATGTGCATATGCATTGCCTCAGTGACTTTAAGCATTAGATTAAAATTCATCAGGGATGTTACAGGACAAAAAAGACTCTAGTGAATTCTAACAGAGCCACATCTATATCAGTTTCTGTCTCCCTGGAGGTTTTCTTTATAAAGTAAGGCAGTCATTATACAAAGTATCATCAACATTACGTGTTGATCAACTGTGATAGACTAGATTCTTCTCACCAATCCAATGGTACAAGAAAATTCCAAAGGACTCATGATGGAAAAGGCTCTCCAAATCCAGAAAAAAAAAGGAACTGTGGAATATGGATACTGATTAGACCATACTATTTCTTTTGTTTTCAGTGCTGTTGGTTTTCTGTTTTGAAGTTTTTACTTTTTTGCTTTGATTCTTCTCTTATAACACAACTAACACATAAATATGTTTAATGTTATTATATATATATAACCTATATCGAATTACCTGCTGTCTAGAGGAGGGAGGATAGGGAGGGAGAAAAATTTGAAATTTGAAATCTTATATAAACAAATGTTGAAAACTATTTCTACATGTAACTGGAAATAATAAAATACCTTTATTAAAAAATAAAGTAAGGCAGCGTCTTGTCCTTGATGGAGCACAGCTCTTGATTCACTGGTGTGGTAGGGGACTAACCCAGGTAGTATAATATCATCTCGCTTATGGTATATTGGTCTTTCCTCAAATAATTATAAATCTCAGTTCTCCCTTGTGCAATACTCCATACTTGTAAAGAGTCTTTCCTTAGAAAGTGAGTGGGAGTGTAGCTAAACAAAATTTGCCATTAAATTATTAATATGTACTTGAATTTGCCTAAAATCAACAGTAAATTTTAAATTGTAAATGACTATTGTAAAGTTCAAATTTCAAGCACTTCTCTTAAGGGACCCAATTTGAGATATTAGAAGCTTGTATTTTATAATGAACTCTTCATCCTCCTAGCCCAAATGACACATAGTACATGCTTCTATACTCAAAAGATCTGTGAAGTTTCCTTTATTATTCTTTCCATTACAGAATTCAGGTTTTTTGACATGTTCTGGGAAAACTATAATCCTTAATTTGTCTCTATGAATTCTGCCTTTCATATAAATATGTTTTACTTAAAAAGAAATAAGGTTTTTCTTTAACATTATTACTTTTTTCCTTCTCTTCTTTCAGAATGCCTTTTACTACCTCAAATTCGAATTCCCAGTTTAAATTTCTTTTCTTTTGTTTCTTTGATGAGACACCACCATGGATTCGCATTTTTTTTCTATTCTGCCTGTTATTCCTACTGCTCATCACATAAATTCTGCTTTCACAACTTCTATTTCTCTTTTATATCATTCAGGAACATTGACCTGTGTTTCCATGCTTTCTTTTGGAAGCCGTAGGGTCCTCTGCCTCATTAGAATCCTTGATTAATTTTCTATTTTTATTTTTGGGTTTTTTTGCAATAATTATTATTACATGTCTAAAATCTTTTCTCTGAACATGAAGCCATTTTATCCTTTTGTATTAAATCTTCCTTATTGGTTTATCTGTGTATGCTCAAGAATTGGAATTGGACTTTCTTCCTCCTGAGATTTCTGGTAGTCTTTTTCCCCCTATTGCTCACTTTCTGAATCCATTTCCTTTAGTGGCAATTTCCCAGGAGTCTGGATGTCAAAATTTTCTCAGTTTTCTCCAATTCTGGGCAAATAATGTAATGGTTCACTATCCTAATTCTTTGTCCCAACTGACTTCTGGGGAAAACAAAATTGGCCACAGTTGGATGCTAAGCTCTTTCCTTCTAGGTTAGTGGAGCACCAAGAAGCTCTATACACATCCTGCCCCAATTCACTTCTCCTCAGTTGTTTGTCTGAAATTTAGTATGGTATAAATTGCTACCAGCCTTTGCTGTTATCTCATTCTGTGCAAATTTTTGTCCTTTGCATACCCAAAGCATGGGGGTGTGGTGGGAGAGAAAGAAGTATTAAGTTCTTTTTCAAGGGTGTGAGCCAAATTTTATAGCTCTGCTACTGGGAAAATAATGGGGGCAAAAATGGAATATTGAATGAGTGCATTAGGGGTTAGGGATTACCTTTCTCTGTTAATTTACATCTTACCTTGTTGGATTATTTTTGTCCTAGATCATGGGAACAACTGAAATTGGCACATAATTCCATTTAAAGTTTGTTTGTTTTGTTTTGTTTTGGTGAGTCAATTGGGGTTAAGTGACTTGCCCAGGGTCACACATCTAGTGTCAAGTGTCTGAGGCTAGATTTGAACTCAGGTCCTCCTGAACCCAGGGCTGGTGCTCTATCTACTGTGCCACCTAGCTGCCCTTCATTTAAATGTTTCTGAGAGGTTATTAGCCCTCCATCTTGTTGAGGATATGATCCAGGAAAAAAAAATGGTGTTTCTTTGACACTTAACATGCCTCTTCTGTCTTTGAAAATATCCTTGATCAACTACTCCTTCTTTACATATTGTTTTTATGGACAAATATGGAGAAAGTTTTCCTCTCTTGGAAAGGCCAAAACATTACTTCTCAGTCCTTATTTAGAATCCTCTGCTTTAACTACATTTTCCACTTTTAATAATAAAAATGCTTAGAAAAAGAGAGCTAGGGAGGAAAAAAGAGAATTCCATAAGTTAATTCTAAGGTAACTCAAAGTCATAAAATATTGCACCAAGAACAAATAATGGACCACAGTTCTGGCTCTCTTTTATTCAGATATTCTATTCTCAGGGGTATTTTTTTTGAGGGGCAATGAGGGTTAAGTGACTTGCCCAGGGTCACACAGCTAGTAAGTGTCAAGTGTCTGAAGCCAGATTTGAACTCAGGTACTCCTGAATACAGGGCCAGTGTTTTATCCACTGTACCACCTAGCTGCCCCCTCAGAGGTATTTCTACATACAACACATTCCAGTAGTTTAGCAAAATTACTGTACATTTTAAAATGAACTCAAAAATGTACAAAGTGACAAGTCAAAAAAAAGAGTATAAGAATTTCCTCCCAATAGGTAATAAAGTTACATATACATCTATACATGCATATGTGTATATATGCACATATACATTTATACATACATATATTTGAAATTAAGTCATAAAAAAGGTGAAGAGGGAGAGAGAAAGAGGAGGAAGGGAAGGGCACTTGTATGATACCATGTAGAACTAAACATGATCAGGGTGAAGAAAAAGGAATATAGTCATAAAAGTACCAAGAGATTTATTTGTTTTTATGAATAATAATGGTGTATGTATGTATGTATGTGTTTGTATGCATGTATACACACACACACACACACACACACACACACACACACATATATATAGGATGATTGGAATGATGCCATCTGCTGGAGACTTACTTTAGGAAAGCTCCACCATGAGGAGAATGCCTCTGAGGGCAAGGCCATGTGGTTTTTCCTTGGGGTCAGGAAGTGACGTTTGCTCATGGGTGCTGTCTATCAAGGCTACCAGCTAATCAACTTGAGGAGCCTCTCATTTCTGGGAGGGACACATGAAGTAGGAAGCGGATGCTGGGGTAGAAGTTCTCTCTCTTTTTGGTTCCTGACTGCACCATGGTGGAGGAGAGAGAGAGAGACTCCAGAGAACTTCACAGGAAAATTGAGGTAAGGTAGGAATTCTGTTCTCAATCTTTTTCTTTCTATCATTCAATAAACCCTTAAAAACCTAGACTCATTTTATCAGTGATTTTAGTTAGCTTCCCCCAAAGCTGGGGAAACAGATTAGGGCCCACATTTAGAATTTTAAATTACACAGTTTGGCTGACTACGAAGAAGAAAACCGAATGTTCGTCTTCTGATCTTCCAGTTGGGTAAGATTTCCCCTCCCCTGTCCCCTTAAATTGGAAAGTACTGCCAAGTATCAGCTGTTTTAAATTTCAAGTGGATCTTTTAAACATCTTAAGTACCCTTTTTCTAGCTTTACCTTCACTAATCAAAGATGTTGGCCAGGTTGAATTTAATGAATATTTTTTTATTCCTCTTTTTGGTTTTGTGGGGCTTTGTGGTATGGTATGGAGAATTTGGCATGTCCTGGATGATATTAAGATAAAGATGATTCCCCAGGATTCCCCATTAGGAAAGCTACTCATGGATTGGAATAAGGGAAAACTTAGACTAGATACAACCATAACCAGAGGAGAGCTTATCAGACTGTGTTTTATGTGGCATGAGGAATTACAGGAAGAATGGCCCAAATATAGGTTATTTGATCCCCAAACATTGAGGCATTTGCAAAGACCCCTAAGTGAATTTCCACCTGAACATTCACTTTATTGGGAAATCTGGGCCAGAGCAAGCAAAAATTATCATAATAAAAATATAAGATGAAGAAAATCCAGGCCCCAGCTTACATCTGAGTCTGCCTCCGAAAATGAAATAATAACTGATCTGACTCAATCCAGACCCCAACTTGAAGACAAGGGCTCTCAAACTGAAACAATAAACTGGGCAGAAATTTCTAAGCCCACTTCAGGAGGCTAACGAAAGACCAAATAGATTTTACTACAAACTTTGCAAGGCTGCTAGACAGTAAAACAGATTGGATCCAGTAGACTTGAGATTCCCATACTGTTCTCAACACATTCACTGGCAGAAATCCATAGATACTTTTTACAATGCCCAGACTGGAGGACTCTCACACTAGATAGGATTAAGGAACTTGCAAATTATGTCTTTGACTCATTTGAGGAAATTCCAGATGGTCCTAAACAGAGTATCCTGGCCCATGGACTTCCGGGTCATCATTTGAATCATTCCAAGCCTAAGCTCGGAGACATGGCCTCCCAAACCGAAATGCTCAATAATACGACTCAATCCAAACCCAAGATTGAATGCAAAGCCGTTCAGACTGAAATTCCAAATGACCCAACTCCTATTCCCTCTCCCTCTATTTCCTCCATGCCAACCAAACAAATAAAGAAAGAAAGAAATGATTCCCTTGTAGAGGAGACAGAGAAGGTAAAAATGTTTCTCCTTCAAAAGATCCTCACCCATGATCAAAAAGGTACTATATGTAAGCTCAGACAATACACACCTTTTACACCCAAGGATTTGGTTTTATGGCGACAAAGTACTCCTAAATTTGATGAGGATCCCGCAACAGTTATCAGGCAGTTTAGGGCAATTTTTAGAGCTTATCAGCCCACTTGGAATGATGTTACTGACCTTATGGAAACAATATTGTCCCCAGAGGATAGAGCAGATATAGTAGCTGCGGCAAAGGAAGTGATGTTTACTCATGGGTACTGTCTATCAAGGCTACCAGCCAATCAACTTGAGGAACCTCCCATTTCTGGGAGGGACACATGAAGTAGGAAGTAGATGCTGGGATAGGAGTTCTCTCTCTTTTTTGTTCCTGATGGCACCGTGGTGGAGGAGAGAGTGAGAGACTCCAGAGGACTTCACAGGAAAATTGAGGAAAGATAGGATTGCCAGGCTGTACGAATTCTGTTCTCAATCTTTCTCTTTCTATCATTCAATAAACCCTTAAAAACTTAAACTCGTTTTCTCAGTGATTTTAGTCAATTTTCTCCAAAACTGGGGGAACAGATTAGGACCCACATTTAGAATTTTAAATTACTCTATCTATCTATCTATCTATCTATCTATCTATCTATCTATCTATCTATCTATCTATCTATCTTCTTGTTCAGTCATTTCAGTTGTGTCTGACTCTTTGTGACTCCATTTGGGGTTTTCTTGATAAAGATATTGGGATGGTTTGCTAATTTCTTCTCCAGCTTATTTTACAGATAAGAAACTGAAGTATCTGAGATGAGTCTTTCTGACTCCAGGCTTTGCACCCTTACATTGTATCCATTGCATGCCAGTAGCACATTTGTGAGTATATATGCATGTATGCATGTGCCTGCATATGTATATGAAAGTATACTGCATATACATGTGCACATGTATATGGAAAAGGATATATACATATGTGTCTACATTTATTTATTTTAATTATGGGTTGTAGAAAAAGGAAGTCCTTTCTTCCCTCTTATGTGTTTAAAGTGACGGCCATTTTCTAAGAATTCTATATGAATCCATTTTCAAGTAGAATTCAAAATGTTGGAGAAATGAAAGTTATATTTAAAGCTCATATTAGTGAAATGCACCTAAAGATTGAATTATAAGTCACAAGAAAAATTATCTCAGTAATTATTTTTCAATGTGCCATTCAAACCTTATCTTTGTAGCATAATTCTCACCCTGTCCCTCTTGCTTCCCATTCCAACATTCATACAACATTATAGTTGACTTTATTATTTTTTTTTTTACAGAATCTGCTTTGCAGGTGAATGAGTACACCTGTTCTGGCACGCATTTATTTTAGTAGAAGAGCTATGACTAGCAATTTTGGCATCTGCAACAAGCAGAACAAAATACAGCATCAAATCAATTTTATAGTTATTGTAATGAAAATAACACAAGTAATTAATACAACTTCATTTTAATAAATGGGTAATTATTTGCTGTACTCACAAAGTGTCATTATTTGCAACCTAGATATCAAGTAGCTTCCAATTATAACTATTTTTTGGTAAGTACTAAGCTCCTAGTCAATAACTATGGTATTTTAGATTGTTGGGTTACATGCATTAAAATTTTTCTCCCACCAAATTCTAGCACCCTGAGGCTTAGTTCCAGTTGCTACACCTGAGGTATGCCTTTGCTTTGGAAATATAGTACTTCCCTCAGTCAGACTGTTGGATTTGGAGTCAGAACATATAGGATTGAATTTTTGCTTTATTATTTATAATCTGCATGATACTTGGGTAATTTACTCTATATGTAAACTTCTCACATTCATTTTCTGTAAAAGACTGCATTATCTCAAAGATCCCTTCCAACACTTAAGTCTATGACTCTTGAAGAGGCGCAATTCCACTGCATGACAAAACCCATCCCTTTTGAACCACTATATCCTTTCAGTGAAAAGGTGATATTTATTTTGACTCAGAAAAGTGACATGAGTTTTAATATAAAGTCATTATTTTCTCTTTGAAATAGGACAACTCACCTTCCTTCATATGCGATGTACTGTGTTTATAGACTGAATTTTAAGAGGTTTAGCTTTGTTGAAGAAAAAAAAGATGTTAATACCTAACTTTGCATTATAGGTTCAAGTCGGCTAGGAACAATTTTATTTAATGTAACAATAATCTAATAAGCATTTCTATCTTGGAGAAAGAGATTGGTGTTTGTCCTTCATTCTTAAAGAGGACCATAATGGATGTCATGACTTGCAATGAATTGAATTTCACTGAGGAAGGGCTGTACAAAGTCACCAGCCTCTCTTTCTCCTCCAGAGACATCTGAGTCCAGTGACAAGATATACATCAGGATGACTGGAGATGGCCCTGAGTATTTAAAGCAATTGGGTTTAAGTGACTTGTACAGGGACACCTAGCTAGTAAGTGTCTGAGGTAAGATTTGAACTCAGGTCCCTCCAACTTCAGGGCCAGTGCTCCACCCACTACATTACCTAGCTGCTCCTAATGCTTGGAGTAAGATACCCAAACAAGAATCATCTCTCCATGTACTCCAATGTGAATCTATGCCAAGATGATTTCAGTTAACATTTATAGGCATCTTGGACTAGAAAAAGATAAATCATTACATGTTATGCTAGATGGACTGGAATTTAAGGAACAAGTTGCTACTTAAAACTGAAATAATTTTAGTTTAATTTTTAATTTAGTTATTTTTAATTCAAAATATTTTGAAGGAGGGGCAGCTAGGTGGTGCAGTGGATAGAACACTGGCCCTGGATTCAGGAGGACCTGAGTTCAAATCCAGCCTCAGACACTTAACACTTACTAGCTGTGTGACTCTGGGCAAGTCACTTAACCCCAATTGCCTCACCAAAAAAAAATTTTGAAGACAAAGAAAATAGGGATAGGATGAAAATATTTAAATCAAAGTGAAAGTATAATAAAATTTTGTGTCCATTGAGCTTGATCCTTCTGTATTTAAAACAGTTTTGGAGTTAATATTTCAAAAGAGTTGAGTAACCAATGTAAGTCACTATTACATTCCTTCTTGGACCATTCCATTCAAGAAATTACTGAACTCCTGGAGTTAATAAAGGGTCTTACTTCCTTGGATCAATACCTTAATTCTTTCTCAATGTGGGGGGGGGGGGTCCTGGCAACAATCATTTTAGGTGACACAGGGGAAGCAATTACTTTATCTAGACAAGAAGTTTAGTTATCACCCTTAATCTATTTACTTAAGAAAGGTCTTAATTTCCTAAAGTAAAATTCTGGAAATGGTTTTATTTTGGAGATGTATTATTTCTCAAAATTTCTAGTTCAAGGAGATTTTCATATGCTTCCACAGCTTGAAGGAATGAAGTCCATGCCTCAGAAATCCCTAGCAACAAACTAGTTTCCATAGGAGTAAACTAATTGTAAATTCACTTAAGTCCCATACTTGTCTATATCTAGATTATGAACAAATTAGATCAGAACTGAAACATTTTCATTGTTCATCTTAATACCACACAAACAGCAAGAGTGATGTTATGGGGACTCAAGATTCAACTGCTAGATATTTTCATTAATAGGTTGACCTTTTTTTGGTATATCACAATTTGTTTGCAATAAGATACCTCTTTATGGGATTTGGGATGTATGTCTAGAAATATCCTATCTATTGACAATACCTGTTTTTTAAAAAAATTTCATAAGATCTCCACTCAGTTCTTATTTATTTTTTTAAATAATAAACATTTTTATTTATAGTTTTGAGTTCCAAATTTTATCTCTCCTTTCCCCCTTCTCCTACCTCCCTGAGGTGGTAATTAATCAGATGTGAGTAAACTCAGTTCTTAACATAATTTTCTTAATTATTAAGTCAGACCATGTCACTCTTTTACACATTCAACTCCATTGGATCCCTATCACCTCCAGGATCAAACATCATACCCTCTATTTGGAAGTCAAAACTCTTCATAATCTTCCTCTTTCATTTTCCAGTTTTCAAAAATCTTATACCTTCCTCACATATTCTTCAATCCAGTGATACTGACCCCCTTGATTGATGTAGCTTGATCAAGATGATTCATCTTCAAACTCCAGGAATTTTTACAGGCTATGCTACATGTATGCCTCCTGGCTGCCCTAGCTTCTTTCTAGACTAAGCTAAAATTCTACCTTCTTCAAGACACTTTTTGCAGTTCTCCTTAGCTATAGTGACTTCCCTCTGTCAATCATCTCCTATTTATCCTGTATATAGCTTGTTTGTACATAATTTTTCTCTTTTCTTTTTTTTTTTGGGGGGGGGAGGCAATGAGGGTTAAGTGACTTCTGCAGGTTCACACAGCTAGTAAGTGTCAAGTGTCTGAGGCCAGAATTGAACTCAGATCCTCCTGAATCCAGGGCTGGTGCTTTATCCACTGTGCCACGTGGCTGCCCCTGGTACATAATTCTTTATATTTTTGCTCCCTATTCAATTGTTGGATCCTTAAAGGCCAGATCTGTCTTTTAGTTTTCTTCACATTCCCAGCACCTAGTATAGCATCTGACACATAATAAGTGCTTAATAAATGTTTATTGGCTGATTGATCACAGCTAATTTGAATTGGAAATTATAATTAGGGTTTAGAATTTATACAATTATAATCAAATGTATCTAAAATAGTTAAAGCCCTGAAAATTATTATTGTTTATGGAAATTTGATATTCAAGAATTCAATAGTTATGACATATCTGTGTGGATTGTCAAATTAATTATAGGTTATTACTACTAATTAATATGCCAATCTTATTCTCTAGTATGATCTTTAACTTTAAACAACAACCAAAGGGTTGCTCCCACATCTGAAGTCAGCATTTTTCTAAATATGAATTATATTTCCCCTCCTTCCTATTTTTCTCAACCTAGAATGTCCTCCCTTGCTCTTAACCTATCCAAATTATATTTATTCTTCAAGCCCCATTTCCAAATTACTCAATAGTCAGTAAACTTTTCTTAAGTACTTAATACATGTCAGGCATTGTGAATCAGCTTGGGGGATACAAATAAGCAAAAGGCAGCCCTTTCCCTCAAGGATCTTACAATCTAATGGAGGAAGATGTTTTACACAAAAGGAAGATTAAAGTGGGGTTTGGGGGAGCCATTAGAGGGTAGCAGCTGGTCAAAGCGGAGCAGTTAATCAAAAAGATTTATCCTTGGTCAATGCATTTGGAAGTGATTTATCTGTACTCTGCACTTCTTTAGCATGTATGCCAGGTAGATAACAGCATATGAGACCTTGAAGAGTTTCCCTAACTATGCCAGAGTCCTACAATCCTTTCTGGACTTTAAGCAAATCAAGTACAAGGAATATATCTTATGTGGCTTTATGCCCCACACTTCACATAGTAGAGAATTTTCTGCTGGTGAGTGAGTGACCAATAAGTATTTCTTGAAAATTTTCTTAATTTTTTTTCTTTTGTGAATTATCCTCTCTGACCTCTCTTTTTCTTCTGAAGCTGTCAAAAACCCTTTTCTCCAGGATCTTCATTTTTTCCTTGGCTTCCTGTCACTGCTTTCTTATTTTACACATTCCTCCATAACTCCTCAAACATTTTCTGTTGGCTCATTATTCATCACTGACAAGTAAAGTGGCTTCCCAAGGCTCTACTTTGGACCTTCTCTTCTCTGTGTTTTTTTGTTGGCTGCCCTTCCATCTCTGGAATAAACTCATTCCTTATGTATGTTTTTAGAACCATTATCTTCCCTAATGGTTGAGATCAGAAGTCACTTCCTCTACAAAACCTTACTTGAAACTACTAGTTTTTATTTTTATTTTTAATTTTTTCTCCTTCCTCTGTTGACTCTGATTTACTTTTCAGTATACATCTTTGCATCCTTCATTAGGATTTAAGCTCCTTAGACTTTTGAAAATTATAATAATAAATAGTTTATTTATTTTTATGTTTTGTTTATATTCCCAACACTTACCACATTGCCTGGGACATAGCAGATACTTAATAAATGTTTGCTGCATTAAACAAAATTGATTTGCACAATGCCCCAAAGCTGCAGAAGACATCATCTAAATTTCATTTATGTCCCTACTTAAAACAGCAAGGTGTTCAAGTGGTTAGAGTGCCAGCTCTGGAATAAGAAGGAACTTAGATCAAATCTGGCCTTAGATACTTACTAGCTGTGTGACTCATGACAGGTCACTTAACTCTTTTTGCCTCAGTTTATTTGTCTGTAAAATGAGATGGAGAAGGAAATGGCAAACTACTCCAGTTTATTTTCCAAGTAAATTGCAAATGGGGTTACAAAGAGTTGGACATGATTGATTGACAAAATAACAACATATAAAACATTTTCATGTATCATTCATTGTTTCTTCCAAACAATGAGTCAAAAATAATCTTTCTCAAACTGGTATTCAAAGGAAGGGTAAGGATTAAAATAAGCATTGATATAGCACTAACCATGCCAGACACTGTGCTAAAAGCTTTTTGAAAAAAATCAACTCATTTGATCCTTATAACAACCCTAGGAGGTAGGTGCTATTATTATCACCATTTTATAGTTGGGGAAATTAAGGCAAACAGAAGTCACATATCTACTGATAACTGAGGCTGGAGTAGAAGTTAGGCCTACCTGACTCCTAACCCAGCTCTCTTTCTTCTTAACCATTAGTTGCATTGAAATGTTTATGTACTCCAGGGTATGAATTGGGGGTCTTTGAGAATTAATTCCAGGGAAATCCTTGAAAATTTTAAACACTAAATTTTATATACATCAAAAATCATCATTACATGGCCCATTTAAGGGACATAAAACAGGCTGCTTTGAATATTTTGTTCTAAGAATTGAGTGCTTCCAGTCTGTCCAGGGAATATATTTTCCATACCCTACCCCTACCACAAGCTTCCTGGATCAATGTTTATGCATTGTTTATGCACTGTCTCTCAAACTTAAACTCTTACATAGCCAAAAGGTCTTAGGGAATGCTATTTTGAAGTAGTCTCCTGAAGCATTAAAGTATCTATAAGTGATTTCATCATTCTTTCTCTCTCTTCGCTGCCTTTGCATTCAATGCCCCTGCACTATGGCACCATGGTGCAATCTTTCATTTCACCTCCATCTCTGAGAATCTTTCGCTTCCTTCATACCTTAGCTCAGGGGTCTCCTCCTATGGGAAGCTTTTCCTAATCCACTGATTGTTAGTGCTCAAATGATCTTGTGTTTACATATTGTATCCCTCAGTGAAAACTAAATCCAGGGGCAAGACATCGTTTTTGTCTTCTGTATAGAGGTATAAAGCAAATAGGAACTACTTAAAACATTTGTTAAATAGCAATGAAATGAATGGAGATGGCTCTTCTATATTCTTATTTTTTTTTTAATTTGAGAACAATGACACTTTTTTATTTAAAGTAGAAATAAGAAAAGGTGTCTTTGAATCCAGTGAAGGAAAACCCAGAATACAAAATCATCCAAATACACATGATAAATAAGGAAGTCCCCAAAAATGATGTAAAGAAACTAAATTTAAAAAAATAACTTTTAATATCATTGAGGCAATTTTTCTTATAGCCCCATCTGCAGCTAAGAGCACTCAAGCCTTCTCAGAACCCATAAAAATGGATTGCCTGTTATTGTCCTCAACTCATCATCACCAAACTCATTCCCTACAAATGCACGAGAAGTTTTTAGGAGAGAAAAAACTAAGGACAAACAGTTCTTGAATATGCTTATGCAAAAGAAAAAAAATTATGAGACATTGCCAGGTGGTTGTGAGAATGTAATAGAAGGATTTGTTAAAAGTGCGTTTGAAAAGATATCAGGAAGAACAAGCCAGGAAAATGGCATCATTTGGGAATTGTCCCATTAAATGGAAAGAGAAATGAAGGCTTGTTTTAATTCTAAAGTTGAGCCTGAGTTACTTTAACTAAAATAAAGCAATATAGTTGAAAAATATCTTCATGGTTGCCATAAATACTCTACCTGGGAGTAATTCATGTTCTTACTAAAGGGCATTTACAAGTTCATGACACTCTACAGTATTAAGTGTATTGGGGCTGTAATTCATATAATGGTACCTAGGTGGCTTAAATTAATAAGCACACCTGCCAAAGTTCCTAAATGACTCCTGTGCCATGGAAAGTGAACCAACTGACTAATAGGAATTTCCCTTTTGATTTTCAAAGTTTTCCAAATGATAAAATATATGGTTGATCAATCAACAAGTATTTATTATGCATTTTTATGTGTTGGGCATTGTGCTATTCACTGGAGACATGCATATAATGAATCAATCCCTACTCATAAGGAACATAAAGAGTTTGGATTCTATATGTATTAAATACATATTAGCAAAGATTACTTTCAATGAATTTATTCATGAAATTATTTGTGGCTTTCTTTTCTTTGTGAATTTGTATAAGTTACTTCCCCTCTCTGAGAGTTAGTTTCTTCCATTGGAAAATAAGGACTTTGGGGGAGAGGATCTTTAAGAACCTTTAAAGAACCGTTAAAAAATAAGTGATCATAGAAAACTTTGCTGGCATTCTTTTCTAAGTAATATATCAATTACTATAAGGCCTGGATGTTCTGTCAAAGCTGGGTAAGGAAAGACTGTGACTAGAATGCCACCATCATTTTAATCAACAAACATTTATTACTGCACAGTGCCTGGCATCTAGTAAGTGATTTTTAAAAATCTATCAATTGAATGATTAAGTGCATTGGCCACTTCTCAATCTCCTTTGCTGGATCATCATTCAGTTCTCATCCACTTCTACTTACTGTGGATGTCTTCCATGCTCTCTCTGATCTCTCCACATGCACTATAAAATTTCATTTGGTGATCTCACCACCTCCCATGGACTGTAACATTATGTCTATGCCACTGATTTTCAGATTTATCTTCTAGACATTACTTGTTTGCAGACCTCAACTCTTTCATCTCCAATGACCTATTAGACATATCAAACTGAATGTCTTATATGCACCTTAAACTTAACTTATCAAAAACTGAATTCATTAGCTTTTTTCTCTTTCTAACTTTGCTATTGTTCATGGTGCTGCCATCCTCCCTCCCAGTTACTTCAACTTGCAACCTAGGTATTAACCTTGACTTCTCAGTCTTACCATTCCTCATTTTCAATCTCTTGCCAAATTTTGTCAATTCTATTTTGCAACTTCTCTCATATGTGATCCCATTCTCTCCTCTGAAATTGCTGCCATCCTAGTGCAGGCACACATTACTTGAAGCCTTAACTATTGCAATAGCCTTTCAGTCTCTCTATTCTTGTGCATCTTCCACTTAACCATCAATCCAGCTTCTGACATCATCATTTGAACAGATGTACTCTCTCCAAATTTACCAACCAAAGTTGTCAAATTCAATGACTTTTTTCTCAATCTTCATTCTTCTTTAAACTCTCTGCAAGACTGACAGTATTGAATTTCCTCTTTTCCTTGACTAGGTTTTGGGGACACCAATCTCTCCTGGTGCTTCACCTACCTATAAGAGCACTCCTAGTCTTCTTTGCTTTATTTTAATTAACATCATGCCGTAGAGCTCTCCCACAGGTCCTGGGTCCTTTTCTCCTTTCCTTCTATACTACTTCACCTGGGAATCTTATACTTTTCCACAGATTTCATTACCATTTCTATCCTGATAATTCTCAAATCTACCAATCCTACCCCCAGCATCTCTTCCAATCTCTAATTTCACATCTTCAACTGACTTTCAGACATCTTGAATATTTGTTAGAGATCTTAATTCCAAATTTTAATTCATTATCCAAATTTTAATTCCAAAATTTAATTCATTATCTCTTCACCAAAACCCTCCCTTCTTCTAACCTTTTCTATTATGGTAGAGAGAAACATCATCTTCCAGTCCCTCATGCTCAAAACTTGGTTGTTGTTATCAATTCCTCTTTATCTGTCATCAGCACTCTCATATCCAATCTGTTGTCAAGCAAAGCCTGTCAATTTGATTTTTGAAACATCTTGCAAATATGTCCCCTGCTCTTCTCGCCTATTGCCTCCATCCTGATACAGGGCCTTATCATTTCACACTTGGACAATTGCAATAACCTACTGCTGGTAGGTCTACCTTCCCCACTCCAATACATCTTCCATTCAGTCACCAAGGTGGATTTTTCTAAAGCACAGATCTGACTGTATCACTCATCCACACTCAATAAACTTCAGTGACTCCCTATCACCTCCATGATTAAATACAAAATCCTCTGTTTATTTATTAAAGCACTTTATAACCCTGCCCCCTCCCCTATTTTTTCAGTCTTTTGATACATTGATACCCAGAATGTACTCTTTGAACCAGTGACATTGACCTCTTTGCTGGTCCATGAATAAGACCTTCCTTCTCTCTAGGCATTTTTTCTGGCTTTCCCCTGTGTCTAAAGTGATTTCCTTCCTCATCTCAACTTACCGATTTCCCTGGCTTCCTTTGAGCCTCCCTAAAATTGCATTTTCTATAGTAAGCTTCTCCCAACTCCTCTTAATTCTAGTGCTTTCCCTCTTTGAATTATTTCTGATTTTTTTCTTGTGCATAATTTGTTGGTAGATATTTATTTGTTCATTGTCTGTCCCATTAGATTTTCAGTTCCGTGAAGGCAGGTATTCTCATTTGCATCTTTTTTTCATATCCCCAGAATATAGCATAGTGCCTGACACATAGGAGATATGAAACAAATGCTTATTGACTGACGGACTGTCAGATCCACCTTATTAAATGACAGGTATGACCATGTAACCTCCTTATTCAATAAACTACAGTGTTCCCTTAATTTTTGCCTTCATGAAATCCTCTGTTTAACTTCTAAAGCCCACCATAACCTTGCCTCTTCTAAACTTTCCAGTATTCTTGTACCTTATACCCCTTCACATATTCTGTAATTCAGTGACACTGGCTTCTATACTGTTCCTCATACAAGACTCTCCATATCCAATTCCATGAATTTTTCTCTGGCTATCGCCCATGATTGGAGTTTGACTTCCTCTCCTCTCTCTCTGGTCTTTCCTAGCTTCCTTTATGTTCCACCTAAAATCTCACCTTTCACAATACGTTTTTACAATCCCTCTCAATGCTACTGTATTCCCTTTGAGATTGTCTCCAACTGATCCTGTATATATCTAGTTGTTTACATATGTGCCCACATATTGTCCCCTGCCACTAACTTGTATGCTCTTCAAAGGCAGGGGTTATTTTTGCCTTTCTTTATATTCCTAGGATGTAGCACAGTACCTGGAACATGATATTAATTAAATGCTTTTTAGATTTACTTGACTAAGAAAAGCCATAATTCAGAGTCTTAAATTCTGGCATACTTATTTAAACAACTCAGTTTCAATGTTTTATAGTATCATATTATTTTAAAGAAATATATTTGTAATGAGATGGGACCTTCATATTACCTCTTCCTAAGCTATATGCTTTTAAGGGGTTCTGGTGAGGTTTAAGTTTGAATTACAAAATTTAGGAATTATTTATATAATTCGTTGGAGAAAATAGAACAATGAATATAACACGTAATTATGTAATTTATTAACTTCATGTGACTTCAGTATTTGAATGCACAGAAAATCTTAGTGGTAATATAATGCAAACTAATCTGAGCATACTGTAGATCCTTGGTGGCTGATATCCCCCAAATAAAGGCAATATTTGTACAATTTAAGCAGGATTTGAGCTTGAGGTGATAAGAGATAAAAATTAATTTGGGGAATTGTCACAAAATGGAGTGACTAAAATGGATTCTCCTATTATAAGGCAGGAGCTAGATGAAAGACAATGATTTGGCCTCAAAGCAAAGCATTTAAAAATATTTTTGTATCACTTTTTGTCTGGAATTTTAATAAGACTTTTCTTCTGAGACACAACACCTATCACAGCAGGCGACATAAGATTGTGTATTCTAGTGTTCAGAACAGAAGGTTGGGAACATGGGAGCATGACTTTCCCTGCAGATCCATCACTGTCTTCTGTGAACTTGAGAAAGTGTCCTTATGTCTATCGGCTTCAGTTTTCCCATCTGTGCACTAAAAAAAGGAGTGAATATTATGTTGTATTGGGAGAGTCCTTGGATAGAAATGTGAGCATTGTAAAAGTGGTACTGAATATTCATGGATGGTTGAATAATTCTGGAATTTCTGATACTATCATTTCCACAGTACATTTTTCTAAAAATAAGAAGCTTGTCTCATTATGCACTATGCCAAATATAATTTAAAATATTGTGTAATAGTTTTATTTTCTGAGTTAGGACACATATCAAGGACAGCATATTCCATGTGTATACTTAAGGTGTCTTGTTGGTTACATTTCTCTTTTCCTAGGCCCATTTCTTGTTTTTTGAAGCTTCCATTAACCCTAAAGGGTTTCTACCCAATTTAACTATTATTTAAATCCCATTAATTGAAATAAGTAAGATCAATGCACTTCAGTTTTTGGTTTTCTTCTAATGAGACTTATGTTCTACAGGTGTGCAGTGTATTCAAGGATGACTAGTATCTCTAGTATGAGAGGTACTGAGCCCCTTTCAGGGCTATGTTCCACCTTTTTTTTCTACCTGATTCACCCAACTCTCACCTGTGGTTTCAAGAAGATCTAGCATGCCCAGTAGCCACAATCTAACAAAACATTTTAGCAAACAGACTAAACCAGCCTGAAGGTAACCAAGAGGTCTCAAATTCATTGATGAGTTATAGGAGTGTCTACCTCAAGCATATACAGATTTCCCCTGGCAGAATGGGCGGAAGAGACTTCTAGGAGTCAAAATGTCAGAGTAAGCAGTAAATAGCCATAAATCCTCCATATTCACCTCCAAACCACCATAAAACAGTTCCCCAAAACAAATCCTGGAACAACAGAACCAGCAAAAAGTCAGAGTGAAATAATGTTTTGGCCCAAGAAATCTGGAAGATTGGAAGGAAAGTTCTCTCTCACTTGGGCAAAAGGGCAGTCAAGGGCAGGAAGCACCCCAGCAAGCCAGCCGGAAACCCTACCTCATCAAATCATAGGTAGATCCTGTGGCCCAGTTTGGTGAAGTAGGCAAAAACCAACCCCAGGACCCAACACGTGTTTCAAGGATAGCCAGGGGACTGGGCAGACACCAGCTCTGAGAACTATGATGTGCTTCAGTGTATCCCTGGGCTAAGAGGTAGATACCACTCTATGGGTACCTATGCAAACAGGAAGACCCATTACTGCCCTACCCCCATGTGCTTCACCTTACTGCAGAGAAAAGAGGCAACCTCCAAGAGCCAGACTTCACTATAACCTCAGGGAAATACAAAAATACCCCACTGGTCTCAGCACATGCCAGACAGCAGCACCAGGACCCTGGCTCAGCACCAAGTAAGCTTCAGCAGTGTCAGCCACCCCTTACCTAACCCCCTCAGCACAGCACCAGACAAAAGGATATTCTGTGGGCCTCAGGGCAAGATCAGTGTAGCACCACAAAAATAGCCAGGGCCTGCAGTCTCTGGCACAAAAAGCTCCAGACAGTGCCTCTTTCACCTCAAGAAGAAAGCTCAAATTTAAAAGAAAGGGGGAAAAGCAAAAAAAAATATGAGCAAAACAACAACAAAAAAGAATCTGAGTGTTGAAGTTATTATGGTGACAGGGAAGATCAAAACAGAAACTTGGAAGAGGACAATAATATCAAAACACATATGGGGAAACCTCAAAGAACAATAGAAGGGGTCTCAGGGACAGAAATAACTCATGGAAGAGCTCAAAAAGGAGCTTAAAACTCATATGAGAGGCATAAGCAAATTGAGAAGAGAAATGAAAATATAACAAAAGAAATTTGAAGAAAGTCAACAGCTTAGAAAACTATTTAAAAATCAGAATTGGCCAAATGGAAAAAGAGATACAAAAAATACACTGAAGAAAACAACTCCTTCAAAAGTAAATTTGGCCAAAAAAAGTATGAAAGCTAATTGAAGAAAACAACTCCTTAGAAAATAGAAGTGGGCAAACAGAAGCTAATGACTCTATGAGATATCAAGAATCAATCAAACAAATTAAAAAGAAAGAAAAAATAGAAGAAAATGTAAAAAATAACTCATTGGGGAAACAACTGCTCTGAAAAATAGATCTAGGAAAGACATCATCAGAATCATTGGTCTACCTAAAAGTCATAATCAAAGGAAGAACCTTGATAGCATCTTTCAAGAAATCAAAAAGTAAAACTGCCCTGATATCCTGGAACCAGAGACAAACTAGTCATTGAAAGAATAAACTAGGGCAGCTAGGTGGCGCAGTGGATAAAGCACCAGCCCTGGATTCAGGAATTCTTGAGTTCAAATCTGGCCTCAGACACTTGACACTTACTAGCTGTGTGACCCTGGGCAAGTCACTTAACCCCCATTGCCCTGCAAAAAAAAAAAAGAAAGAAAAAACAAAGAAAGAATAAACTAGTAAAGGGGTCCAAATATAAAAACTCCAAGGAACAAATTTCAGAACTATCAGGTCAAGTAAAAGAAAATACTGCAAGTGGCCATAAAGAAACAATTCAACTATCAGGACACCATAATCAGGATTACACAGGATTTAGCAGCTTCAACATTAAAGGATCAAAAGTCAAGAAGCATGATAGTCCAGGGTGCAAAGGAACTAGGACTACAACCAAGAATAAACAACCTGGTACAATTAAGCATGGTACTTCAAGGTCATTCAATGAAATAGAAGGATTTCAAGCTCTCCTAAGGAGAAGACAAGAACTGAACAAAAAATATAATTGATCTCCAATATCAAGAACTAAGAGAATCCTAAAAATGGAAAAAAAACCATAAAGAGTTCAATGTTAACTGTTTACAGCCCTGTATAGGAAGATGATACTTATAATTCTTAAAAACTGTATCACCAATAATACGGCTAAAAGAAATATACATAGACAGAGGATACAGGCATAAGATGAATTTGAGGGAAAGGCATAAAATAATTATGGGATAAGGTGCAGAAGGAAGGGAGAGGTATAATGGAGTAAAATATTTCATATGAAGAGGAATGAAAAATGTATTATACTGGAGGGAAAAATGGGAGGTTGGGAAATGGATGTCACTTGAACTTCACTCTCATCAGTGCTGGTTCAAAGAGGGAATAATATACACAATCACTTGAATAAAGAAATCTGTCTTACCCGACAGGAAAGTAGGAGGGGAGAAGATTAAATAAAATGGGGGTGGGGATGACAGAAGAGGGGGCAGATTGTGGGAGGCAGTAGACAGAAGCCAAACACTGTCAAGGAGGGAAAGGGTGAAAGGAAAGAGAGGACCAATGGGAGGAAAAATTGGATGGAGGGAAATCTGTAGTTACTAAGGATAACAGTGGGTGTGAATGGGATGAACACTCCCATAAAAAGGAATTACAAAGCAGAGTGGATCAAAAATTAGAATCCTACACTATATTGTTTATAAGAAACAAACATGAAGCAAAGAAACACACATAGAGTGAAGGTAAGAGATTGGAGCAGGAACTATTATGCTTTCTCTGAAGTAAAAAAGCAGGGGTAGGAATCCTGACCTCAGACAAAGTAAAAGCAAAAAAAAAATCTATTTGAAGGAGATGAGGAAGGAAAGTACATCTTATAAAGCAATATCAATACTAAATATATATGCACTAAATTGTATAGCATCCAAATTCTTAAAGAAGTTCAGTGAGTTACAGAAGAAATAGAAAGCAAAACTATACTAGTGGGGGACTTCAACTGTCCCCTCCCAGAGCTCAATAATTTAAGAAAAAATAAATAAGAGAGAAACTAAAGAGGCAAATAGAATATTAGAAAAGTTAGATATGACAGACCATTGCTGGAAAAAACTGAATGGGAAAAGAAAGGAATATATTTTTTCTCAGCAACATATAGCACTTATACAAAAATTTACCATGTATTAAAGCATACAAACCTCAAAATTAAATGTAAAAAGGCAGAAATATCAAGTATATTTTTTCAGATTGTGATGCAAAAAAATTCAACAAAGGGCAGTGGAAAGGCAAATTAAAAATTAATTGGAAAAAAATCATCTAATACTAAATAATAAGTGGGTCAAAGAATAAATCATAAGAACAATCAGTAATTTCATTAAAGAAACAACAATGAGGCAATATACCAACATTCATGGGATATGGCAAAAGCAGTGCTTAAGGGAAATTTTATTTCTCTAAATTCTTACATCAACAAAATACAAAAGGAACATATCAATGAATTGAGTATGCAACTAAAAAAAAAATCCTAGAAAATGAACAAATTAAAAATCCCCAATTGAGCACCAAATTGGAGATTCTGAAAATCAGAAGTGAGAATAAGATTAAAAGTAGAAATAAACAAACAAAGCTATTGAGCTAATAAATAAATCTGGGATCTTGTTTTCTGGAAAAAAAACAATAATATAGATAAAATACTGATTAATTTTATTTTTTTAAAAAAGGAAGCAGAAAACCAAATGTCTAGTTTAAAAAAATTAAGTGTGAAATTACCACTAAATGAAGCTGAAATTAAAGCAATAATTAGGAAATATTTTGCCCAATTATATGTCAATAAATCTGACATTCTTAGCAAAATTGATGAATATTTATGAAAATATAAACCACCTAGATTAACAGATCAGTAAATACAATGCCTAAGTAACCTCATTTTAGGAAAAGAAATTAAATAAGTCATTAATGAGCTTCCTAAGAAAAAAAAAATCCCCAGGACCAGATGGATTCACAAGTGAATTCTACCAAATATTCAAAGAAAAATTAATCACAACACTATGCAAATTATTGGGAAAATAAGCAAAAAAAAAAAGTACTATCAAACTCCATTTATGACACAAATGTGGTGTTGATACCTAAATCAGGAAGAACTAAAACAAAGGAAATTATAGGCCAACATCCCTAATGAATATTGAGGCAAAAATTTTAAACAAAATACTAGCAGGTGGCCAGAAAGAAACAATTCAACTATCAGGGAGCCTTAATCAGGATTATATAGGACTTTACAGCTACAACATTAAAGAATCTGAATTCAGGGAACATAATATTCCAGGTGGCAAAGGATCTAGGACTATAACCAAGAATCAGTATGTACAGATAATACAGCAGTATATCAAAAAAAATTATATATGATGATCAGGAAAGCAGTGTTAGATAAATATTAGGAAAACCAACAACATAACTGAATATATCAATAACAAAACCAACAGAAAATATATGATTATTTCAATAGATGCTGCAAAAGTCTTTTGACAAAATATAGCACCCATTCCCATTATAAAAATTAGACAACATAGGAATAAAGGTAACATTCCTTGAAATGACAAGCCACATCTATCTAAACTAACAGCAAGCATTATGTAATGGGGATAAGCTAGAAACCTGCCCAATAACATCAGGGGTGAAACAACGATGCCCATTATCACCACTATTATTCAATTTTGGATTTGCAATATTACCTATAGCAAAGAGAAAAGAAAAATAAATCAAAAGATTTAGAATAGGCAATGTGGAAACAAAGCTATCACTCTTTGTAGAAGACATGATGGTATACTTAGAGATCCCTAGAGAATCAACTCAAAACTATTTGATATAATAAAGAACTTTATCAAAGTTTTAGGATATAAAATGAATGCATACACACACTGAGCATTTCTTTATATGACCAAGAAAGCCCAGCAGCAAGAGGAGAAAAAAAAAAGAAATTCCATTTAAAATAACTATAAACAAAATAAAATACTTGGGAGTCTACCTGCCAAGACAAACCCAGGAACTATATGACCCAAATTACAAAACACTTTTCACACAGATGAAGTCAAATATAAAGAACTGGAAAAATGTCAATTTCTCATTGGTAGGTCAAGCAGATATCCGAAAAAAATACAATTTTGCCTCAACTACTTTTCTTACTCAACGCCATACCAATCACATTGCCAATAAATTATTTGATAGAGGCAGAAGAAATAACCAAAAAAAATCATCTGGAAGAACAAAAAGTCAAGAATATCAAGGAAATTAATGAAAAAAAATACAAAGAAAGGTAGCCTAGCAATACCAGATCTCAAACTATATTATAATGAAGTAATTATCAAAACTATCTAGTATTGGCTAAGAACTAGAGGGGTGGAAAAGTGGAATTGGTTAGTTACACAAGACATATTAGGCAATGACCATAGTAACCTAGTGTTTGATAAACCCAACGACCCCAGACTTTGGGATAAGAATTCAACTATTTTACAAAAACTGCTGGGAAAACTGAAAACAACAGGTCATAAATTAATTATAAACCAACATCTCACACAGTATGCCAAGATAAGGTCAAAATGGGTGGATGATTTACACATAAAAGGTGACACCATAAGCAATTAGAAGAGCAAGGAATGATCTACATGTCAGATCTATGGGGAAGGGAAGACTTCATGAGCAAGAGATAGAGAAGATTACAAAATATAAAATAGCGGGGCAGCTAGGTGGCACAGTGGATAAAGCACTGGCCCTGGATTCAGGAGGACCTGAGTTCAAATACAGCCTCAGACACAACACTTACTAGCTGTGTAACCCTGGGCAAGTCATTTAACCATCATTGCCCTGCATCTATATCTATATCTATATCTATATCTATATCTATATCTATATCTATATCTATATCTATATCTATATCTATATCTATATCTATATCTATATCTATATCTATATCTATATCTATATCTATATCTATATCTATATCTATATCTATATCTATATCTATATCTATATATGTCAAATTTATAAGAATACAAGCTATTCCTCAATTGAAAAATGGTCAAAAAATATGAAGAGTCAGTTTTCAGATGAAGAAATCAAATCTATCTTTAGGTAAATGAAGAAGTGCTTTTGATTAGAGAAATGGAAATTAAAACAATTCTGAGTTACCAGCTCACACCTATCAGATTGGCTAATATGACGAAAAAGGAAGATGTGTTGGAAAAGACACGGAAAATTTAGGACTGTTACTGGAGTTGTGAACTGATCCAATCATTCTGAAGAACCATTTGGAAATATGCCCAGAAGGCAACCAAACTGTGTATACCTTTTGCTCAAACAATGCCACTACTAGGTCTATATCCTAAAGAGATCGTAAAAAAGAGGAAAGGACCTATATGTGACAAAAATATTTATAACAGTCCTTTCTGTGGTGACAAAATATTGGAAACTAGGGAATGTCCATCAATTGGAAAATGTATAAACAAGCTTTGGAGTATGAATGTAATGGAATTCTATTGTACGATAAGAAATGATGAACAGGAAGAGAGTAGAAAAAACTGGAAATACTTATGAACTGATAGAGAGTGAAATGAGCAGAAGCAGGAAAACATTATATACAGTATCATATATGATATATAGCCTATGAGAAAGGAAACACAGGTATTTGTTCCCATTTTAGAGATGAGAAAACTGAGGCACACAAAAATGTAAATGCCTGAACCCATGTTATCAAGTTGTAGATGATATCGTGAAAAAGTAAACCCATGCTTTCTGATCCCAAATCCAGGTTTGTTTGGTTTTCTGGTTTAAATCCACTCTGCCACAACTGTTTTGATTACCCTCAATCTGTGGCAGTAGTTTTCACACCTTTTTGTGGATAATGGCTCCCTTTACTGTGAAAGTCTGATAAAGCTTAAGAACATCATCTCAGAACATTGTTTTTAAATGCATAAAATAAAAATCATAAGATTATTTTAAAATTATATTGAGATAATGGTGTAATGTTTCTCCTCGTCCAAGTTCAAGGACTCCTTGAAACCTTATCCACAGATCCCTTAGGGGTGTGTGGAACTAAGGTTTAAAGCCCTTGTTCTTTGGATTTGAAAGAAATTTTTTGTTTTGTTTTGTTTTTGATCTATGTACAAATGTATAACATATAATTCATCTATGCCAGAGATGTTACAAAAAGGATAAGGTAGGGAGGATGACTGAATCCTATTAATAACCAAGCAACTAGTTTTGGGTAAGGAAAATTCCCTTTATACAGAAAAAGATTTTAAGTTTTGTTTTATTTTGTTTTCTTCCAAGTCACTGATTTGGATTTTATTTCTGTTGTATTATTTATTTATTTTTTGCTTATCTTTCTTGTTCCATGGGCACTATACTGGACATTATGAATGACATAGAACATTTATGAAACATAGTCTTTCATTTCAAGGATCTATCTGGGGAAGAGTAAGTTCTCATTTTAAGACATTTAAACTAACATCCCCATGCAATAGCCAGTTTCTCCCTTGGCTTGATATGCACATGAGAAATACTGGCAACCCCCAAAAAAGCAATCATAAGATGTTAAGTATTTTTAAAATATTTTATGAGTAAATGAAAAACATAGTCAAAACTTGAAAATGACTATATTAGAGTCAATTTAGGAATACTTGTTGCAATATTTTTCCCATCTTCAAAATTCAAAAGAACTGATTTTGAGAATGAAATCAACATCTTGTTCTGAAAGAGGACTCCTCTTTACAATTGTTTTAATAATATTGATTATAGAGTCAACATGTTGAAGTAAATCAAGTTTACTACAAGTTTACTAACTATACTTAAGATGATCTGGGTTCAAATCCTCCTCTAATACTTACTACTCATGTAGCCCTGGGCAAGTCACAACATCTCTATACATCAACGAACTTCCCAGGACTTAACTAATAAATGATATGTTGCATTGGTGGAGAGTTCTCACGGTCTAAGTTCTCCCAGCTTTTTTGAGTAATACTAAAAAGAAAAATAAATTATTATTTTATTTAGAGGAATACATTTTTAAAAATTCCTATTATTTAAGATCAATATAATATTAGGTTTATAAGTCATTTTAGTAATGTATGTCTCCTTGTGACCACATTTGGGGTTTTCTTCTCAGATATACTGGAGTGGTTTTCCATTTTCTTCTCTTGTTCATTTTTTCTTTTTATAACGAGAAACTGAAGCAAACAGGTTTAAGTAATTTGCCCAGGGTCCAGTCTGTGTCTGGGTTTTAAATCATACACACACACACAAAAATAGTTCTTCCTGACTCCAGGCTCAGCATTTTGTCCATTGCAAAACCTAGAAACCCCAGCAACATAATAATATATCAGTAAACTAATACAATCATTTTTAGCACATATCTCACCATCTTAACAATTTATAATTACTTTTAATTTGGCCAATTGATTTTATTTTTCTAAATAGTTAAGGAAATGGAGAATATACATTTGCTTAATTATTACAAAGATCTTTAGAAAGAACATTTTTGTTATGATGCCCTAAGAAAATTAGGAAAAGATGTATTTTCTGTCTTATGTCCCAGGGATTAGAATAGCAGACAAAGAGCACAGAAGGCAGCATCCCTTCAAACTCCATGTCTCAAGGTCATATTTAAGACTGACATCCAAACAGCAGATGAAGATTTCAAATTTTATTCTGAGCCCTTAGGGATAAGCAAATCATTAATGTGAGAAGGTATCAAGCCATTAAGTGCTGTAAAAGCCAACAATAAAACTTTGAAATCAATGTGAAACCTGACAGAAAGCCAATATGGCAACGAGAGGACAAAAGTGATGTACTTTGAACAGGTAAGTAGTCTTGTTTTGTGAATGGACTGGACCCTGGAAATTGATTTATCAAGTCATTCAAACAACAAAGTGTTGAACCATGCCAATATCTTAAACTGATTGCATCATGGAGAAACTGTTCACCAAGTCTTTGGCACATAATATGAGTTCCTCATGGGATGTTGACTTATTACTCCTAATAATTTGTTTCTATCCAGTGTATGCTAAAATCAGAAATTGGATTAAAAATAAGGACTTACCTACAAATATAAAACAAAGGATTAATTATAAACAAAAAGGAAGTTACATTCATGGAACTTATTATTATGACCTCTTCTCAGGCACTAAAATTCTCTAGAATTGTATTTAAATATTTAGAAACAGGATTTGATTGAGCTGTGAATAAATGTATAAAGCATTATGGTAGTAATCATGATAATACCTCACTACTTTAACCTAAATTTTAATGAATTGGAAATATTGTTCAATGCCATTTGTAGTGAGCTGCAGTCAATCAATGTAACATTTTAAAGGAATTACTGGGAAGTTAGGTGCTACAGTATATGGACTGTCAGACCTCAAGTCAGGAAGACTCATCTTCCTAAGTTCAAATCTGGTTTTAGGCAATGTACTTCCTATGTGACCCTGGGCAAGTCACTTAACCCTGTTTGCCTCAGTTATCTCATCTATAAAATGAGCCAGAAAATGAAATGGCAAGCCACTCCAGTAACTTTGCCAAGAAGATATTACATGGGGTCAAGAAGATTCATACACAATTGAAACAACCCAACAACTAAAAAGCAATTATTCAGACAGTGATGAAACTTAAGAAATTCACTTGTTTGTATCTCACTTTCTCCATCTTCAGGTTGAAGTAAATAAGGTAGTTTATAGCTCAAAATATTTAGTTAGGAAATAAAGACATTGCTGATCACCTTCTTTATAATGAAAAAGTAAATTCAGAGGCAAAATATGTCCCTTATCTTCTCTCCCTTCCCTATTCACACAACAGATTTAGTCTGGATGATCAGATTAAGATGTTGACATATTAGTATCTATATAAGAATGCCAGTATGTTAGCATGATTGCTAGAATGTTACCATGAAACAGAAGTTCAGTGTATCCTTAAATGAAGAGAAGTCTACAGAGTTGTCCCTCAATAATAAATATTTGTCAGCTACCTAATTTATTATTTCTATAGTAAATAGATTAAGGTTAAAGAGTGTCCCCTAGAATTAATTAGTGAGCTTTCCATGGATCTACTCTTATGGGGATAGACTGTGGATAGAGAAGAAAAAAACCTAATTTCAATATTTTAATAAGCAATTTAGTAGATGTCTACTTTATAAAGGTGCTATGCTAAATAGTACATTTTCAAAGATAACAAAGAGGGCTGAAGATACAGTACCTTCTATCTAGTACCTTACAATATACTTTGGCAAATAAGACAAGAACACTAATCAGTATAATGCCAACAAGATACTATAGTACATGATGTCATTCAGTCTTGTCCAACTCTTTGTGACCCATGGATCATTGCATGCTCTTCTATCCTCCATTATCTTGGTTTTTGCAGGGCAATGAGGGTTAAGTGACTTGCCCAGGGTCACACAGCTAGTAAGTGTCAAGTGTCTGAGGCCGGATTTGAACTCAGGTCCTCCTGAATCCAGGGAAGATACTTTATCCATTGCACCACCTAGCTGCCCCCCCCCCCAGTAAATGGATTTTAAGAAGGGTGAGGATGACATTCAGAATAAGGCACCAGAAAGATCAACCTGTACTCATCTGCATGAAACTATGCCCATTATCCTCTAGAGATGGAAGTGAGCTTTTCTTTTCTTTTTTCTTCCTTTCTTCACTTCCCTTCCTTCCTTTCTCTCTCTTCAAACTTCTATAGAACTTTTTTGGTACCATTCTTTATTCCTGTAACTAACTGCCTTATTTTTGTTATGTCTATGAATATCTTATCCTTCCTACTCTTTCATTACATTCTTGATGGCAGGAACTAGGACATTTACATTCTTGTATCCCCTACATTCAGTCCCTGCCTCAAGAAGCTGATGGTCAAATGGGTGTGAAGCTTAAAAATCTAACTGTGATGTCTAAAAATCTAATGTGTGGTCGCCTCAAATTAGAAGCTTTAGCCCCAGTCTTTGGGTATTATGCATTTATTAAAGTATATTAGGGGTTAGCAAAGAGAGTGAGAGAAAGCCGCCTTCACCTAGCTATCCAAGAGAGTGAATCCCTCCATTATCTCTTGAAGTCTGTAGCATATTGGACACATTCTGCACTGAGGGTGCTCATCTTCTAATGTCATCTCTTTTACCATTTTAGTCTTATCAGTGGGCTTTTCTTGGCAAAGGAACTGGACTGGTTTGCCATTTCCTTCTCCAGTGTATTAAAGCAAACCAAGATTAAATGACTTGTCCAAGTCACATAGCTAATAGGTCTCTGAGGCTGGAATTGAACTCAGATCTTACTGGCTTTAAAACCAGCACTCTATCCACTGAGTTACCTAGCTTCCTCCACGATAATGCATAGGAGAAGTCAAAACAAAATATTACCAGAAATGTGTTGAAGGAGAGAGAGATTACTTCTGTTATGATGCTTGAGGAAGGTGTCATACAGAAGATGGTGTCTGAGCTGGGTTTGAACATTATAAAAGTGTCACAATAGGCATGGGTAAAGGGTGAGAGAAGAAAAGTAGACAAAATCCACCTCTTACTTCCCTCCTACTTTGAGTAGATCATCTCTTCTGCTTTAGCCTTTTTACATATAAATGGTAAGCTATAATATATGTGATCCCCTCCTATTTTTGCAGTTGAAAACTGATGTGTAATTATAGCAAAAGATGAAGACTCATTTGCTTGAGTGCAATATGAGAAGAAAGAACTATTTCATGATCATAATTGGTTTAGTTTCCACACTGCCTGAGTCATAAATGTCCCACCTCATGAGGATTCGGTGCCTAATTTTAAGCATTCTTCATTATTAACTTTTGTAAACAATTTAATTAATAATCAAGTGAATTTTTCTTTGAATATTTGAGACAATTAAATTGTAAGAAGTTGGGGGAAGGTAAAATTACCAGATATGGATATAATAATCCATATGGATATTTGTTAAGTGCCTACTCTATATCAGACACTGTACTAATCATTAGGGATACAAGGAAGGCAAAAGATATTCCTTTCTCTCAAGGAGCTTATAGTCTAATGAGCAAGAAAATATATAAACAAATATTTATATGAAAACTATAAACAGAATAAATTGGAGAAATGAGTAAATGAATGAATGAAATACTTAGTGCTCTTAAGAAAGTGGTTTTGGTTCCTTAGGTGAAAAGTATATTTCTTCCTATGTTTGACACTAATTCTGATTTGATTTTTTCACATTCTTATTTTATAAACCAAATTAAACAGAAACAGAACTGATTCCCCCAAAACACATATCATCCAGTAGGCAGGAACTTTCTACAACTAATGGTCATTCATTATAAGGGGGGAGATGGGGGACGCCCAAATACAGAGTCTCCAAGGACGTCAAAATAATGCTCATGTTGAAAGAGGCCAATTTAAAATATATATTTTTGTATAAGGTTCAAGTGTTTGGACATACATTTTCTTGAACTGTTAGATGCTTTCTTATTTTGTGCTTTAGATTAAAATGCCACAGCAATTCTACTGGGAGTTGCAATATATCCATATAGAAGTGATTTCAAAGAATATACAAAGTAATGTTGTCAGTTGGGAAGGGGACAGGAAAGGAGGTACCAAAAACTAGACAGGGGGAGAAAACAACTATGATGTCCAAAGGAGGGGTGGGACATGACTTGATCCTTAAAGGGAGATAGGTTTTATTTAACATTTTTGAAAGTGGAAAATCAATTTTTTTAAGCAGCAATGTACTAAGCACTGGGAATGCAGAGAGAGGGGCCAGGGAGAGAGAGAGACAAAGAGAGAGTAAGAGAGAGACAGAGAGACAAAGACACAAGCAGGGAGAGACAGAGAATTCCTTAAGGGAACTACATACTTTTAAAAATTTTAATTTAAAAAGGTATTTTTGTCCTTCCCACCTCCCCCCAATAAAAATGAAAAGCAGAACCCTTATGATAAATACTCATACTTACGAAGATGTAATATAATACCATTGAACCAAAAGAATTGAAAGGGATATTTACAGAACAGAACAAGGGGAAGGATTTATACAACAACAACATTGTTGCAAAATGGAACAATTTCCAAAGATTTTAGTTCTTTGCTCAACACCATGAGCAAGCATGATTAGACATACCATGGAGACAGTCCTAGCTTTGTTTTATTGTGTTTAATCTGGAGGTGAGGAGATGAGCTTTCTGGACATGGGCAGACAGACTAATCAAAGACATGGAAGCAGGAAGCAGACTTCTTCATGAACAGTTCTTTGATCTTTAAGACAGAATATGGGGGCAGCTAGGTGGCGCAGTGGATAGAGCACCGGCCCTGGATTCAGGAGTACCTGAGTTCAAATCTGGCCTCGGACACTTAACACTTACTAGCTGTGTGACCCTGGGCAAGTCACTTAATCCCAATTGCCTCACAAAAAAAAAAAAAGACAGAATATGACCTATTTTAAAGAAAGAAGAATAAAAGGAAGATTTAGTCAAAAAAAAATCAGTTAAGTACTTTGTTAAATTCACTCATATTTATTTGGGGTGCTAAAATTAATCCTAAGAAATATTTTAAAATTGCATACTTATATAAGGCATTAGGGGAAGGTGTAAAGGAGGCATGGCTTCTGACTCCAAGAAACTTACATAATAAGTACTTGCTCCAAGAAAATTAAGTGGAGATATGACAAATATTATATAAGAATAATCTAAATTTGAATGAGATATGCATCTACATAGAGGAAATATGACATAGGGCTACAGTATTGGACTTGGAGTCAGGAAGACCTGAGTTCATATTGTGAGAATTGGAGCACCACCACCCTGCTGAGAGGGACATTGTGGGAATCAGAGCACCCCCCCGCCCGAAAAGAAAACAAATGAGTAAGCATCCAGAAGCAGTCTGTCATCCAGAAGTTACTGCCTGTAAGTCTTGTCTATCAATACTATCAGCCAGCTGGCTTGGCACTGCATGTGTAGGGAGCACCTCCGAGCAGTCCCGCAGAGGGCTTCTGCTCAAGAAAAGGGCCTTTTTCCCTTCCCGTTCAAGGTGGCGGGAGGAGCAGCTTCAGATTCAGGGAGAGATGTTCCTTTTCTTTCTTTCTCCAAGTGTTTCTCTTTGATAACCCCTAATATACTTTAATAAATGCTTAATGGCCAAAGACTGGTGCTACATCTTCTAATTTAAGGTGACCACATATTAGATTTTTTAGACATCACAGTTAGAATTTTAGGCTTCACAATATATTGCCTGGTCAATTAATAGGTTTGTGACCATGGACAAATCACTAAACTCTGAGAATCAGGAAACTATTTTAGACTCTAAGTCAAATATTCATTATTGATGCCATAGGAGGGAGTTGTCATGCCAAAAAAATTGTAGTTGTCTGAAATATAGAACTAACTGTATAAGAGAGCTAACATGGGCTAGGAGACAAATAAGGAGGGAAAGATGCTCCCCTTGGGTTTCTTCCTCACAGTTATTGCTGCCATTCAACAAAGATGCCACCTCTACTATCCTAGGCTACCCTTGCCTTGTGTGATAAAAATTAGATATTCTGATAAACATATTGCACTAATGTTCTAATGAAGAAGGCAATAATATCTTAGTGCTTTCTTTCTGGTTCCTAGAAGTCCTATGAAAATAGAAACAAAATCATATTTTAGAGACTGTATATATTATAATTATTTTCTTTTTTGTTAACTCGTATAATTATGTACATGTTAAAACAATAAAAATAATGAAAATCAGAGTTCTTATAAAATTACTTTATAATACTTGAATATATTTGTTGTATGAATATTGTAGACACTTATACATGACATTTTTACATAATGAATGAGAGGTGACCCTAGATAAGAAACCTAGATTCAAGTCCTTTGATACTTGAGCTGTTGACCATGGGTAAGTAACTCAATCCCCAGTGTCTCTCTGCAATTCTCTAAAACCAAAAGTAATAGAATAGTTGCTGATATACATTTTTATGAATTTATATATTGGTAGTTCCCCATGTAGATGAAGTTACAGATCCAGATATATGCTTATGTGATACATACACATACAAACATACTTGTGTATACATATATATCAGTATCTATATAGATACAGGTATAGAGTTATTCATATCTATATGTACATATGTAGATGTTGACATATATATTTATATCATTATGTATATGTGTACATGTAAATATACATATATAGATATTGATATCCATTTATATACCTATATTTATATTGTAAGTGAAAAAATCATCCTCATTCATCCTCTAAAAAGGCAGAAATTTTGTTGCAACGTAAGCAATGTAGAAGAAATGGTATAGCAAGTGAGTAATTATGATTACTTTCACATAAGAATGTCCTAAAAGTGTATATGTCTAATATGTACAAGAAGCTATGCTAAGTATTAGGGATGTAAATTTTTTAATGTCAGTTTTTGTGCTGTGTTTATCTACTCATGCACAATAATCCAACTCTTGTCCCTGGCTTACCTCCAGATGTGGTGTGGTAGGAGTGATATCTTAAGCATCTACCCAATTATGTTATGCTAGGTTTTTTTTCCTTAAATATTGACCCATTCAATGAGAATTGGTGTCTCAAGGGACTAAGAACTTAGACTGTTGACTTCACTTTCTTATAGGATGAGTTCAAAGCAGCGAAGACTAACTGAAAGGGAATTTCAAATGCTTGACTGGTGGATTAAAATGTGAATTTAATTCAGGTGAAGCAACTCAAGGGATTTCCCACACCAATCCTAATTGAATCTCCTTAGGTGCTATAGTAGATAGGGCCCTGGGCCTGGAGTTGGAAATGACTAAGTTTGAATCCATCCTCAGACATTTTCTAGCTCAAAAATCTTGTGATTTTAGTGGAATATTTAGTAGTAAGAAAATTCTATACACTTTGCATATGAGACTAAACTTGTTACAGTTCTATACTCAGAATTTATAATCATATTAGTTTAAAATAATTAATTCTTTAGAAAGACGAATAAATCACTAGATTTTAGTATCAAAATAGCTGATGGTTTTAAATGTCAACACTGCCTATGGGAAAGTCTCAAAGATGGTGAGGGAATTTTTCTTCTTAGTGATTAGGCATAGTAATCTTCTACCAGGAATCATTAACCTTTCTTAGGTTCATTAATGATTTTATTATTTTTCATGAGCTTGATACTTGGAGAAACAGCTTTTCCTTTGCTATGGCTTAGGTATATTGTAAGTCCAGGGATGAACACTGGGTTTAAATTAAAGGGTATTTATTACAAAGAAGGTGAAAGAATAATTCACATGAATATAGCACTTTAAAGTTTACAATGAGCTTTCCTTAAACCAGCCCTATAAGATAGGTGGTGAAAGTTTATTTTTTTTTTCCTCAGGAAATAAGTTTTATTCTTTTTCTCTGCCCTTTCATCAGCAATCTTAGGAAACAATCTCTAGATTTTCTTAAGATACTAATCTTTTTTTTTAATTAATAAAGTATTTTATTTTTTTTCCATTACATGTAAAGATAGTTCTCAACTTTTGTTTATACAAGCTTTGCAATTTCAGATTTTTCTCCCTCCTTCCCCCCTCCCCTAAACAGCAGGTAATCTGATATAATATATATATATATATATATATACACATAATAACATTAATCATATTTCTGCATTAGTCATGTTATAAGAGAAAAAATCAGAGCAATAATGAAAAACCTCCAAATAGAAAAAAACAACAGCACCAAAAACAAAAGAAAGAGTATGGTTCATTCAGCATCTATACTCCACAGTTCTTTTTTTTTTTCTTGGATTTGGAAATCCTCTTCTATCATGAGTTCCCTGGAACTCTTCTGTACCATTGCATTGGTGAGAACAATATAGTCCATCCCAGTAGATCAACACTCAATGTTGATGATACTGTGTACAATGTTCTTCTGGTTCTGCTCATCTCACTCATCATCAGCCCATGCAAGACCCTCTAGGTTTCTCTGAACTCCTCCTGCTCATCGTTTCTTACAGCACAATAGTATTTCATTGTATTCATATACCACAACTTGTCCAGCCATTCCCCAATTGATGGGTACCCCTCAACTTCCAATTCCTTCCCACCACATAAATAGCAGCTATAAATATTTTTGTACATGTGGGTCCCTTTCCCCTTTCCATGATTTCTTTGGGGAAAAGACCCAAAAGTGGCATTGCTGGATCAAAGGGTATGCACAGCTTTATTGCCTTTGGGCATAATTCCAAATTGCTCTCCAGAATGGTTGGATCAGTTCACAGCTCTGCCAACAATGCATTAGTGTTCCCATTGTTCCACAGCTTCTCCAACATTTATTATTTTCCTTTTTTGTCATATTAGCCAATCGGATAGGTGTCAGGTGGTACCTCAGAGTTGTTTTAATTTGCATCTCTCTAATCATTAGAGATTTAGAGCATTTTTTCATATGGGAATAGATAGCTTTGGTTTCTTCATCAGAAAAGTGCCTGTTGATATCCTTTGACCATTTCTCAATTGGAGAATGATGTGGAGTCTTATAAATTTGATTTAGTTCCCTATATATTTTAGAGATGAGTCCTTTATCAGAAGTACTGGCCACAAATATTGTTTCCCAGCTTTCTGCCTCCCTTCTAATTTTGGATGCATTGCTTCTGTTTGTACAAAATTTTTTAATTTAATGTAATCAAAATCATCCATTTTGCATTTTATAATATACTCTATCTCTTGTTTGGTCAAAAACTGTTTTCCTTTCCAAAGATCTGATAGGTAGACTATTCCTTTCTCTCCTAATTTACCTATGGTATCACCTCTTATGTCTAAATCATGTATCCATTTTGACCTTATTTTAGTATAAGGTGTAAGATGTTGGTCTATGCCTAATTTCTGCCATACTATTTTCCAGTTTTCCCAGCAGTTTTTGCCAAATACTGAGTTCCTATCCCAGAAGCTGGAGGCTTTTGGTTTATCAAACACTCCATTACTAATGTCATTTACTACTGCATTTCCTGAGCCTAGCCTATTCCGTTGATCTAGCACTCTATTTTTTAGCTAGTACCAGATAGTTTTGATGACTGCCGCTTTATAGTAAAGCTCCAGGTTTGGTACCGCTAACCCAGATAGGTGGTGAAAGTTTTACAGATAAAAAACATGCTCATAAGGTTAGATAAACTTAGCTATGATCACGCAAGGTATAAGTAGTAGTTGTAATATAATTCAATTCTATAGATGCTATGTACAGCATTTCTTTGCTCTACCATCTTCTACAATCAACTGAAAATCAATGGATGACCTGAATATTAAAGACCATACTATAAAAAATAAATCAGAAGAAAATATTACTTGCTTTTCATAAAAATTGGTACAGGTGAATTCTTAACCAAAAAATAAGTGGAGATGAAGCAATTACAAAAGGTAAAATAGATGTTTTCGATTACGTGAAATTGAAAAACAAAGTTTTACATAAACAAAATTAATGCATCTAGAATAAAAAGGGAATTGGACAACTAAGAAAACATGTATCAAATATATTTGATATGGTTCAGATATCTTATACAGAGAGGCAATTAAGCATAACTTGCCAAATAAAAATATAGTTTCAAAATATATAAATAGGACAGAGATATGTACAATCAGTTTTCACAACAATTACAAGCTATTGACAAACTTAAGGAATACTGGCAGGCTTGCTACTGTGAGATTAAAATTGGATATTAGATCATAAATCTCCCCTACTTAACCTTTCCCTCAATTTATCTCTCAGACTAGTAAATGGAAGAAGCTTCTGGTTTTCTAGATAGAGCCTTTATTGTATGGTAGCCACAAGGTGATATTGATTAGAAGGATAGGAAAGTAGAAATACAAGACAAATCGTCTTAAGTCTAGGCTTAGTCTATATTCTGTATAAAACTCACCAAAACCCAAGGCCACTTTTGGGGAGAGAGACTGAGTCAAGCGCGTGCTGTTAACTGAGAGCCGGGCTGAGTCAAACTCCAGTCCGCGTCTGTCTGTGCAGCTCAGCCAGGAGACCAGCGGAGGAGGAAAAAGCCCCCACTTTCGTTCTCTCCTTGCCTTTTAAGCTCGCACCCCGGAAGTCAGAAGTCGAGTGCTCAGCAGGCAATGCTGTTGGTCTCCTCCCCAAAAGGGTGGTCCTAAAAAAATCCCAAAACTGGCGTCTCTCCATTATCTAACCGACTGTTAAAACTTTTTACCACACTACCGAGAAGATAGGTTGTAGTACTTTCAGGTTTCTAGAGATATTTCTGAGGGATTAAAGGATATTTTTAAAATTCAATGTCTCATCAGTCCCCACTGGTGTGTCTTCCCCTCCCAAATATTCATTTGATATCATTTACTCAGCTAGACTTATTTAGTTTTTAGAAAGGTTTTTGTTAAGGTGGTATATATAGTAAGAACACTTATAAAATATCCCCCAGAAAAGTTTATTCCACACTCTCTCACCAATACTTACAGAGTCCATGGTTAAACTTGGCAAAGGAGTAACTCCCAGCTCCTGATTTAAGTTCTTTTCTCTTTACAAAGGCATACTTCTTGTCCTATAACCCATGCTGAGTCATGAAGCTCGTTTTCCTTATGGAGAGGTATGTTTTGTCCTTGGATACCAGTGGAGATGCTATTTATACTTTTCTGGTGATGCTTCTAAATCTAGATTCTAATGGAAAACCCCAATGTCTTCTGACTTTAATATTCACCAGATTCTCCTCCAATCAAGGGAGGAGGGTGGAGGCTGAGGTCCTCTCAACTTCCCCAAGTGATTCCTTTGGAGGAGTTTGTATAGAGACATCTACTACTAACCTTCAAGAAAGCCAAATGTCTGATTTCTGATCTAGCTTTTGATTTTATACAAAATCTACAGGGTGAGACCAAGTGTATACAACCAACTTGAAAATACTTGATGTTCAATTTCATTTTAATTCATCTCTTGTTTTTCAGGGACTTATAAACTGATCAAATATTTTGCACTTAACATAAAGTCTTTCATTTGTTGATTTACAAGCTATTTTTAATTTGCTAAAACCTAGTTTAACTTATTGAATCAATGGAAATGTTCTGCAATCTCCTAATCCCACCCTATTGTACTAACTGCCTCTGCCTTCCCTTACAAAACCCTACTCTTCATTCTCACTATTACCCCCAAACTTTTGACTTCTCAATTTACTCCCAGCCCATCTCTTTGGTACTAAACACTTTTTCATCTTTTCTCAATCTTGATCCATTGATGAATCAATTCATTTCAGCACTGTCCTCTTCTTTTGAAACCCTTATCATATTGCCAATTACAGTCAGGCAGACTTCAACCTTGAATCATCCTTACCATTCATCACATACATGCTAATGAACAAAAGTAGAGAAAAATCACACAACCATTCTAAAATGGATGCACTACACAATTATGTTACACAACTTCAATGGGGCTCTCATGGCTGATAGGAAGTCCCACTATACCTCTCTTATCAACTCATTTTCTCACTGTCTAGAGAAGCTCTTTGAAGCCTTTTTAACCCACCTCAAACCTCCCCTGGATCCTACTTCCCCTGCTCTTGCATCTAAGAACCTTGCCTCATTTCATAGAAAAATAATTGAAGCCATTCACCATGAATTCCCTCTACTCATCTCTTTCTCATCTCCTATCACACAGGTGATAGCTTTTTATAAGTCTTTTATCATTTTCTCCTTCACTCCTGTCTCACATGATGGAATGGTCTTACTATTTATCAAAGCTGATGCCTTGCTTGGTCAAGCCATCCCATTTTATCTCATCTCCTCCAAGAGATTTCGCCCTTTGTAATCCCCATGCTTTCACTTATTTTCAATTTCTTCCTGTCTAGGGGTTCATTCTCTACTGCTTGCAAACATGTCTATATCTTTACCCTATCCTGAAAAAACACCCTCACTTGGCCTTTCCATTCCTGCTGTGATCCTATCTCTCTTCTTTTGATAGCTAACACCTCAAAAAGCCCATCTACAATACATGCCTCAAGTTTCTTTCCTCTCCTTGTTTTCTTAATCTATTATAATCCAATTCCCAATCTTATCATTCCACCAAAAACTGCTCTCTGCAAATTTACTAATGATCTCTAAATTGCCAAAATCAATAGCACACTGTTGATCACCCTTTCCTATTTGATACTTTATTCTTTCTAAGTTTTTGGAATACCTCTCTTTTCTGGTTCTCCTACCTATCTGACCACTTTTCTTTAGCTCCTTAGATGATCCTCTTTCAGAACACCATCTCTAACTGTAGGTGTCCCTCAAAGGGTTCTTCCTGGGGCCTCTTCTCTTCTCCCTTTATACTACTTCACTAGGTGTTCCTATCAATTCCCATGTATTTAATTAGCATCTTGATGCTGCTGATTCTCAAATCTACCTGTCCTGCCCCCATATTCAACTGCTTTTCAAACATCTCAACTTAGGTGTCCAATTGACATCTTAAACTCAATATGTTCAAAATGGAATTCAACTTTTCTCCTAAAACTTCTCAATTATTATATAGGAAAACATTATTCTTCCAGTACTTCAGGATTGAAAACTAGGAGTTGTCTTAAACTCATAATCATCTTTAATCTGTTGCCAAAGCCTGTCCATTTCACCTTTACAACATATCTTTTAGACCCCTAGTTCCCTGCCTGACACTGTCACCACTCTAGTGTACTAGGCCCGCTTTACCTTATGCAATAGCCTGAAGGATTCCCTCACAACCTCAAATGTCTGACTGCCTCCAATAAGCAACTAAAATGATTTTCCTAACATCCATGTCTGATCATTTCACCTCCCCTGCATCCCCCACTCAATGAGCACCAGTGGCTTCCTATTACCTCCAGGAACAATTTTTTTAATTGGTATTATAAGCCCTCAGAATCTCATCAGAATTTGTGGATTGTACATATATAACCTGGTTGCTGTCTTGTGGAGGGGAAAGAAAGGGATGGAGGGAGAAAAATTTGGAACTCTAAATCTTATGAAAATTAATGTTGAAAACTACCCTGGAAAAAATAAAATAAATGTTTGTTGCAAAATTAAATCAAATCAAGTCAACATCAACAAGATTGGCCACAAATATAAGTGCTATTTTTAGCTCTCCATGATTTTGCAGATGTGAAAGTACATGAATATGGCAATTGTCTTTAACATCAGATATTTAATATTTGTTTATTTATTTTCAGCATTTTAGCCATGAGAAATATCATAACTATAGTCTCTTCTAATCAATCAGTCAATCAATCAATCATATTAAGAATCTACCATATCATAATACTGGGGAAATATATTAAGAATAATTAGTGGTGAATCATTTTTATATTAATGAAGTGAATAGCTAGTAATAGCTAGCACAAATAAAGCAGCTTACCCTTGGAAGTAGATATTACATCATCATCATCATCAATATTATTCCCATTTTACTTTGTAGGGAATCTTTCACTTTCTCTAGCCACCTGATTTCCAGTCTCATGTGAGAAAGAGAAGCCTGCTGCACAGACTGCCTATGGAAGAAACTTCATGTCTTTCATCTGTTTCAAAGCAATTACATCCATGTGTATCATCACAAGGTAAGTGCCACCTCCTGCTGCCATCCCTATCCCCCAACCAAACTGTGGAGAAGCTGGAGTGCAAAAAGGAGCAACTTCCTTTATGATGTAGGAATCCCATTGTGCGCTGCATCTGTCCATGGAGAAAGGAGGGGACAATAATTGGAAAATAGGACTTCCTATTTTTCTTATCAACTTCCACCTCTGGCTGTGCCTTTCCTGCCTAATGTCCAGCCTTTGGAGGTGTGAGAAAATAATGGGATTTGGAATATACTCAAAGGCTCACCTGGAGATTAATCTAAACTGATTGATTTAAGTGAGAGTGATTGACTTTGCTGATTAGCCTACTTCAAGGTAATTAGATGGTAACCACACTTGCTTGTCCCTTAAAGATGTATTGTTCTTAGAAGCTAAGGACTTTGAACCCATCTCGAGGCCACCTTCAAGTCCAGTGAACCAATGGATTTGGACGATGCCTACCAATCATCTTGAAGCAGTGTGTAAGTAACGCCTCTGCTCCAGACCTATAAAAAGCTTCCACACTCAGTTTGAGAAGGTTCATGGTTGAAGCAGGCACATGGTGGAGGACTTGAGGAAGAACCAGACCAGGCTGGAACTCTAGGCTAGATAAACTTTTTCTTAACTCCACGTGAATACCTGGTATGCTTTAATAAATGCTTAATGCCCAAAGACTGGTGCTAAAGCTTCTAATTTAAGGGGACCATACATTTAGATTTTAAACAACACAGAGCGAAGAGGAGTATAGAAGTGGGACATCCTGTTTGACTATCTCTGCCTCCTGTCTAATATTCCACTTATCTCTAGCCTGAAATCCACCCTTTTTTGGGTCACACTGTGCACATCCCAATGACTCTGAATCACTGAGACCATCTTCCAAAACTTATTCTCCACTCCCAACAACTTATTCTTCATTCTTATCCCCTTTAAACCTCCCATCACAAAATTCAAACAAAACAGTAACAACAAATTCCATTTTGGCCTCAAGAATGTATGTTTCATGGGTGACAAATGTTCCTTCTTCCTAAATATTTTCTTTTCCCATTCCTTCCATCTATTAGCTATTATTGACACTTGACTGGCTCTTGATGACAGAGAATCTTTGGCACTTTTTACAGTATTGGCTACACTTTCACTTACTACCATTAACTCATTGACCAAAGCAGGGGAGTTGGGTTACTCTTTATTCCCCATTGTAATCCAGATTTTCTCCCTAACTTCATCACTTAGTAACCCTTTTTCCTTTGAGGTTCATGCTATCTACCACCCAATCAAAAACTTGGTAACTGATGTCTACAGAAATCTAGGTCACTTCATTTCTTTCCCCAATGTATCTGGCACATGGTTCATAATTTTCCATTCATCCCCAACTCCTGCCCTCAAACTAGGTGATTTCAACATAAGTACTTACTCTCCCTCAAACACCCTAACCACTCAGTTCCTGAATCTACTCACTTTCCATGACTTATTCTTCCTTCCTACCTCAGTGATAAATAAAGATGGTCATATTCATCATTTTACCCTCACCTTCCAATGTACCACCTCCATGTACAAGAATTCCCCAACTCCCCTTATATGAACATAATCTCTTGACTTTTCACCTCTCCCTCTGCCTTCCTTTACAAAACCCTACTCTGCACCATGACCTCCAATTCCTTGACTACTTAATTCCATACCAAGCCATATATGTTAGCTGATCTCTTATTTTCTTTATCTGAATCCTTAGGTGTTGTCCTCTCTTGAGTCCCTAGCCCCCTTATCATTTTTTCAGTTGTATCCTGCTAAGTATCAGACTTGAATCATATACATACTACTAAACACAGATGAAGAAAATCATGCAACTGTTCTGACTGTGTCTGTTACAATTTTTTGTTACACCACATCAACTGGGATCTCACTATTGCTAGAATATCTTACTATATTGACTTCACCAACTCACTATCCCATTCTCCACAGTGGCTCAAAATTTTTATCTTTCCTCAAACCTGTCATGGCTTCCTCTCCTCTCCCCGTATTCTCTGTTGAGAACATTGCCTTATATTTTATAGAAAATAATTTAGGCCATGAGTATGAGCTTATCCTTCTACTTTCACATCTATTATCATTCAGATATCTTCTGACACTATCTTCTCCTTTAGCTCTGCCACACATGGTGAACTGGGTTTACTCATTATCAAGGCTAACTTCTATCTATATAAGTGATCCATTCCATCCTGTCCCATTGAACAGATTGCTCCCTTGTCATCCCCACTCTGTCACTTATTTTTTTAATCTCTGTCTATTGGCTCCTCTAATGTTTGCAAATATAGTCATATCTCCTCAATTCTGAAAAAAATCTTAACTTGATTCTTCCATTCCCACTAAATGTGGTTCTATTTCTCTCTTCTGCCCTTCGCGGCTAAACTATTTGAAAGTTCATCTACGTTGGTTGATTATAATGGCAAAATAGATGGTACCTACTTTGCTGGGCTATTGTGAAGAAAATTCTTTGTCAAGTTTAAGGTACTATATAAAAGTTATGATGAACAGGATACTATCAGAAAAACCTGAGGGGCAGCTAGGTGGTGCAATGGATAGAGCACTGGACCTGGATTCAGAAGGACCTGAGTTCAAATCCAGCCTCAGACACTTGACACTTGCTAGCTGTGTCACCCTGGGCAATCCACTTAACCATCATTGCCCCACAAAAAACAACAACAAAAAAGAAAACCCACCAAAAAACAAAAAAAAAAAAGAAAAGAAAAACCTGGAAAAATCTACATGAACTGTTTCAGCAGAGTGAAATGTACTGTATACAAAATAACAGAAAAAGTTTAAGATGATGATCTGCTGGGAAGGACATGATTATTTTCAGCAATGCAAGATCCAATATAAATCTGCAGGACTTATGAAAATTGCAATCCACCTACAGAGAAAGAACTGACAGCATCTGAAAACAGATTGAAGCATAATTTTTAATAGTTCCTTAATCTAACATTTTGTTTTTGTCTGTTTTGTCTCACAACCTTGCTAATGTGGAGTTGTTTTCCATGACTGCTCATGTATAACTTATATTGAATTCCTTGAGTTCTTGGAGGTAGGGAGGTGGGAAGGGAGGGAGAAAGATAAGTTGGAATGCAAAGTTTTAAAAAATTGATGCCAAAATTTATTTTTACATGTAATTTGAAAAATAAAATTCTAAACAGGAAAAGAAAGAAAAGAAAATTCTTCTACAATAAGTATATCTACTTTCTCTCCCCTCACTCTCAACTTAATCTCTTATAGTCTGGTTTCTAATTTTATCAACCTACCAAAGCTGCTCTCTCTAAAGGTATTTTATATAATCCAAAATGATCTATTGATTGCTAGATTTAATTTCCTTTTCTCAATCCTCTTTATCCTCAATCTTTTTTTAGCTTTTTATATTGTTGATCACCATCTTGACCTTGATATATTCTTGGTTGTCTTCCTACTTAACAACTTCTTTTCAATTTCCTTTGCTGGATTTTCATCTGGGTCACACACTTTAGCCATATGTTTCCCACAGGTTTCTATCTTAGATCCTCTTCTCTTCTGGTGATCTTATAATCCCAAAGGAATTTAATTACCATCTCTATGCCAATGATTCCCAAATCTAAATCTAAATATTATGTATAAATATAAATCTAAACAATATGTATAAAACTGAACTCATTCTCTTCCTCCTAACCCCTCCCTTCCTCCTAACTTCTCTCTTAATTTGTGGGCAGCAGCATGCTCTCAGTCTCTCAAGTTAAAAACCTAGATGTCCTCCTTGACTTTTTTTAAAATTTCCATTTATTTTATTTTTTCCAGTTACATGTAGTTTTCAACATTCATTTTCATAAGATTTAGAGTTCCAAATTTTTCTCCCTCCCTCCCTTTCCTCCCCCTCCACAAGACAACAACCAATCTGATATAGGTTATATCTGTACAATCCACAAGTGCTCTTTTTTTTTAGTCTGTGTTCAATGAATATCAGTTCTTTCCCTGGGAGTGGATAGCATGCTTCATCAGTAGTCCCTTGGGATTGTCTTGGATAATTACATTTTTGAGAATAGTCAAGTCATTCACAATTGCTCACTGAACAATACTGCAGTCACTGTGCACAGTGGCCTCCCAGTTCTGTTCACTTTACTATACATCAGTTCATATGAGTCTCTCCAGGTTTCCCTGAAATCATCCTGCCTGTCACTTCTCACAGCACAATAAAACCCCATTACAATCATATAACACGGCTTATTCATTCATTCCCCAATTGATGGACATTCCTTTGCTTTCCAGTTCTTGGCCACCACAAAGAGTTGCTATAAATATGTTTTTTTGTACATTTTCCCCCCTTTTCCCTTTTACACAATTACTATTGTTAACTGTTTCCCTCCATCATATTCCCTTCCCCAAGATACTGACTCTATTTTCTATCTTCTTTCACCCTATCCCTCTTCAAAAGGGATTTGATGGGGGCAGCTAGATGGCACAGTGAATAGAGCACCGGCCCTGGAGTCAGGAGTACCTGAGGTCAAATCTGGCCTCAGACACTTAACACTTACTGACTGTGTGACCCTGGGCAAGTCACTTAACCCCAATTGCCTCACCAATATATATATATATATATATATATATATATATATATATATATATATATATATATGAGGTGGAAGAAAACAATGTGAAAAGGAATGAGAGTGATATGAGAATTAAGGGGGAGTTGAAGAGTCAGTAGCAGGAAAACAACTGCTTCAAAAGGAGAATTGGCCAAATAGCAAGCAAAGTACAAAAGCTACCTGAGGCCTGTGCCCCTCCCCTATGTGGGTCACTGCTACTCAAGCCTACCTCCTGGTTCCCAGCAGGGGTGAAAAACCCAAGTTCTGCCTCAGCACTAGCATAGACCCCTGTAGTCTTCCCCCTGCCAAGGTCTCAGTCCTCTCACCAGACTGGGCTTAGTTTCAGACAACACTGGTCCTTCAGTTGATTCAGAGGCTCTGGGGTCTCTTTCTTTTGTGAGGCCTTCCTGGGTTTGGATCTGTGTCAGTGCAACTGTGGAGGTTGGCTCCACTCCTGTCTTGGCACATCAGCTACCTCCTTCAGACCTTTCAAGCCATCCTTGGTTGGAAAATGATCTCATCATGTTCTGTGGATTTTGTTGCTCCAGCCTCCTTGACTCTTTATTATCACTTTCCCCACCCAATCTGTTGCCTGCTGATTTCATATTTACAAAACCTTCTGTATATACCCCCTTCTCTCCTATGACACTGACAAAATGCTAGTGTATGCTCTCACTACATCACACCTGGACAATTGTGATAGCTTGCTGTTGGGTTTGCCTCAAATCTTACTCCACTTCAATCCATCCCATTCATTCAACAACCAAGTATTTTTCCCAAAGCATAGATCTGACCACATATTCCCCCTATTCAATAAATTATATTTCTATCAATAACTCCATTATCCAATACAAAATAATCTACTTGGAATTCACTTCCCTTCATAGCTTAGATCCTTCCTACTCTTCCATTCTTTCCATATCCAGTAACACTGGCCATTTTGCTGTTTCAGGACTCATCCATCTCCTGGTTCTTGGCTCCTCCATACCTGGAATGCTATCCATCCTCCTCTTTGCCAGTTGTTTTTTTTTTTTGGCTTTTTTAAGTCCCAACTAAACTCCCATGTTGTTCAGAAAATCTTTCCTAACCCCTCTTAATTCTAGCTCCTTCATTCTGTTAATTATTTCTTGTTTATCCTATATCTAACTTGGTTTTGTGCATTTTTTGCTTCTTTTCTCCCACATTAGATTGTGAGTTCTTCAAGGGCAAATACTATATTTTGTCTCTTTTTTATCACCAGAATTTAGTACAGTACATAAGCATAGAAGGTATTTAGTAAATGTTTATTGACTAACTGACAGATTAGGAAATTCACGAAGTCAGAATTTATATGATTTGCCCAGGATCACATAGCTAGTAAATGTCTGAACCTTGATTTGAACTCTGTTCAAATGATTTCCTGACTCCAGGTCCTGAACTCTATATACCTAGCTATATCTATGAAATTATAATGAAATTCTATGAGAAAACAAATTGCAGTTTTCAAAAATGAATAAGCAAAAACAAACAAAAAACAGTTGACTTTTCAGGATCTCATCAAGCACATCAGGTGTGTTATACCTTATACCTCTACTCAGTACACAATTTTATATCACAATAATATTCAGGTCTAATGCATGAAATATTGATGAGGAAATTACAGTGAGATATGACTCTTATTCCTAGCACAGACCAATATGTTTGCCTTCTAAAGTCTATATTATCCCAAACATTTCTTTTTACATAAGATTTAATCAAGGTCCCAAACTGTTTAGTCACTGATCATTTCTCACAGTGGCCCAAAGAACCCCAATCACCCAAGCCAATTTCACATGAGGAATGAAGGCTCAGAATAAGATGAGATTTATTAAGAAGAAACAAGAATCAAATGGCTTTGAAATAGCTGAAATATTGACTCTGGCTTTTCCTTTCATAGAACAGAAAAGAAGTAACTCAATACTTTGGATACAAAGTGAAGAAAACCATCCTTGTACTTTCTTCATGAAGAGTTTGCAGTAATATTATAGCATTGTGTTAGGCTATTGATGTGCTAGGCATCACCTGACACACAATCCTCTTTTAGCACACTAACATGTAATTAACCAGCTCTTTGCTTGGCAAAACTCCCTATGTTAAGGGGAATATGAGAGTTTTAGTATGGTAAATGCAATTTATAATGAGGAAAGAAAAAGCCTATCTACCCTAAAATGGTGCACAGAGAAGTTTAGCTGAATCTTAATTTACCATCTATGAAGCACTGAAGAGAAAAGTGCTTTACAGAGAACCCTTTTCAGTCCCTTTGTCTATGCACATACTCTCTCCATGTCAGGAAGGCACTCCTTCCTCATGACCTCCTCTTGCACTCTCTAATTTCCTTTAAAGCTCAACTCAAACTTCAAGCACTATAGGAGGCATGTCTTGTTTGCCCCAGCAACTGCTGTCTCCCCCTTTCCAAAATTGTGCGCTCTCTCTCTCTCTCTCTCTCTCACCTTGGACACCCACTTTAATAGCTTTTCCTCAAGACACCAGAAATCAAGAATTCTATTTTTTTTGTTTTGTGGATCAAGAAAAGAAGGAGGAGGAAAAAGAGGGAGGGAGGGATGGGGAGAAGGCAGGAGAGAGAGAGACATGAACAAGTGCTTATGAAAAAGTTGTTTCTTCAATTCATTAAATTGATAATACTTGATGAAATTGTGTGGCTTCATGAAGCTGATTAATGAGAAAGAGGTTGACATTTCAATAATTAATAAATATATATCCAAGCATATAGCTGTATTTCCTTAGGATCCTGGGAGTAATGACAGTGAATATGGTAATGAGTCAAGTTGCAGGTTGAAGAGTGACCACCCTAAATAGGTTGCATATTAATGTGGTCAACTACAAAACACACACATGTTTACATCTCATTATACTATATTTATATACATTAAATATATAATGTATACCAATATCATATACAAGCTATATTATATATATATATATATCAATACACATACACATCAATATATATAGACACCTATGCATGTACAATATGCATAAACATTTGTATGTTTGTGTGAGTGTTTGGTTAAATATTTGCTCTTTATTTGCTCTGCCACCTAGTTGCATAAATATTGGCTAATCAATATTAAAAATGATTAATATTTAATAAAGTATGGTATATGTGAGTACAGAATTGAGACTGAAGTTGAAATTTTAATAAATAATTGAAAAATAACAAATAATATCCCTTGATTATCCTAGAACTGGGGGTGGGGGTTGCGGGGGCTAATGAAAATGAATAAAGTAAGGAGTCCAGCAGTAAGTAGGCTAATGGGTAACTGCCTCATTAGGCCACCTTTGAGAGTGGTCAATATTTAAAACCTTCTTCATATAAATATTTAAGCATACCAGTAGAACACATTGAAAGGAGTGTACTGAATCTTGTTAAGACAGGAAACTTTACATAGCGTAAAGCCACCAGAATTTCATTGGGTTCCTAGTATATTAAAACCTGTGGTAGGCACTACAAGAAACCCAAAACACATAGCATATGTTTGCAGTAATTACAGTAAAATGTATATATTTTTGTAATTTGAACATTTTCATATACTGAATTTTCTTGAAGTGAGACATATCCATAACCCTATAAATTGGGTGCAGGTTAATCAACCTGTTCATGTGGCTCTAGACAACATAAACTATAATGAAGTTTGCAAATTGATATTAAAGTATCTCCGACTTTAATACCAAAATCTTGTTATTAAGCAGAATCAAATTCAATGGATTTTCAACAGAGTAGCTCTATTACTGCCACCAGAAGTGCTTTCCTTTAAGAATCCTCAACTGGGAAATAATAAATTAACAGAAATGGGGCTATGTAGAAATCAATTTAGACCACTTTGAACATCATGTCAGGTTTTATTAGACATTGGTAAAGTGATCTGCATAAACAAGATAAAAAATCTTTAATGTTAAACAAAAGTATCCCTGTATCCACAAATTCAATGTGATTTCAGAGATTACAAAGCAGATTCACTGTCATTAATTTGAAAAAGTTCCAATGCAGTTACTCTTTCTTCTAAAACATCACAGGTTCATAAATCTTGTCCAGCAAGTAGCATAAGAAATAGATAAACTAAAAAGTATAATACCCTGCAATGGAAATCCTCTTAAAATTTTACTCACCAATTATAATTTTGGTTAAAGAAAGATTTGATAAAAGAGATGATGGTTAAAAGCATTTTAATATGAAGATAGATGTTTTCATTGACAATGAACTAATTGATAATTCATTGAGAGGCATTGAATAAAAATCAATTCACTCAAATCAACTTTTACTAAGGACCTACTGTGTAGAGAATGTCACACTGGGCACTGAAAGAAATATGGGTGATATATATCCTGTTTTAAATGGCTTACAGTATAATAGTGATGGGAAGAGAAAGGAGAAGTGAATAAACATTTATATAGCACCTATCATGTGCCAGACATTGTGCTATGCTTTAATAGGGGTATAAGAAACAGAGAAGAATATTAAACTTGGAGTCAAGAAGATCTGACTGCCTCAGACACTTGTACCAGCGATGTGACCTAGGAAAGTCATTTAATTCCTCTTGGTCTCAGTTTTCTAGAAACCACGGTTGATAATTATAACACCTATTTCATAGGATTATTTTGAGAATTGAGATTTCCATCCTTAAATACTATGCCAATGCTAGCTATTAATAACTAGTATTATTTTAATTATGATATATACTATTATATAATAAATATATTAGAGAAGAATAAATTAAAGTAAAATATGATAGCAAAGAGAAAGGATTCAAGTTTAATAGAAATGCAGACAGGTCTTGGAATGATGTTCTTTTGATATAATAGCAGTTGTAGGACCATGGCCAAATCACTTAATATCTTTAATATTGAAGAAATGAAAAACTACTCATGTACAGAAGGAATTTATATACTTAGAGATCCCCACATTGATAAAATTATGTCTGAGATGACTTGCCTACCTTAAAAACGAATGAGTAAATACCCTATTTTACATATGAAGAAACTGAGGCACAGAGAGTTTCAGTGAATTATTCAAAGAAAAAACTAGTTATTGGAAGAGCTAGAATGTAATCTGGTCTTTATTGATAAATCATTCCATTATGAAATAGTGTCTCCCCAAGAAACTGCTTTCAACATTACATTACAATATAAACTTCATCTGAGTAAAGGGTGCTTATTCTTAGTATTTGTATGCCTAGCAAAGCATAGGGCCTGACACAGAGGATGCTCTTTTTTTATTTTTTTAAATAAATTCAAGGAACCTTTATTAAGGGCCACATATTATGTACTTATTCTCAATTACAGGTAAAATAATTTTAATATTCTTTGTTTAATGTTAAGTTACAAATAATCAATCTCCTTCCCTTACCTCCCATACTCCACCCAATTGAGGAGGCAAGCAATTTGCAATAGGTTATACATATGCAGTCATGCAAACATATTTCCATATTAGCCATATTGCCACCAAGAAACCCCAAGAAAAATAAAGTTTTAAAAAGTATTCATACTCCATCAGTTCTTTTTCTCTGGAAGTAAACAGCATTTTCATGATAATTCCTTTCGAATTTTCATAGATGATTGTAGGGCATAGGGTATATTCAGGGAAGACTTTCAACCTTTGATGTCCACCGGCTCCACCCACAGCTCCCACCTATAGTTCCAAGAAGCTATAGCATGCACAGGGTCCTCACCCCAGTAAACTGTCTTGGCAGGTGGGCTAAACCACATTGAGGTTAAACCAGGGGTATAGAACCCTTTGGTAAGTTAGGAGACATGTGAATACTTCCTCTGGAAGAAGGGATAAACGAGAAAAATTTGTTCCATTGTCCATGAAGGCCACTGAAACAGGCACTATGGAATGCTTAAAGTTTAGATAGACATAGAAGACACCAAAGTCATCCACGGCATCTCAAGACATCACCTGTCATCTTGACATTTTTGCCACTAGACTCTGATGACTCTAGAAGAGAGTGAGACTGATAATTTCACACTACTCTGACTGACTTAGTTCCAATTTATGCATGAATCAAAAGACATCATCCATACTGTTTTTTTCCATTTTTACCTATCTCTTAGTCCTGTGGCAACAGGCAAGTGAGGAAACAGCAGATGAGGATACACTGTGAGCTATAGTCCCAACCTTGCACAAAAGTATCCCAGGCCATGGGGTTATCTTCTCATTGGAAGCAGCAATGAGATTCAAAGCTCCCTGGGTGTCTGAGAAGTCTTTTAAGGATGATGCTGCTCATCTCCTGTTATGAGAAAGGGGCTAGAAAAGGTGCTCCAAAATTGTTTGCTTCACCTAACCCTGGCCTATTTACTACAGCAGGTGGGGATCTCATCCTGTGGTTGACACACATAAAAATGTACAAAATTTTTGCAAAGATGATTCCAATCACCATCATCATACAGAATGTATGCATGCTTATGGACAACATGAAATCCAGTAGACTTTAAGGAACAGCTCTTGTTGCAAGAGACCTCAGCAGGTATTGCCTCCAAATAGCATCCCTGAATGAAACAAAGCTGGAAAACAAAGACTATCTTACCAAAGTCAAAGCTGAATACATATTTTTTCTGGAGTGGCCACAGTGAAGGACAGTAGCAAGAAGATTGCATAGGTCTTCCAATAAAAACTATTCTAGTCACAGAAAAGTCATTTTGTCTGTTTTCTTTCAGAACATGACTAATATGGAGATGTTTTGCATGAATGCACATGTATAACTTAGATTGAATTGCTTGATTTCTTAGGGAGGTTTGGGGTGGGAGGAAGAAAATTTGGAACATGAAATTTTAAAAAATCAACGTGAAAAGATTGGGGGTTTTTACGTGTAAATAAGGGGAAATGCAAAATAAATTAATTAATTAAAAAAACCTAATCTCATCAACTAGCTTGTATGCTTACCAAGAGGAGTTGAACAGGTTCATGATAATGAGATTGACACTTGAAGAAAAAACACTAAGCCACTATCGTTAAAGTTTATACTCCCACCATGAGGAAACCTGAGGAGGTCAAAGAAAAAAATTATGAAGACTTAGAGACATTCATCAATGGGCCAAAAGAGGAAAATCGTATAATTCAGGTTAATTTTAATGCAGGAATAGACACAGACTACCAGACACGGCAAGGAGTCCTTGGGAGGAATGGAGTCAGAAACAAAAACATCAATGTTCTCTTATTACTGAAGACTTGTGTATCTTACGACCTTTTCATCACCAACACTATCTTCTATTTGCCTAATTAATAAAAATTTGTGGATGTACTCTCATAACAAATATTGACATTTACTGGGTATATCATTGTAAGAAGAAAAGAGAGATTGGATATGAGAGTGACCAAGGTGATGTGTAGCACAGGATGCTGGACAGATAATAGACTTATCATCTCCAAGCTTAATATTCACATTCAAAAAAAGTACTGTTCCCCAAACAAGAAGACTACATGTCATCAGATTAGAGCATTTCTCCATGAATGAGCACTTTGGTGCTAACTTGGAGATGAAGCTGAGCCAAAACATGGTTGGCAATAATGGAGCAGAAAAAGACAGAGAAGTTTTCAGAGATATTTTTTGTAGTACAATGAGGGTTAAGTGACTTGCCCAGGGTCACACAGCTAGTAAGTGTCAAGTTTCTGAGGTCAGATTTGAACTCAGGTTCTCCAGGGCTGGTGCTATATCCACTGTGCCACCTAGCCTCCCCCCAGAGATTTTCTATACAGCATTGCATTTACTCATCTGGGACAGAACACTCACAAACATCAAAATTTGTTTGACAGAAATGGTGGGGGATTTCATAAGCTACTAAACAGAAAGTGAGAACTCCACAGGTTTTGCCAACATGATAGTTCATCCAGTACTAAGAAGGAAACATTTAACTCCATCCAAAGTAAAGTACAAGTGAAACTTAGAGAAATGAAGGATTCTTGGCTCAGTAAGAAGGCAGATGAAATTCAGTTTTATGATGACAGTAACAATCCAAAGCACTTTTATGATGCCCTGAAGACTATTTAGGGGCCGAAGACCTATGTTACATCTCATCTACTCAGTGATAATAGAGCCACATTTATTATTGATAAGGACATGATCCTGGAGAGATTGGATGAATATTTCCATAGCGTTCTCAATAGACTGTTATCAATCAATGCTGAAGCCATTGACTGTCTACCTCAAGGAGAAGTCAATTCCTCTTGAGCCAAACTTCCAGCTGAAGAAAAATGTTTTGAATGCCATTTAGCTCCTCTTGTGTGTCAAAACACCTGGTGCTGATTCTATTCCTGATGAAATTTACAAGGCATGGAGTCCACTGCTCATACAAAAGCTGACTGAAATTGTCCCAATTATTAGGCAAGAGGAGGTTAGCCCTCAGGAGTTCAAGGATACTTTCATTGTCCATCTCTAGAAAGGTAAAAGAAATAAAGTTATCCTCTGACAATTATAGGAGGGTCTCTCTCTTAATCATTGTTAGGAAGATTCTTGTCAGAGTCCTCCTTAATGGGCTGTTCCTTCACCTAAACCATGATCATCAACCTGAGAGCCACTGTGGCTTCAGAAAGGGCTGAGGAACAGTTCATATATTGTTTGCTGTCAGCCAATTCCAGGAGAAGTACAAAGAGCAGAACAGAGATCTGTACATTTTTCAATCTGACCAAGATCTTTGATACCATCAGTCATGAGGGATTGTGGAAATTTATGGCAAAAATGATTGCTTGGAGAAATTTCCTCAGTATTGGATGCCAATTCCATGATGGCATACTTAAATAGGTTCTGGATGATGGATGATGCTTTTTGCATTTTCCCAGTCACCACTGGAGTGAAACAAGGCTCTGTGTTTGCTGCCATGCTTCTTAGAATGTTTTCAGCAATGTTGTCAGATAACTTTAACAAGGATAAAAACAGCATCAAGATCAGTTATTGAACTGATGGTAAGGTATTTAACTTGAAAAGCTTAAAACCAAGACTAAAATGGTGGGAGAATTTGGTGCATGATTTTTGTTTGCAGATAATTATGCACTGAATGTATCTTCTGAAGCTGAGATGCAGCAAAATATGGATTCATTCTCTGCTGCTTTTGATAATTTTGGCCTAACAACACCAAGAAACATAGGTTCCCCATAAGCCAACACCACCACATCCAGATGTGGGACAACAAATGGAGAGAATTTTGACAGTATACTATTCAGGGATGTACACATAGATGATGAAGTGATACACACATTTCCAGAGCCATCTCAGTGTTTCTGAAGCTCCAAAGTGTGGGAGAGAAAACTGCCTACCAAACTTAAGGTCTGTAAAGCCATTGTGCTGATCTAATTTTTATATGCCTCTGAAAAATAGTCCACCAATGCCATGCCAGGAAATTACATTGCTTCCCCTTGAATTTTCTTAAAAAGATTCTGAAGATCACCTGGCAAGATAAGGTTTCTTTTTTTTTTTTTTTTACACGGGGCAATGGGGTTAAGTGACTTGCCCAGGGTCACACAGCTAGTAAGTGTCAAGTGTCTGAGGCCGGATTTGAACTCAGGAACTCCTGAATCCAGGGCTGGTGCTTTATCCACTGCGCCACCTAGCCACCCCCAAGATAAGGTTTCAATGAGGTTCTTTCTTGAGCTAAACTGCCGACCATTCAAACTCTTTTGTAAAAGGCACAACTTTGATGGCCTGGCGACATTATTCTAATACAAAATGTACATTTGTATAAAAGACTATTTTACAGAAAACTCATGCAAAGCAGGTGTTCACATCATAGTAAGAAGAAGCCATTCAAGGGCACTCTAAGGTCTTTCTGAAGTTTGGAATTGGGTGCATGGCATAGGGGACACTGACAAAGGAATACCCAGCATGGCATGCTCCCATCAAAGAAGGCACTGTGCTCTATGAGCAAAGCAGAATAGCAGTAGCTTAAAAGGAAAGTGAGATGTGCAAATTTAGAGAAAACTCTGCTCCAGATGTCCATATGTACTATTTTTGGCCAATGCATGGTACAGCCTTCTAAGCTCAAATTGATCTGATAAGCCAGAGTTGGACACACTTTACTTTGAGTCCAACATAGTGATCTCATTTTGGTCACCTTCAAGAACTAAGGACACCAACTAGATCATTGTATTCCTGAGGCTAGCTAAGTCATTCACAATTGATCATCATGCAATATTTCTGTTACTATATACAATGTTCTTCTGCTTTAGCTCACTTCACTTTTCATCAGTTCATAATAGTATTCCCAAGATTTTCTGAGAGCATCCTGCTAATCCATTCTATTATATTTAGCATTTTATTTTCCCCAATTACATGTAAAAATAAATGTTAACATACGTTTTTAAGTTTTGTGTTCAAAATTCTCTACCATTCTCCCTCCCCATCCCCACTTTGGGAAAGCAAGCAATTCAATATGAGTTATACATGTATAGTCATGTAAAACATTCCCATATTAACCATGTTGTGAAAGACAATATATAAATATTATCAAGAAAAATAATATATATTCATGTGTGTATGTATGTGTATATATGTGCATATATATAAATGCATATATATGCATGTATATTATGCTTCAATCTATATTTAGACATTATCAGTTCTTTCTCTGGGGATGTATAGCATTTTTTATCATAGATTCTTCAGAGTCATCTTGGATCAGTGTATTGTTGAGAATAGCTATTACTTGCATACAGTACATTTTGCTTTACATAAGTTCATGTAAGTCTTTCTGGGTTTTTCTGAGAGCAGCCTGCTCTTCATTTCTTATAGCACGATAGAATTCCACCAAACATTTATACAACAGTTTGTTCAGTAATTCCCTAACTAATGAGTATCCCCTCAATTTACAATTCTTTGCCACCAAAAAAGAGCTGCTATGAATATTTTTATACGCATAGGTCTTTTTCCTTTTTTTTTTTTTGAAAAAATCTCTTTTTGGATACAGACCTTTTAGTGGTATTGCTGTGTGATGATTTAAAACCCTTTCATCATAGTTTCAAATGGATGAATCAGTTGACAACTCCAGCAAGAATGCATTAATGTCTCATTTCCCCCATATTCACTACAATATTTATCATTTTCCTTTGCCGTCTTATTATCCAATCCAATAGGTATGAGGTACTAACCCAGAATTGTTTGGACTTGCATCTCTCCAATCAATAGTAAGTTAGAACATTTTTTTAAATTTTGCTATAGATAGTTTTTTTTAATAGAATTTTATTTTCCAGATAGTTTTGATTATTTCATCTGAAAACTGTTCATATATTTTGATCATTTAATAATAGGGGAATGGAACCCATTCTAATAAATTTGACTCAGCAATCTATATGTTTGAGAAATGAGACCTTTATCAGAAAAATGCATCATTTTTTTCACAGTTATTATTACTAACTGTATTTCCCTCCATCTTATTCCCTCCCATGCCATTTATTCTTTTTATAATCTCTTTTCACCTTGTCCCTCTTCAAAAGTGTTTTGATTCTGACTACCCATACTCCACTATTCCTTCTCTTCTCTTACCCATCCCTTTATCCTCTTCACCTCCTACTTTCCTGAAGGATAAGTTAGATTTTTGTACACAAATGAGTGTGTTATTCTCTTTAAGCCAATTCTGATGAAAATAAGGTTCACTCAGTCCCACATCTTCTCCTGCACGGTATAAGCTTTGTCTTGCTTCTCTCATCCTTTAATTTTATTTTTAAAGATTTTATCCCCTCATATTCAATTCACACCTGTGCACTCTGTCTGTATATACTTCATCCAAGTGCCCTAATAATGAGAAAAGTCATATGAGTTACAAGTATCATCTTCTTATATACAAATGTGAACAGTTTAACATTTTTAAATTGCTTATGATTTATTTTAATGTTTACCTCTTTATGTTTCTGTTGAGTCTTTTGTTTGAAAGTCAAATTTTGGGGCAGCTATGTGGTGCAGTGGATAAAGCACCAGCACTAGTTTCAAGAGGAACTGAGTTCTAATGTGGCCTCAGACACTTGACACTTTCTAGCTGCATGACCCTGGGCCAGTCATTAAACACTCATTGCCTGGCAAAAAAGAAAAACAAAAAACAAAATCAGATTTTCTTTTCAGCTCAGGTCTTTTCATCAAGAATACCTGAATATCCTCTCTTTCATTTAATGCCTATTTTCCCCCTGAAAGATCATACTCAGTTTTGCTGAGTAGGTGAATCTTAGATGTAATCCCAGTTCCTCTGCCCAGTGGAATATTATATTACAAGCCCTCTGATGCTTTAATATAGAAGCAGATAAATCTTGTATTATCTTAACTGTGGCTCGGTGATACTGAATTGTTTCTTTCTAGCTACTGGTAATATTTGCTCCTTGACCCGGGACCTTGGAAATTTGACTACAATATTCCTGGGAATTTTGATTTGGGAAGCTCTTTCAGGAGGTGATCCATGTATTGTTTTCTTTTCTTTTTTTTTTTGCAACAGACATTCATTTTATTTTTTCCAGTTACATGTAAGGGTAGTTTTACATTCATTTTCATAAGATTTAGAGTTCCAAATTTCTCTCTCTCTCTTTCCTTCTCCCTCCACAAGATAGCAACCAGGTTGTATATGCACACTCCACAAATGCTCTTTTTATCAGTTCTTTCTCTGGGGGTGGATAGTATGCTTCATCAATAGTCCCTTGGAATTGTCTTGGATCATTGTATTGCTGAGAGTAAAGTCATTCATAATTGCTCATAGAATAATATCGTTGTAACTATGCACAGTGGCCTCCCAGTTCTGCTCACTTCACTATACTTCGGTTCATAGGAGTCTTTCCAGGTTTTTGTGGTATCACCCTGTTTGTCATTTAGTATAGCACAATACCATTCCACTACAATCATATACCACAGCTTCTTCAGTCATTCCTCAATTGATGGACATTCCCTTGATGCCCAATTCTTAGCCACCACAAAGAGTTGCTATAAAAATTTTTTTTGTACAATTCCCCCCCTTTTCTCTTTTTCATGATTACTATTGTTAACTGTTTCCCTTCATCCTATCCCTTCCCCATGATATTTACTCTATGATCTATATTCTTTTACCCTATCCCTCTTCAAAAGGGATTTGTTTCTGTCCATCCCCACCACTAATATGCCCTCCCTTCTTTTGCCCCTCTCTCTTTATCCCCTTTCCTCCTATTTTCCTTCAGGTTTAGAGAGATTAATCCACCCAACTGAGAGTGTATATTATCCCATCCTTAAGCCAATTATGATGAGATTTATGTCTTTGAGCCAATTCTGATGAGTGTTAGGTTCATTTACTGCCCAGTTCAAATTGATTACTCCACCTAATTTTGTGTATGTGTGTGTGTTAATCCCTGCTTGAAGCAACTCTGATGACATTAAGGTCTTTGAGCCTATTCTCATGAGTGGAAAATTCATTTACTGCCCTGCTCCTCCCCCATCTCTTACCCCATTCCGTTACCCCTCAATTTAACCCTAAAAATGTCATCATGGGGCAGCTAGATAACACAGTGGACAAAGCATCTACCCTGGACCCAGGGGAATCCCAGCCAAAACCGGGTCTCAGACACAAGACACAAACCCATTTCACAATCCCAGGTATGTCCCCCAACTCCAATTTTTTATGGTTCTCTAGGGTTTTGTATTTGAAAGTCAAATATGCCTTTCAATTCAGGTCTTTTCATCACAAATACATAAAAGTCCTCTTTTTCACTGAAGTTCCATTTTTTCCTCTGAAAGATTATGATGAGTTTTGCTGGATACATGCTTCTTGGTTGTAATCCCAATTCCTTTGCCCTCTGGAATATCATATTCCATGACCTCTGGTCCTTTTATGTAGAAGCTGCTAGATCTTGTGCTATCCTGACTGGGACTCCACAGTACTTGAATTCTTTCTTTTTGGCAACTTGCAATATTTCCTCCTGGAATTTGGCTATAATATTCCTAGGAGTTTTCCTTTTGCTATCTCTTTCAGGAGGTGATCAGAGGATTCTTTCAATTTCTATTTTACCTTCTGCTTGTAAAATATCAGGGCGATTTTCCCAGACAATTTCTTGGAAAATGATGTCTAAGCTCTCTCCTTGATCATGGTTTTCATGTAGACCAATAAGTTTCAAATTATCTCTCCTAGCTCTATTTTCCAGGTCAGTGGTTGCCCCTCTATTTTTATTTAATGTATAAGGTATTTTATTTTTTCCGTTACATGTAAAGATAGTTCTCAACTTTTGTTTATACAAGCTTTACAATTTCAGATTTTTCTCCCTCCCTCCCCTCCCTCCCCCCCTCCCCTAGACAGCAGGTAATCTGATAGCCCCTCTATTTTTAAAATTCATTTGGATTTGCTTTATTGTGTCTTGGTTTTACATAAAGTCACTGGCTTCCATTTGTTCAATCCTAATTATTAGGCAATTATTTTCATCAAAGAGCTTTTGTACCTCCTTTTCCATTTGACCAATTTGGCTTTTCAACCCATTGACTTTTTTCTCATGTCTTTCCTGCATCACCTTCATTTCTCTTACAATTTTTTCCTCTACCTCTCTAACTTTATCTTCAAATTCCTTTTTTGAGCAACTATATGGCCTGAGACCAATTCATATTTTTCTTGGAAGCTTTAGATATAGGGGCCCTGACATTGTCATCTTCCTCTGAGGGTGCATGTATTCTTTCAATTTCTATCTTACTTTCTGTTTCTAAAATATCAGGGCAGTTTTCCTTTACAATTGCTTGGAATATGTTGTTTACCCTCTATTTTTATCATGACTTTCAGGTAGTCCAATAATTTTCAAATCATCTCCTGTATCTATTTTTCAAGTCAGCTGTGTTTCCAATGAGATATTTTACATTGGCCTCTATTTTTTCAATCTTTTGGTTTTATTTTATTGTTTTTTAAATTTCTCACAAAGCCATTAACTTCCATTTGCTCAATTCTCATTTTTAAGTAGTTGTTTTCTTCAGTGAGCTTTTGTACCTCCATTTGACTAGTTTGCCTTTTCAAGTCATTCTTTTCCTCAGTGATTTTTATGCCTTTGGTGTTATTTTGTTCAGTAATTTTTTTTTTGCGTCTCCTTTACCAAGATGTTGACTTTTTTATTTTCCTCATTACTGTGGTCATTTACTTACATGTATTTTGTGCCTTATCTATTCCCTTGATCCACCACTCTATTTAGAAACTAGTACCAGATTATTTTGATAATTACTTCCTTATAATACAGTTTGAGATTCAGTACTGCTAGGCCACTTTCCTTTACATTTTTTTCATTGGTCTCCATGATATTCTCAATCTTTTATTCTTCCAACTGAAATTTGTTATTATTTTTCTAGCTCTACAAATTGATTTTTGGCAGTTTAGCATGACACTGAATATGTAAATTAATTTAGGTATTGTCATTTTGGGGATAGAGGGGTAGAGCCAAGATGGTGGATGAAAAACAGTATCTTCTCAGAGCTCCCCACATAATCACACCAAAAACCTCCACATAATGCCATAACACAAATCTTGGAGCATCCAAACCCAAAAAAGGAAAGGATGAGATCATTTTCCAGTGAAAGATGGCTTGGAAGGTGGTCAGGAAAGGTCTGTTGTACCAGTGTGAGAGTGAAACATAGCCCTGTGTCCATGCATCCAGATCTAGCCCAAGGCATGCTGGGTCAAAGAAAGGGACCTCCTGAGCCTCTGAATTAGCTGCAGCAGTGGCTTCTTCAAGAACCAAGCTCAAAGTCTGATGAGAGGGTGAGAGGGTTGGCTGAGGAGAGATTATACGGTTCTCTGCTGGTGCTGAGGTGGAACTTGGTTATTTTGTCCATGTTGGGAACCTGGAAGCAGTCTTGAGTGGCAGTCACCCAGGTGGGCTGGGGTACAGGCACATCGGAGCTAGCAACTGTAGGGAAAGATAATTTTGTTTCCACGTTAAAGAGCAAGTAGGCCAAGGGTTATTTACAGTTAAGAGCACAGGCCAGACAAGTGGAGAACCTGCCTTTCCTTAAACTGTAACACCTTGGAACCCAGAAGCTTGGGATAGTGCATCCTGGAAGCAGTGCCTCATTTTAAGAAGAATTTAAAAGTCAAGAAATAGGCTAGGAACATGAACAGACGGAAAAAAATGCTGACCATAGAAAGTTTCTTTGGTGAGAAGGAAGATCACTATACACCCTCAGAAGAAGATCACAAAGACAAACCTCCTACATCCAAAACTTCCAAGAAAACTATGAATTAGTCTCAGGGCACAGAAGCACTCAAAAAGGACTTTGAAGGTAAAGTAAGGGAGGTAGAGGGAAAAATGTCAAGAGAAATGAGAGTGATGCATGAAAGTCATGTAAAAAAAGTCAACAGCTTGAAAAGCCAAATGGAAAAGCTTTCTGAAAAAAATAATTGGAAAAAAAAGAAAAGAAAGAAAAATAATTGCTTAAGAATTAGGATTGAGCAAATGGAAGCTAATGAGTTTATGAGAAATAAAGACTTAATAAAGCAAATCTGAATGAATGAAAAAAAAATAGAGGGCAATGTGAAATATCTCCTTGGAAAAAATCTGACCTGGAAAATAGATCCAGGAGAGATAATTAGAAAATTATTGAACTACCTGAAAACCATGGTAAATAAAAGAGCTTAGACATCATCTTGCAAGGAATTGTCAGGGAAAATTGCCCTGATATTCTAGAAGCAGAAGGTAAAATAGAACTTGAAAGAATCCATCGACCACCTCCTGAAAGCAATCCCAAAATGGAAACTTCTAGGAATATTATAGCCAAATTCCAGAGCTTCCAGGTCAAGGAGCAGCCAGAAAGAAACAATTCAAGTATTATGGAGCCACAGTTAGGATAACACAATATCTGACAGCTTGTACATTAAACAACCAGAAGGCATAGAATATGATATACAAGAGGGCAAAGGAATTGGGATTGCAACCAAAAATCACCTACCCAGCAAAACAGAATATAATCTTTCTGGGGGGAAAATGGGACTTCAATGAAAAAGAGGACTTTCAGGCATTCATGATGAAAATACCTGAACTGATGAGAAAATTTGACTTCCAAATACAACACCCTAGAGAAGCATATAAAGGTAAACAGGAGAAAGAAATTATGAGAGATGTTAAAAGGTTAAACTGTTTGCATTCCTACAAGAGAAGATGATACTTCCTACTCATAAGAACTTTTTCAGTATTAGGGCACCTGAAAGGAATAAATTTAGATGGAGGGCACAGGTGGAAATTGATTATCAAGGTATGATATCAGTAAAGCATCTATTTTTTGTTTATATTCTTTTGGTGTGGCAGTCAAGGTTGGGTGGCATGCCCAAGGTCACACAGATGGGGAGTATCTTATTTCTGAGGCTGCATTTTTGCTCAAGTCCTCCTGTGTCCAGGGTGGGTACTTTGTCCACTCTGTCACTTAGCTGTCCCATGATGACATCTTTAAAATAAAATTAAGGGGTGAAAGTATTGCACTGGGAGAAAGGGAAAGGGAGAGGTGGGCTGGAGTAAAGTATCTTAAATAAAAGAAGCAAGAAAAAGCCTATGGAGTGGAGGAGGAGATGGGGGAAGAGTGGGGGAGTGAATAAGACTTACTCTCATCAGAATTCCCTCAAAGAGGGAATTAGATACACACTCAAATGCATATCTTGCCCTGCAGGGAAGTAGGAGGGGAAGGGGATAAGGGGTGATGGGTAATGGTATGAAGGAATGATAGGGGGAAGGACAGTCAGAAGCAAACCCCTTTGAGGATGGATAGGATAGAAGATAGAAAATAGAGTAAATGTCATGGGGAGTGAATAGGATGGAGGGAAACAGCAATAGTAACTGTGGAAAAATTTTGAAGCAGAAGAAAGAGCAAGTATGATGGTGATGATGATGATTGTGGTGGTGGTGGTACTTACTTTGCTGGGCTACTATGAAGAAAATTCTTTCTCAGATATAAGGTACTATGTAAATATAGCTATTATTATTGTTGTAATAATCAATCTCATGGGTGTTTTGTAAGGAAATCTCCCTTTTAAATACAATATAAATGTAGTTTACTATATTAAAAAAAGATGAACAAGATGCTATCAGAAAACCTGGAAAGACTTATATTAGCTGATGCAGTGAATATATTGTATGCAAAATAACAGCAATAATCTGATGGTATCTGAATACAGATGGAAGTATACTTTGTTATTGTTAGTTCCTTTTCTAAAGTTTTCTTTTTTGTCTATGTTTTGCATGACTGTGCATGTATAACTTATATTGAATTGCTTGAGTTCTTAAAGCAGGGTAAGGGAGGAAGGAAGAGAATTTGGAACACAAAGTTTTAAAAATTGATATTACAATTTGTTTTTACCTGTAAGGTGGGGAAAATTCTAAATAGATAATTAATAAATGGGGAAAAAAGAATTGTCATTTTTCTTATGTTATCTCAACCTATGCATGAGCAATTAATATTTCTCTAATTGTTTAGATCTGACTATGTATGAAGTATTTTATAATTGTGATTATATATTTCCTGGGTTTGTCTTGGCAGGTAGACTCCCAAGTGCTTTATATTTTCTCCAGTTATTTGAACCTTTCTGTCTCTTCCTGTTGGACATTGTTAATAGTATGTAGAAATGCTGGTGAATAATGTGGATTTATTTTGTACCTTGAAACTTTCCTGAAGTTGCTTATTGTTTCAACATGTTTTAGTTGATTTTCCAGGGTTTTATAAACATGTTATAATATTATCTGAAAAGAGTTGACAGTTTTTTATTGACTATTTTTAATTTTTTTAATTTGATTTCCTTCTCTTATTGGTATAGCTAGCATTTCTAATACAATAATGAATGATACTGGTGATAACAGACATCCTTGCTTCACTCTTGATCTTAATAGAAAGGCTTCTAGCTTATCCTCATTACAGATAATGTTTCTTTTTGGTATTAAATAGATACTACTGTTGTGTTAAGAAAGACTTCACTGACCTGAATAAAGTAAGCAGAACCAAGAAAACAATACAAAAAATAATTATAGAAATATAAATGGAAAGAAGAACAAAATACCAAAAATAAAAAATAAATGTTACAATATTATAAAGATCAAACAGAACTTGTTTGAATAGATATGAGAAGACACCCCCAACCTACCTCTTAGTGGAGATGAGAGGTCCAAAGTTGTCACGCATTGCACATATTTTTGGCCTTTTGAATGTGCTGATTTCTTTTTTTTTTATCTCTAAAAATGTTATTTGCAATACAGGATGGCTTTTTTGGAAGAAAAGGGAAGGAATACTTGGGATAATTATGGTAATGTAAGAAACAGAAAGTGTTGGTTAAATTTTTTTGTTTTGTTTTTAATTATGTGGTTGGTACCTATATTGTCTCACTGAGAAAAATCAATTGCATAACAGAGATGCTTATAGGTCCTACTCTTCCCTCCAAAACAGGAATCCTAGCTCAGAATTCATAGGGTATGGAGAATAACCTACTATTCCATAAAGATACTAAGAGGCCTAAATTATTAATCTAGCTATGTATAAATGTGTATGCTTGTACATATTCTACAGTAAGCAATATCAATTATTTATATTCCTCAGAGTGAAGGACAACACTAGCAATTACAAAATTCTAAGAAATAAAGAGATTCTTGTATATATTATTGATAGAAGTATAGAACCACAAAGACTAGATAATATGAAAAACATTTTAGCAGTTAAGGTTTTGTTTGCCTTGCCACATGGGGATGAAAAGGAATGTGTTGGAATAATACATAGAATGAGTGTAGAGAGTGGAAGATTTGAGGATGGAAAAATCAGCTTAGTTGAGGTACACACAGTATTTGGTCCTGGGTCTTTTCCACCTTGGATAATCATTATGGTGAATGGGAGTATTCATAGATGTCTATATCAGTTTCTCATTCATGAAAATACCATCCTTGATCTCTCACAGAGAATTATAGGAAAAATAATGATGAAAGCTATAGTCCAATCCAGCTTTGGGATAAAAAATCAAAGTTATAGCAGTTGATTTTGCTCTCTGTGTACTATCCCTAAAGAGTGGTATCTAAAGGCATCAGGCATACAATGATACCAGCATTTCCAAGGAGGTGGTTTTCCTTTCCCCTCTCACATTATAGTTCTTAACAGGGATTCAATTGAGTCGTGTATGTATGTATGTGTGTGTGAGATAGAGATAGAGACAGGGAGAGAGAGAGAGAGAGAGAGAGAGCATGTTTTGAGGGGGGTAATTGTATCAGTTTCAATTGCAGGTGTTGACTGTGAGAGCCTTATTTTATTCTATTCACTTATTTGTTTATTTATTTGCTTTTTTATTCATTTATTCATTTACTTATTTGTTTATTTATTTTCTGATTATATGTAAAGATATTTTTGAGTTCCAAATTTTTGCCCACCCTCCTTCCCTCCCTCCTCCCAAAGCCAGCAAGCAATCTTATATAGGTCATGCATTACAATATTAAATATATTTCCACATTAGTAATGTTTTAAGAGAATAATCAGAACAAAAGGGGAAAAATAAACAAAAGAAAGAATAAACAACAACAAGAACAAAAACAACAACAAAAGTGAAAATAGAATGCTTCATTATGCAATCAGACTCCATAGTTGTTTTCTCAATGTGGAGAGCATTTTCTACCATCAGTCTTTTGGCATTGTCTTGGATCATTGTATTGCTGAGAATTGTCTGTCACAGCTGATCATCACATGATGTTGTTGATACTGTGTACAATGTTTGCCTGGTAATTCTCATTTCACTCAACATCAATTCATGTAAATCTTTCCTGTTTTTTCTGAAATCCATCTGCTTATCATTTCTCATATCATAACAGTATTCCATTGTATTCATATACCACAATTTAGTCATTCCCCAATTGATGGACATGCCCTCAATTTCTAATTCTTTGCCACCACAAAAGGAGCAGCTATAAATATTTTTGTACATGTAGGTTCTTTTCCCTTTTTATGATTTCTTTGGGATATAGCTCTAATAGTGGTATGCACAGTTTTATAGACTTTTAGACATGGTTCCAAATTGTTCTCCAGTATGGTTGGATCAGTTCACAGTCCAATTTTCCCACATCTTCAATATTCATCATTTTCCTTTTTTTTTTTTGGCATATTAGCCAATTGAATAGATGTGACATGGTAACTCAGAGTAGCTTTAATTTGTAATTCTCTAATCAATACTGATTTAGAGCATTTTTTCTTATAGCATTAGATAGATTTAATTTTTCATCTGAAAACTGCTTCTTCATATCCCTTGACGATTTCTCAATTGGGGAATGACTTGTATTCTTAAATATTTGATTTAATTCTCTATATATTTTAGAGATGAGACCTTTATCAGAAACACTGGTTGTAAATATTGCCACTTTTCTGCTTTGCTTCTAATCTTGTTTGCATTGGTTTTGTTTGTGCAAAACTTTTCAATTTAATGTAGTCAAAATGATCCACTCTGCATTTCACAGTGTCCTCTATCTCATGAAAGTCTTGTTTTAGTAGTGACACATTGAATTTGGAGTATGACTATTTATGTTTTGACAACCTCTCTGGTACTTACCTGTATGATCTTAAGCAAGTCATAAACTCTCTTGGACTCAATTCCCTTATCTGTAAAATTAGAAGGACTACATTGGTCAGTTGAATGAGAATTGGATATGAAATTAGGGAGCTTGGACTCAAATATCAGCTCTGATATTTTTTATTCCTTTATGTATCCTTGAACAAATTACTTAACTTCTCTAACTCTGCTTTCCTCATTTGTAAAATGAAAGAAATGGTCCAAAATACTGCTGAGATTTCATTCAGTTACTTGTTCTCAAATCCTGATGGACTGATTGCTCCTTCAACTATATTTTGGAAACACCTGGAATGAGTGTTAGTCTTTCTTTGGTTGACTCAACTAGTTTTAAAAAACACTTTCTACACCTTTGCAACCCATAAAGTAAAAGTAGCTTCTTTTATTATGAAATGAGAGGGTGGAATTGATCAAATTATTATCTTATTAGAGGATGATAACTCTTTGATGGTGAATTTGCTTTTTAGCAGAGATTATTTTTTAAGGAATTGTCAAAGAGGAAATTAAAAAAAAGATTTTAAATGTGCTTCCATCTGTTTTCAGGTACTATCAGTTATTTCTCTGCAGATGGGCTGCAATCATCATAAGACTTTCAGGGTTATATTGGATCATTGCCTTGCTGAAAATAACCACATGCTTCCCAGCAGATCATCCCCCAATATTGCTGTTATTGTGTATACAGTACATTTCACTCTGCTTCAGTTCATGTAGGTCTTTCCATGTTTTTCTGATAGTATCCTTTTCATCATAACCTGTATATAGTATCTTAATCTTGACAGAGAATTTTCTTCATAAAAGCCCAGAAAAGTAGATACCATACATTTTACCATTATAATCAATCATAATAACTATTTCCCTCCATTCCACTCCCTTCCCATGACATTTACTCTATCTTCTTTTTACCTATTCCTCCTCAGAGGTGTTTTACTTCTGACTATCCTCTCCCTCCCTCTACACTCCATTTTTTCACCTTTCTTTCCTTATCTATTTTCCTGCAGGATTTAATAGATTGCTCCTCCCAATTGGGTATGAAAGCTATTCCCTCCATGAGCCCACTCTAATAAGATCAGGGTCCCTGAGCTAATTCTGTGTTCTAAATTTTTCTGCCTCCCTCCCACTTCCACACTCCCTATGAGATCAAGCAATTCATTATGTCATACTGGTGCAGTAATGCAGAACATATTCATCTTCCTTGAAAGTGTTTTGCTTTTTTTTTCTCCCCCAATCTGCCCTTTCCTCCTTCCCTTCTTCCCCTCTCCCCTTTTCTCTCCCCACCCAGGAAAAAAATATTTTACTATACCTACTTGAATATGTATGTTAGCACTCCTTTGAGCCAATTCTGATGATATTAAGGTTCACTCACTCCCCAACATCTTTCCCCTCTTCTACTCTCCTCCATAAGCATTTTTCTTGTTTCCTTCATGTGAACTACCTCTCCCAAGACCATCTCTCCCCTTCTCCCTCCCCCAGTTTATTCCTCCTACACCTCAAACCTATTTTAATGATGTCATCATGGATTAGTTAGGTGGCACAGTGGACAAAGCACCAGCCCTGGACCCAGGAGGCCCCAAGCCCAAATCCAGCCCCAGACATAAGACACTCCACCCTATCTGCCCTACAAAGAACAAAACATAAATGCTTTACAGATATTATCCCTTTATATTCAGTTCAGCCCTGTCTTCTGTGAATTCCTTACTGAGATAGTTCTTATGATTTTGAAGTATTATCTTCCCATGTAGGAATGTAAATGGTTTGATCTTTTAATATTCCTCATGAAGTCTTTTTCCTGTTTATCTTTTTATGCTTCTCCAGGGTCTTCTATTTGAAAGTCAATATTTCTATTCAGTTCAGGTCTTTTCATCACAAATGCTTGAAAGACCTCTTTCTTAATGAAATCCCATTTTCGCCTCTGAAAAATTATACTCAGTTTTTCTGGGTATGTGATTTTTGTCTGAAGTCCCAGTTCCTTTGCCTCTGGAATATAATATTCCATGCCCTTCAGTCCTTTAATTTAGAAGCTGCTAGATCTTGCTTTATCCTTATTTGAGCTCCACAGTATTTGAGTTTCTTTTTTCTAGCCACTTGCAGTATTTTCGCCTTGAACTGTGAGTTCTGGAATTTGGCTATAAAATTCCTGGAGGTTTTCCTTTTGGGATCTTTTTCAGGAGGTGATTGGTGGATTCTTTCAATTTCTATTTTAGCTTCTGCTTCTAGAATATTGGGGCAATTTTCCCTCACAATCTCTTGGAGAATGGTGTCTAAGCTTTTGTTTTGGTAATTGTTTTCAGGTAGTCCAATTATTTTCAAACTATCTCTCCTAGAGGTTGGGCCAAGATGGCGGAGGAGAGGCTGTGACTCCCACAAGCTCCAGATAAACCCGTCCATTCATGCCCAAATAATGCGGCAAAAATCAAAACTCAGAACAGCCTAATGCACATAAGAACAGAGTGAGACTATTTCTCCACAAACGAGGGTAATTCTGATCACCTACTGATCAGGCTGAAAAGCTCAGTCCACGGTCTGGACCCAGCCAAGGACACTGTTTCCAGCGCATGTCAGAGTCTTCAGCACCAGCAGCTTTCGAGGCTCTGATCATGGACTGGTGAGGAGGTTCAGCAGTAGGCCAGGGTGAAGTGGAGGCAGTATCTACTGGAGTTGGGGCAAAGCTCCCTGGGTCTGAACCAGTGGGCTGAATCAAGTGGTGGTGGCCCAGTGGGTGAGGGGTAAAAGCACACCAAGCTTCTGACCATAGAAAATCAGAGTTCAATCAGATTTCTGTTTCTGGGTCAAAGAGAAAGTGTCTGTGATTACTCACAAGCCAGGCAGGCTAAGAAGAAGCCCAATCACCCCTGGGACAGGCTGTAACAGGAACAGTGTGTCCTGGAAGCAGTGCTACACTTTAAGAAGGAGTAAAAAGCCAAGAAATAGTAAGCCAGGATGAGTAGGCAGAGAAAGCAGAAGACCATTGAAAACTTCTTTGGGGGAAAGGTAGACCACAATACATCCTCAGAAGAAGAAGATAATAATAGGGTCAAAGATCCAACATCCAAAGGTTCCAAGAAAAATATGAACTGGTCTTGGGCCATGGAAGCTCTCAAAAGGGACTTTGAAGAGAAAGTAGGAGAGATAGAATGAAGATATAGAGAAAGAGAGGAAGGAATGGAAAGAGAAATGAGAGCAATGCAGGAGAGTCATGAGAAAAAGTCAACAGTTTGAAAAGCCAAATGGAAAAGGAGATTAAAAAACTGTCTGCTGAAAATAATTGCCTAAGAATTAGGATTGAACAAATGGAAGCTAGTGAGCTTATGAGAAACCAAGACACAGTAAAGCAAATCCAATTGAATGAAAAAATAGAGGGCAATGTGAAATATCTCCTTGGTAAAACAGCTGACCTAGAAAATAAATCTAGGAGAGATAATTTAAAAATCATTGGACTACCTGAAAACCATGACCAAAACAAGAGCTTAGACACTATCCTCCAAGAGATTGTGAGGGAAAATTGCCCAGATATTCTAGAAGCAGAAGCTAAATTGAAATTGAAAGAATCCACTGATCACCTCCTGAAAGAGATCCCAAAAGTTAAACCTCCAGAAATATTATAGCCAAATTCCAGAACTCCCAGGTCAAGGAGAAAATATTGCAAGCAGCTAGAAAAAAGGAATTTAAATACTGTGGAGCTCCAATAAGGATAAAGCAAGATCTAGCAGCTTCTGCCTTAAAGGACCAGAGGGCATGGAATATGATATTCCAGAGGGCAAAGGAACTGGGACTACAGCCAAAAATCATGTACCCAACAAAACTGAGTATAATTTTTCAGAGGCAAACATGGAATTTCAATGAGAAAGAAGACTTTCAGACATTTGTTATGAAAAGACCTGAACTGAATAGAAAATTTGACTTTCAAATACAAGACCCTGGAGAAGGATAAAAAGATAAACAGGAAAAAGACTTCATGAGGGATATTAAAAGATCAAACTATTTATATTCCTACATGGGAAGATAATACTTCAAACTCATAAGAACTGTCTCAGTAAGGATTTAACAGAGGACACAGGTCTGAACTGAATACGAAGGGATGTTATGTTTAGTTCTTTGTGGGGTGTCTTATGTCTGGGGTCGGATGTGGGCTTGGGGCCTCCTGGGTCCAGGGCTGGTGCATTGTCCACTGTGCCACCTAACTAACCCATAATGACATCCTTAAAATAGGGTTGAGGTGTAGGAGAAATAGACTGGGGGAGGGGGGAGGGGGAAGGGGAGAGATGGTCTGGGGAAAGGTTGTTCACATGAAGGAAAAAAGAAAAAAGCTTATGGAGGGGAGGGGAAGAGGGGGAAGGAATTGGGGAGTAAGTGAACCTTAATATCATCAGAATTGACTCAAAGAAGGACTAACATACATACTCAAGCGGGTATAGTAATGTACTTTTGCCCTGAGGGAGGGGAGGGAGATAAGGGGGGGGAAGGGGAAGCAGGGAAGGGCAGATTGGGGGAGAGAGCAGTAAAAAGCAAAATACTTTTGAGGAAGGTAAAGATGCTCTGCATAACGGCACAAGTATGACATATTGAATTGCTTGATTTCATAGGGAGGGTTGAGGAGAGAGGGAGGAAGAAAATTTGGAACATAGAATTAGCTCAAAGACCTTAAATTCATCATAGTTGGCTCATGGAGGGAATAACATTCACACCCAGTTGGGAGGAGTAATCTATTTAACCCTATGGGGAAGAGGATAAGAAAGGAAGGGTGAAAAAAAAGGGAGTGTAGAGTAGGGGAGGGCACAGTCAGAAGTAAAACACTTTTGAGAAGGAATAGTTTAAAAGAAGATAGAAAATAGAGTAAATAGCATGGGAAGGGAATAGGATGGAGGGAAATAGTTATGATGATTGAATATAATGGCAAAACATATGGTACCTACTTTGCTGGGCTAATATGAAGAAAATTCTACGTCAAGTTTAAGGTACTTTATTTAGGTTATGATGAAAAGGATACTATCAGAAAAACCTGGAAAGACCTACATGAACTGAAGCAGAGTGAAATGTACTGTATACAAAATAACAGCAATAGTGTAAGATGATCTGCTGGGAAGCATGTGGTTATTTTCAGCAAGGCAATGGTCCAATATAACCCTGAAGGACTTATGAAAATGGCAACCCATCTACAGAGAAAGAAGTGATAGTATCTGAAAATAGATGGAAACACAATTTTTTTTTCATTTCATTTCTTTTCTTCTTTTTTTTTTTTTTTTGGTGAGTTAATTGGGGTTGGGTGGCTTGCCCAGGTTCACACAGCTGGTGGGTGTTGGGTGTCTGAGGCCGGATTTGGGCTCGGGCACTCCTGGTTCCAAGGCTGGTGCTCTGTCCACTGCACCACCTAGCTGCCCCTGGAAACACATTTTTAACCATTTTTTTTTCTTTAACAATTCCTCAGTCTGAAGTTTTGGGAGTTTTTTTGACTGTTTTCTCTCACAACCTAGCTAATATGGGAATGTTTTCCATGACTACTCATGTATAACTTATTTTGAAATGCTTACATTCTAGTGGGTGGGGGGTGGGAATGGAGGAGGAAAAGAAGTTGGACCACATTTTTTTTTAAAATTGATGTTAAAATATGTTTTTACATATATTTTGGAAAATAAAATTCTATTCAATAAAAAAAATGATAAAAAAACAAAAAAAACAAAAAAAAAACTCTCCAGGATGACAAGAGCCTACCTATCTATTATCATAAGACCAGCCTAGCTAAGCTTAAAGTGGACTGTGGACAGAAAGGTGATCAGCAGGTGATGCATCATCACTGGTCATACAACCGATGACATAGACAAAAGCACAAAACTATGGCTTGGTGATGGTGACAAGTCATAAAATGCTAATTATAATAATTCTTGGAATCAGTGGTACCCAGAAGTTTTCTGCATTGGTGAAAAAAACAAACAAAATTAGGATATAGATTGCTAAAGGAATCTATATGCCTTAGAAAGGCATGTGTGGGACTCTTCACTTAATTGACAAATTTGAGCATGTTAGAATAGGAAGTTTAAGGGGAAAATGGGTAAATCATATAAGAATATAACAAGAGTGATATATTATCCAGGGTTAAAATGATTAGGGGAGGTTGGGGAGAAAGGGTCTTTCAATTCTTTAAGAGGTTGGGGGAAGACAATATATTCTAAACGGGTTAGGGTATCCACAAGCACTGACTGCTAGTGTCCCAAGATCACTGGCACAAGTTCAACCAAGAGAATATGGAAAGGCTCAAAAGACATTGTCAAAGATGCACCTGTTACTCATTTTATGAAACAGTAATCACTGCTTTTATTATTTTTTAATGTTTTTTTGATGAGGTAATTGGGGTTAAGTGACTTGCCCAGGGTCACATAGCTAGTGGGTGTTAGGTGACTGAGGCCGGATTTGAGCTCAGGTCCTCCTGACTCCAGGGCCAGTGATCTATCCACTGCGCCACCTAGCTGCCCCTATCGGGTATCTTTTTTTAGAATTAATGCTTTATTTTACATATGAGAAGCACCTTTGATTTGTACTAAAAGTCTATTTTGTTTGCATTCTTTCTTATGAACATATAAATTATGTTTCTAAAATTAAAAAAAAATTTAATTTAAAGTTTCAAGTTCCAAATTCCAGCCCTCCCCCCACCCCAAGATGGTAAGCAAATGATCAGATATAGGTTATACATGTGCAATTATGTAAAACATTTCCATATTTTATATAAGAAGACTCAAATAAAAGAGAAAAAATGAAAGAAAAAAATTCTCTCTCCTAGATTTATTTTCTAGATCAGCTGTTTTTCCAATGAGATATTTCACATTGCCCTCTATTTTTCCATTCAATTGGATTTGCTTTACTATGTCTTGGTTTCTCATAAGGTTACTACCTTCCATTTGTTCAATCCTAATTCTTAGGCAGTTATTTTCATCAGACAGTTTTTTTAATATCCTTTTCCATTTGGCTTTTCAAACTGTTGACTTTTTTCTCATGACTCTCCTGCATCACTCTCATTTCCCTTTCCATTCTTTCCTCCTTTTCTCTACATCTTCTTTCTATTTCTCCTACTTTCTCTTTAAAGTCCCTTCTGAGAGCTTCCATGGCCAGTTCATATTTTTCTTGGAAGCTTTGGATGTTGGAGCTTTGACCCTGTTACTATCTTCTTCTTCTGAGGTTGTATTGTGGTCTACCTTTCCCCCAGAGAAGTTTTTGATGGTCTTCTGCTTTCTCTGCCTATTCATCCTGGCTTGCTATTTCTTGGCTTCTAACTCCTTCTTAAAGTGTGGCTCTGCTTCCAGGACACACTGTTCAAGCTACAGCCTGGCCCGGGGCATGGTTGGGCTTCTTCTAAGCCTGCTTGGCCTTGCTTTCATTTGATTTTAAACTCTCCACTGAGGGATGGGGGTGGGGAGCTGCTTCTCAGCTCCACTCCTGTTCTCAGCTTCAGAGGGTCCCAGGTGTTTTGGGTTGCGGGAGGGGGGGGGCAGGTTTTAATCTCACCTGGCCTGTTTTCAGGTCTGGAGATAACATCAGGCCTACTTACTAAGGAACCAACCAGCAAAGCTTTTTGTGGTCTGATTCTCAGCTTCCGATGAGACTGCTCCCCTGCTCCGCTCCTCCACCTGGGTCTCCCACCACTCAGGATTTCTTCCTGGTTCCCTGCTGGGATGGGACAGTCGAATCCTTCCCCCCAGTCCACTGGTACCCCTGCACTTACCCCCCTGGGCCAGTCATTCAGTCTGACCCTGCGCTCAGTTCCAGAAGACACCAGTGCTGCAGCCGATTCAGAGGCACTGGGGCAAATTCCTCTGGCAGGTGTCTGCTGAGTTGGCCTGATTGCGGGGTTAGACTAAATTTGTGGCCAAGCACAGCCCCCTGAAATCTATCTATAGCTGGAGAAAACTCTCAGCCCATATTTTTGTCTGTTTTTCTGCCCCAAGGTTTCTTTTATTGCTATTTTTGGGGTTATTGTATCAGGAGCCCTGTGGGTTTAGTGTCTTTCTTCTGCCATCTTGGCTCCACCCCCAGAGATTTTCTTTTTTGTGAAATTCACTCACATGAAGTTAAGTTTGAATTGCTAAGTATCATTGCATGAGATTTTTTGCATTAATTAATCCATTTTTTTTTCAGTTTATTTTTCAGTTGGTCTGGGAGGGAATGATGATGAGAGAAATTTTGAATAGAATTTCTAGATCATTTGGCAAAGTACACCTTTTTCAGAACACCTGGTAGGTCCAATAGGCAAGCCTATCAGCTTATAAATAGAATTGAATAAAAAAAGAGAGGGACAAGCTGGAAAACAAGCTCTTATCCTATGTATTTGTGTGTGTTTGAGGGGGTGTTGCAAATTGGTAATGAAAGAACATAGTTTCACTTTTCCCTTTCCTGCAGAGAAGAAATGGGAGATTAGAATATGGAAGGAGTACTATAAATACCATAAGCATCTTGAAGTAAAGAAAGAGAGTGAAGGAAGTGGATTAGTAGCACAATAGATGAAGACTACATAGGTTGATGGGGCTAGAGAGAAGCCCCAGGTACCACATATAGATATTGTTCTAGTGTTGTTTGTCCAGAAATATTAAACCTGGGTCCACTGTATCTACTACTCACATAAAGTTTGTGATTGAAAGGTACTACAAATATCTTTACTGTTTTAGCTAAATAGAAAACATTAAATATTCAATTGAAATTAGTTTCCAGAATGAAAGAGGAATAAAGAATGTGAAGATAATTATTAGGTCCAGTGCTTCTCTGACAAATCTTTTTTTTTCTCTGACAAATCTAAGGGAGGTCACAAAGCCCATGATGAAAAGTAAGGTCATAGCAGCTCATATGAGCTGATCTCAGATGCCAGTGGAAGCATCAGATTAGGGAATAGGCTGATCTGCTTCCAACAATGGGTCCCTTAATTTTTCCTTTCTCCTCCTCTGTCCCTAATGGATATTCTTAAATAGCCAAATAGCTATTTTCTGGTTCTCTTGTCTTCAAAAGAGAAGGTGAATTGGGGGAATGAGAGGGAATAAAACCTAGCCTCATCCTCTTACTGCAGCACCTGGTAAACCAGAATTCTGAAGAAAATAGTTGTTGTTTCTTTGCTTATGAATATATTCTCATATTCCACTCCCCCTTTAACTGAGATGGGAAGAAATATATAAATTATACATTCAAAGTCATGCAAAACATATTTACATATTAGTCATATTGCAAAAAAGTGAATTATGAACTATGTAAATATGGTCTAAGTAGTTATGTTAATTTAAAAACAATAATGACAGGTATAACCTATATCAAATTGTGTGCCTTCTCAGTGAGTGAGGTAAAGGAGGGAGAGAGAGAATTTCAAAACCAAAGTTAAAAGAGAAGAATGTTAAAATTGTTTTAAGCGTAATTGGAGAAATTTTAAAAGAAAAAAATATAATGATAATAGAAGTAATAGTAATAATGTCTTACCTAGATATAATGCTTGATATTTTCTTTGAACTACATTCAGAATCCATCATTTCTATCTCTAAATGTGGATAGCATTTTTCATCATGACTATTGCCCAGGGTCACACGGCTAGTAAATGTTAAATGTCTGGGGCCAGATTTGAACTCAGGTCCTCCTGAATCCAGGACCAATGCTTTATCTTCTGAGCCACTTAGCTTCCCTAGTGCCTAATATTTTCAAAGCAGTTTTTATTCTTGGTGTTATTTGAAGCTCACAGTAATCCTGAGTTAGTTCAGGCAAGTATCATTTTTCCTATTTTGAAAATGAGTTAACTGAGGGCCAGAGAATTTGCCTTTAAAGTTCATCAATTCTCTCTGGACATGACTTGCTTTTTTTCATTATGAGTCCTTTAAAATTGTCTTGGATCATTGTGTTGATCAAAGTTATTAAGATGATCATCATTATATCATTGTTACTGTGCATGATGATCTCCTAGTTCTCATTTCATTTTGCATCAGATTATGACTTGCCATATTTTTGTCAAAAACCACCCACCTCATAATTTCTCATAGCACAGTGATATTGCATTCCAATCATATGCCACAACTTGTTCAGCCATTCGCCAGTTGATGGGCATCCCTTTGATTACCAATTCTCTGCCACCACAAAAGAGCTGCTATAAATATCTTATGCATATGGTTCTTTTCCCTTGTTTCTTTGATCTTTTTGAAATATGATCGAATAGTGACTTTGCTGGATCAAAGGGTATGCACAGTTTTATAGCCCTTTGGGCTTAGCTCCTGATTGTCCACTATAATTAATGATTGGATGAGTCAAGAACTCCAACAACAGATTGTTATGGTACATGTTTTCCCTCATTCTTTTCAGCATTTGTCATTTCTGATAGGTGTGACATTGTCAGAGTTATTTTAATGTGCATCTCTGTAATCTATAGTTATTTAGATCTTTTATATGACTGTAAATAGCTTCATTTTTTTCTTCTGACAATTGCTTGATCTGATCTTTTGATCCTTTCAATTGGGCAATGGCACTTATTTTTATAAATTTGACTCAGTTCTTATATGTTTGAGAGATGAGGCCTTTATCAGAAACACTCACTGTAATTTTTTATATTACTTAATTATATATGGCACCTTTTTGCAAAAAAGTAGTTTCCCCAATTATATCTTTTACTTATGTGAATTTTTGCTTTTGCTTTGTCTGAGATCATGATTACTACTCCTAACTTTTTTCCCTTTCCACTGAAGCCTAATAGATTTTGATGCTGTGTGTGTTTCTATTTCAAGTGTGTTTCTTCTATATAATATATTGTTGGATTGTTTGTTCAATCAATTGTACTGTCTGGGGGCAGCTAGGTGGCACAGTGGATAAAGCATCAGTCCTGGATTCAGGAAGACCCAAATTCAAATCCAGCCTCAGACACTTGACACTTACTGGCAGAGGAATAACTAATTATAAGTTATATTTTTAACGAGTCACCTGGGCCACTGAGGCATTAAGAGACTTTCCCAGGTTCTCCTTGACTCTAAGGCTATCTTTCTGTGTGATACTACCTTTCACACATGTAAATGAAAAATTCCCCTGAGGCCCACACACCTTCCCCCTTCCCTTCAAATAAAATATTAACAAAAACATTGGGAAATTATACAAACTTGATTGTTTATACCATGCAATTAATAGAAGTTTAAAATCTGAAGGACCTTAGAGTCTATTTAGTTGGATCACCTTTATTTAGAGTTACAAATTATCTCTAGAGATATTGAATGGTCTGGGAGAGGGGAACATAACTAATCAACTGCAAAACCAAGACTAGAATTCAACATTTTTGACTCCCAGTTCAGTGCTCACTCCATAAAGCTTTTCCAGCTTGTTCAATGCAGTGCCTGTGTTATGTATCATGAGAGGACACAAAGATGAATGAAACATGGTCTGTAACTTCCAGGTGCTTATACATCTTCCATCCAACCTTAAATATCTACAAGTACCTCAGTCTCTTCTTTCCAGCCACTGCCTGAGTAATCTTATTTAAACAATGTTCTAAGTATATCATTCATTAATTTATAAGGTAGAAACTCCTGAACCTTGTATTTGAGGTCCATAATCTGGTTCTAATTTATTTTATGGTTTTGTATCTTGTTATTCCCTTTGACATACTCTAAATTCTATTTAAATTAGATTTCATTTCATTCCCTGTTATTATCCTACCCATTGCCATGTCTGTCCTTTTGTATCCCTCTATACTTGAAATGGATGTTCTCCTATCATACTCTATTGAATCCTTTCTTTCAAGGCCAAGTCGGTTTCCATTTCTTACATAAATACTTGTCTCATTCCACCTCTCAGATGGGTTATTTTTCCTCAACCCTCATATTTTTTATATAATTTTTCTTGAATATCTTTTTATGTGTATGAAACTTCCTCTCATATCATTGTTATTTATTTATATGTCTATTCCTTCTACTCTACTCATTAATTCAAAGATTTATTATAAATTTGTAAAATTTTGGATAGCAAGATGCATATTATAGCTATTTTGTATCCTTAGTATCTAAAATAATGCTCTATATGGAGTAGTAATAATAAAAATCATAATGATAACAATAGTTATGATTATATAAGAAACTAATGTTGGAAAAGCACTACATTAATTCAATCACATTTGGTCTTCACACCAACTCTGTGTGATAAGTGCTATTATTATCTTCATGCTACAGATGAAAAGAAACTGAGGCTGAGAAATGTTTAGTGACTTGCCCAACATCATGTACCTAGTAAATTCCTGAGCTTGGATATGAACTTAGGTGCCAAATCCACCTAATTGCTTAATAAATGTTCATCAAATTGTTTAAGCAATTAATACTTCTTTGATAATGAATAAAGCTTATGCCACAGCTGATATAAAATAAAAAGAAGACCAGAAGAACTCAAAATGAAAGAATTCCAAATGAGGACACAGAAAGAGATTCTTTGAGTATAAAGTCATATATTTTGATAAAATAACATGCAAGTTCCTATGACTTTCTGTAGTTATAGAACACGTGAATGTTATGGCATCTATCATAAATATTGTCTTGTTTATTATGTTTTATATTTTTTAAAAAACCTTCAGATTCCTCCAAATTTTACGAGAAGACTTAGAAAAATAACACAAAGCTACATATATAAATCTATTCAAGATTTGAATCTAGTAGGGGGGAAAAAGACTTTTTATCCTGTGTATATAAATTGTAAAATCAGGTCATAGCAATCTTGTTCACAGCTGCTAGCTAGCTACAATCTCATTCACAGTGGGCTGCCACTGAATGGCCAGTACTGTTCTGTTATCACTTTGGCTGAGAATGTTGGAAATTTAGGACATTTGTCCCTACTATACACCACCCAAGATCAATTCACTTTTCTTTTTTCCTAAATCTTTCTTCCCCACGTCTTATTCATTCACACATGGGAACTCACATCTTCTTGTTATTTCCTACTTTTCTTTGCCTACTGTGGTTCTATAAGGTATTGTCATAAATGCAGGTTCAAAAATTTTAGAGTCTCCAGGGATCATAGAGAATATCTCTTCCAACCTGGAGATGAACAAGAATCTACTCTACTATAGACCCAAAGGTGGTCATCCATTTCTTGATTTAAGAACTCCAGTAAAATGAGAATACAATGTCTCCAAAGGCTACTGATTTCATTTCTTGATAGCTCTAATTATTTAGAAATGTTTCCTTGTATTAAGATTTAAATTTGCACCCTTGCAGTTTTCACATATTGTTCCCAGATCTACCCTCTGAAATTAACAAGTCTATTCCATTCTGTAAGATATTGCCCTTTCAAATCCCATGACTTCAAGGCCCTTCACTATCACATTCTAAATTTGTCAATATCCTTACTAAAATATCATGACAAACCCTGAATGTCACATTCTAGATGTGGACAGTTTAGGTCATAATACAGCAAGATTGTTTTCTCAAACTTTTGTCAAGGCATTCCTCCTCATTCTCAAATCAGATTCTTCATTTTCTGCTTGTGAAATTAAACACACACACTGTGTGTGTGTGTGTGTGTGTGTGTGTGTGTGTGTGTGTGTATTACAAGGAAAGGGATACTAGCATCACAAGACTTTGATTAAGGCCTGCATCTAACAATATCTGTACAACTTTAAGCAAATCACTTATAATATCCCTGGACCTCCAATTCCTTATCTATAAAATGTAGGACTTAGATTAGATATTCAGTTGAGTTAAAGATCTATGATCCTACTTTACATGTATTCTTATAAAATGCTATCTTAGATTTGGCCCAGCCATGAGTTCTTTTAGATCACCTAATGTCCTATTGATCCCTCCTAGATTTGTGTCACCTTTAAATTTTTAAAGAATGTAATCTTGGCCTTTACCTAAATCATTGATTTTTTTTAAAATGGCAGCTGAGGAAGGTGACATGTACCATGTGTCAATGTACCTACCAGGGATCCTGGGTCTGGCAGATCTCTTGAGTTTGGGAGTTCTGAGCTGTGTTGGGCTATTGGCATTGACTCTCCACGCTAAGTCTAGCATGAATTTGTGAGCTACAGAGAACACATGCCACTAGGTGGTCTAAGGAGAGGCAAACCAGCCCAGTCTAGAAATCTAGTTATCTCTTCCACATCCTATATTTGAAAGTCAAGTTTTCTGTTCAGCTCTGGTCATTTCAACAGGACTGCAAGAAAAGTCTTCCATTTCACTGAATATCAATATTTCACCCTTGAAGTAGTATGCTTAGTTTTGGTGATTTTTGGTTATTATGGTTGTAATCATAGGTCCTATGCCTTATGGAATTTCATATTCGAATCCCTCTGATCTTTGAATGTAGAAGCTGCTAAATATTATGTGATCCTGACTGTGGCTCCACAATACTTAAATTGTCTCTTTCTGGCTATTTTCAATATTTTCTCCTTGACCTGGGAGTTCTGGAATTTGACTATAATAATCCTGGGAGTTTTCATTTTGGGATTTCTTTGGAGAGATGATGGATAGATACATTTAATTTCTATTTTATCATCTGGTTCTAGAATATCAGGGCAGTTTTCCTACATAATTTCTTGAAAGATGATGTCTAACTCCCCCCAGCCTTTTTTTTATAATGGCCTTTAGGCAGTCCACTAATTATTTTTTATTATTTTCCAGTTACATATTACATATAAGGATAGTTTTCAACATTTGTTTTCACTGGAGTTTTAGTTCCAAATTTTTCTTTTCTCCCCCCCTCCCTTCTCTCCCTCCTCCCTAAGATGGAAAGTAGTTTGATATAATTTGGATATGTAAAATCACATTAAACATATTTCTATATTAGTCTTCTTGTGAAAGAAGAATCAGAGCACAAAAAATCAAAGCACCTCAAGCAAGAAGGAAAAAAACAGTCCAAAATTAGAAACAGTATGATTCAATCTGCATTCATAATTCACAGATTTTTTCTGGATGTTGAGGACATTTTCAATCATGAGTTTTTTGAAACTATTTTGGATCATTGCACTTCTGAGAAGAGCCAAGTCTAATCCCAATGTTCATCACACAATGTTGCTTTTACTGTGTACAATGTTCTCCTGGTTCTGCTCCTCTCAGTCAGCATCAGTTCATGTAAGTCCTTCAAGATTTCTCTGAAATCTTCTGCTCATCATTTCTTACAGCACAACTTGTTTAGCCATTACCCTATTGATGGGCCTTCCATCGATTTCCAATTCTTTGCCACCACAAAGAGAGCTGCTATAAATATTTTTGTACATGTGGGTCCTTTTCCATTTTCGATGGTCTCTTTGGGATACAGACATAGCAGTGATACTACTCGAACAAAGGGTATGAACAGTCCCATAGCCCTTTGGGCATATTTCCAATTGCTCTCCAGAATGGTTGGATCAGTTCACAGCTCCACCAACAATGCACCAGTGTTCCAATTTTTCCACAGCTTCTCCAACATTTATTATTTTCCTTTTTTGTCATATTAGCCAATCTGATAGGTGTGAGGTGGTACCTCAAAGTTGTTTTAATTTGCATTTCTCTGATTGATAGTGATTTAGAGCATTTTTTCATATGGCAATAGATACCTTTGATTTCTTCATCAAAAAACTGCCTGCTCATATCCTTTCCCCAATTCTCAATTGGGGAATGACTTGGATTATTATAAATTTAATTTAGTTCCTTATATATTTTAGAAATTAGGCCTTTATCAGAAATGCTGGCTGTAAAAATTGTTTCCCAGTTTTTTGCCTCCCTTCTAATTTTGGCTGCATTACTTCTGGTTGTACAAAAGCTTTTTAATTTAATGCAATCAATGTCTTCCATCTTGCTTTTCATAATATTCTCTATCTCTTGTTTGGACATAAATTGTTTCCCTCTCCATAGATCTGAGAGGTAAACTATTCCTTCCTCTCCTAATAGATAACTATTGTATGACCCTTTATGTCTAAATCTTGAACTCATTTTGACTTTATTTTGATTTAAGGTGTAAGATGTTGGTCTATGCCTAGTTTCTGCCATACTATCTTCCAGTTTTCCTAGTAGTTTTTGTCAAATACTGAGTTCCTATCCTAGAAGCTGGAGTCTTTGGGTTTATCAAACAGTAGTTTACTATAGTCCTTTACAACTGTGTCTCCTGTGCCTAACCTATTCCATTGATCCACCACTTTATTTCTTAGCCAGTACCACATAGTTTTGATGACTGCCACTTTATAGAATAGCTTCAAATTTGGTATGGGTAGACCACATTCCTGTGAATTTTTTCCCATCAATTCCCTTGATATTCTTGACTCTTTGTTTTTCCAGATGAATTTTTTTTATGATTTTTGCTAGGTCTATAAAATAATTTTTGGTTTTCTAATTGGTATGGCACTGAATAGGTAAATTAATTTAGGTAGAATTGTAATTTTTATTATATTAGCTCAGCCCATCTATGAGCAATTGATATTTTTCCTACATAGATCAGATTTTATTTGTGTGAAAAGTGTTTCGTAATTGTGTTCATAGAGTTCCTGGGTTTGTCTTGGCAGGTAGACTCCCAAGTATTTTATATTGTCTACCATTACTTTAAATGGAATTTCTCCTTCTATCTCTTGCTGCTATACTTTGTTGGTCATGAATAGAAATGCTGATGATTTATATGGGTTTATTTTATATCCTGCAACTTTGCTAAAGTTGTTAATTGTTTCAAGTAATTTTTAGTTGATTATTTAGGATTCTCTAAGTATACTATCATATCATCTGCAAAGATTGAAAGTTTTGTTTCCTCCTTGGCTATTCTAATTCCGGTAATTCCTTTTTCTTCTCCGATTGCTATAGCTAACATTTCTAATACAATATTAAATAATTGAGGTGATAATGGACATCCCTGTTTCACTCCATATCTTATTGGGAATGCCTTTAAGTTATCCCCATTACATATAATGTTTGTTGATGGTTTTAGGTGGATACTTCTTGTTATTTTAAGGAAAGCTCCACCTATTCCTAAACTCTCTAATGTTTTTATTAGGAATGGGTCCTGTATTTTGTCAAAACCTTTCTCTGCATCTATTGAGATAATCAAATGATTTTGGTTAGTTTTCTTATTGATGTGGTTGATTATGTTAATAGTTTTCTTAATGTTGAACCAGTTCTGCATTCCTGGTATAAATCCCACCTGGTCATAGTGTATTATCCTGGTGATCACTTGCTGTTATCTCCTTGCTAATATCTTATTTAAGATTTTAGCATCAATATTCATTAGGGAAATTGGTCTATAATTTTCTTTCTCTGTTTTTGCTTTGCCTCATTTTGGTATCACCACCATATTTGTATCATAAAATGAATTTGGTAGAACTCCTTTTTCACCTATTTTTCCAAATAATTTGTATAGTATTGGAATTAATTGGTCTTTAAATGTTTGGTAAAATTCACCTGTAAACCCATCTGGCCCTGGGGATTTTTTCTTAGTGAGTTCATTAATGGCTTGTTCAATTTCTTTTTCTAAAATGAGCCTATTTAAGATTTTATTTCCTCTTCAGTTAACTTGGGCAATTTGTATTTTTGTAAATATTCATCCATTTCATTTAGATTGTCAAGTTTATTGGCATACAGTTGGGCAAAATAGCTCCTAATTATTGCTTTAATGTCCACCCCCTTAATTTTTGATGCTGGTAATTTGGTTTTCTTCTTTCTTTTTTCTTTTCTTTTTTTTTTTTTTAGTGAGGCAATTGGGGTTAAGTGACTTGCCCAGGGTCACACAGCTAGTAAATATTAAGTGTCTGAGGTCGGATTGGAACTCAGATACTCCTGACTCCAGGGCCAGTGCTCTATCCACTGCACCACCTAGCTGCCCCTTCTTTCTTTTTGTAAAATCAAATTAACCAAAGGCTTATCTATTTTATTGTGTTTTTTTTTCATAGAACTAGTTCAGTTTTATTGATTAGTTCTATAGTTTTCTTTCTTTCAATTTTATTAATTTCTCCTTTGACTTTCAGGATTTCTAATTTAGTATTTAGTTGGAGAATTTTAATTTGTTATTTTTCTAGTTTTTTTTTTAGTTCCATGCCTAATTCATTGATCTCCTCTTTCTCTTTTTTATTTATGTAAGCATTTAGAGATATAAAATTTTCCCTAAGAATCTGCATCCCATAGATTTTGGTCTGTTGTCTCATTATTGTCATTCTCTTTAATGAAGTTAGTGATTGTTTCTGTGGTTTGTTGTTTGGTTTACAATTAATTTTCATTAAGTGTACCTTTCAATGGCTCTTTATTACATGTAATTTTTATTGCATCATGATCTGAGAAGGATGCATTTACTATTTCTTCCTTTCTACATTTGACTATGAGGTATTTGTGCCCTAATACATGGTCAATTTTTGAAAATGTGCCATGTACTGCTGAGAAAAAGGTATATTCCTTTCTATCCCCATTCAATTTTCTGCAGATGTCTATCATATCTAAATTTTCTTATATTCTACTCACCTCTTTAATTTCTTTCTTATTTATTTTGCAGTTAGATTTATGTAATTCTGAGAGGGGAAAGTTCAGAACCCCACTAGTATAATTTTGCTGTTTCTTTTTCTAACTCATTTAAGCCACTTGGTGCATACATGTTGTGAGTGAGATTTTCCCCATCCCTTAGTTATAAGAGATTTACTATAGTTATAAGTGATTTGATTAAGATAATAATCGATATATTAACTAAAAAATTGTGATTTATTCTATTTCATATAGATTGCATAAGGTTAAAAGGTTAAGTCTTTCCCCATATTTCTTAATTTTCCAATGACAAGCATTAGGTAATATCACAAGATCTAGTAGTCAGCAATACTATATTTTAATCATCATGAGTGCCTATAAGAGTTCACGCTGTTGACCAGTGGCCTAACAATGATCCACCCTATTGTTATCATAATGCTGTCATTTATAGTTATTTAGATAGTTCCTTATATTTCCTAAGAATATGTTTTAATTTTAGAAATGTAACTAATGATATAATACTGTACAAGTGTAACTTTGGAAGGGTATATAAACCCATGAATTTTGTAATTCTGGGTCTTTCAGGCCCAATGCCTGGATGACCGGATTTATTGGGAGGCTAAAACCCTCTCAATAAACCTATTGGTTTTATTGAGGGACTAACCCTCTCTCAATAAACCTATTTGCTTCAGCCTGGAAACTTTGTTATTTTCGTTCTTCCTTTGGACTTAAAAAATTTTTTCGCGACAATGTTTAGTATTGATATTTCTTCATTGTCTATCATACCTTTTAACAAGATGTAGTTTCCTTCCTCATCTCTTTTAATTAGATCTATTTTTGTTTTTGCTTTGTCTGAGATAAAAATTGCTACCCCTGTTTTTTTTTTACATCAGCTAAAGCATAATATATTTTGCTCCAATATTTTACCTTTATTCTGTGTGTATCTCTCTGCTTCAAATGTGTTTCATGTAAACAACATATTGTAGGATTCTGATTTTTAATTCACTCTGCTATTTGCTTCAATTTTATGGGAGAGTTCATCCCATTCACATTCATAGTTAAAATTATTAACTGTTTATTTCCCTCCATCTTCTTTTCCCCTTTTTGTTTACTCTTTTTTCCCTTCTTTCACCCTATTCCACTTGATCAGTGTTTTGCTTCTGACCACTGCCTCTCTCAATTTGCCCTCTTTTATCAACTGCCCTTCTTTTTCTTGCCCCTTTTTCCCCCACTTGTGCCCTCCCTTCTATCAATATCACCCTTTTCTCCCTCCCTTCTTGTTTCCTTAAAGAGTAAGCTAAGTTTCTTTATACAAATGGGAGTGTATTTTATTTTCTCCCTGAACCAAATATGATGAGAGCAAGGTTGCCACAATGCCCATCACTCCCTTCTTTCCCTCTGTTGTAATGGGTTCTTTCTGTATCTCTTCATATGATGTAGTTAACCCCATTCCACCTTTCCCTTCCTCTCCTCCCACTAGTCTTCTTTATTCTTCCCCTTTAGTTTCTTTATATCATCACATCAAAGTTGATCAATAACAATACCTTAACAGAGATACAGATCCTAATAGTTAAAAGTATTATCCTTCCTCATAGGGACATAAGCAGTTTAACATCATTGAACAACCTTCCCCACCCCCTTTGTTTACCTCTTTATCTCTTTATATTTCTCTAGAGTCTTGTACTTGGAGATCAAATTTTCTGTTCAGTTATGGTCTTTTTCTCAGGAAGCCTTGGAAGTTCCCTAATTCATTGAATGTCCATCATTTCCTCTGAAAGAGAATGATCAGTTTTGCTTGGTAATTGATCATGGGTTGTATTCCAAGCTCCTTTGCCTTCCTGAATATCATACTCCAAGCCCTGTGATCCTTTAATGTTTAAGCTGCTAGGTCCTCTGCAATCCTGACAGAGGAGCCATGATATTTAAATGGTTTCTTTCTGGCTGCTTGGAGCATTTTCTCCTTCACCTGATAATTCTGGAGTTTGGCTACAATATTCCTTGAAGTGTTCCTTTTGGGGTCTCTTTCAGGAGGTGATTGGTGGATTCTTTCAATGATGATTTTATCCTCTGATTCTGCAATTTAATGGAAGTTCTCCTTGATAATTTCATGGAAAATAGTGTCTAGACTCTTTTCTTGATCATGGCTTTCAGGTAGTCCAATAATTCTTAGATTACCTCTCCTGAATCTATTTTCCAGGTTAATTTTTCTAATGAGGTATTTCATATTTTCTTCTATTTTTTCAGTCTTTTGATTCTGCTTGTCAGATTCTTGATGTCTCATGGAGTTATCAGCTTCCATCTGCTCAATTTTAATTTTTAAGGCCTTATTTTCCTCACTAAACTTTTGCACTACTTTTTCCATTTGGCCATTTTTTTCCCCTCACATTTGGCCAATTGTATTTTTTAAGGAATTATTTTCCTCAGTCAATTTTTGTGCTTCTTTTTGCAGTGTAACTCTCATTTCTCTCATTTCTTTTTTCAATTTTTTCTTCTCTCTTATTTGGTTTTCTTTTTGTTGTTGTTGTTGTTTTTGTATTTGTAGGGCAATGAGGATTAAGTGACTAGCCCAGGGTCACACAGCTAGTAAGTGTCAAGTGTCTGAGGCTGGATTTAAACTCAGGGCCTCCTGACTCCAGAGCTGGTGCTCTATCCACTGAATCACCTAGCTGTCCTCCATCTTATTTGGTTTTTAAAAGCCTTTTTGAGCTCTTCAAAGAAGGCTTTTTGGTCTTGAGACAAGATCATCTTTCCACTTGAGTCTTCACTTGTAGCTGTTTTGACCAAATCATCTGAGTTTGAATTTTGGTCTTCTCTTTCACCATAGAAGTTGTTAATGGTAAGGGTCCTTTTGTGTTTCTTGCTCATGTTGTAGCCTATTTTTAAACTTATAAAGTTGAAGTCTAATCCTGGGGCACAGGGTTCACTGTGTCAAGCTTCTTAATGCTCTCAGCTGCCCCACTTTCTGCTGTGTCGAGTTGCAGCAATGTTGAGCTGCCCACTAAGCCAAGCTTTGCTGAGCTGCCAGCTGAGATGAGTAGTGCTGAGTTGCCCTCCCCTTTCACCCAGGTGAGATAGACCTTTCCTGAAGTCTTCTAAATTATCTCAAGTAGCTGGATTGTGCCTCTCTTTTGTAGGTTCTGTAGTTCCAGAATCTGTTTAGAGGCTTGATATAATGTTGTTTTTGAGGTGTAAAGAATCAATTGTTATTTGAGGTTTTTATAACCCCATCTTTTGGCTAGAATTTAAAAACCCCCAACATGGACATTGGCCTAGGGCTCAGGCGCAGCACCTCTACAAACAACACGGTGCTCCACCCACTGGTTGTAGCCGTCGCCATGGCACTGGCACCTCATGTCATCACCTCTTGCCAATGCCTCCATGGGCTTGGCAAAATTATAATGACTGGAAGCCCAGTGAGGGCAGTCATGTGACTGTCAGTCAGGGCTTCCAGCCAATTGGCATGGGGCTGTGTGTGGTCAGCCTGGGGTCTGCTGGGAAGAAGAAAGGAGGAGTTTCACCATTCTAGTTTGAAGCTGGAAGGCGAACCTCATCCCTCCTTCTTTCCAGCAGACCCTAGGCTGACCACAATGGCTAAACTCCTCCTTTATTCTTCCCAGCAGAACCCAGGCTGATCCTCCTTACTTTGGATTATGACTTGGCACTGTGATTCAGATTTGTGAATGGGCAATACAACATAATCCTGAACCAAATGTTAGCAACGATCCCTATAATATCTTTCTGACCAGTTGTCTGATTTTTCTTACCATCTGTGGGTTGAGAACTCTAGAAGTTGTGCTTCTGTTTCAGTCACTCCCAAAACCTGCTGCTAGTTTTCTGGCGCCAAGCACTGGACTGCACTCCACTCACCGCAGTGTGACATACCATTCCTTCCAATCTTACAACTTGTCTTGGGCTGGAAAATGGTTTTATCCCATCCCATTATATGTGTTCTGTTTTTAGGGGCACGTGGGAGAGCTCAGGTGGGTCTCTGTGTTTTCTCTAACATCTTGGTTTCATTTACCTAGTGCTGACCAAAAACTGTTCTTGAAAATAACATAAAATGTTCTCAAACAGCTTGTGGTGAATACATTTAGTTTTGTCATGCTTACCTAATCAGAAAGAAGTAACATCCTTTTTGCTCAAGATTATGTAATTTGATTTATTCCTCATTGTTGACTATAAGAAATCTTTGGTGACTGCAATTCAGGGTTCTTGTGTCTACTAAGGGTTCTTGGATGCAATTTGTTATGCAACTGTTTACCTTGCTAATAAATCAATATGCTCAGATTTCACTTTTTCAGTTTATTACAAATTTTATTTCAGGAAAGTCATCTTGACAGGGGAATATCCAAAGGAGTTTTCCATCACTAACTCTGGGTAAGTAGTAGATAGAATGACTAAAGGCTTAATAGTCCTGGGAGAGCAATACAAAAATAGTCAAAAGTTGACTAGATATGACTGGTAATTTTTCAGGGTTCAATAGGGGAAGAAATCAGCATTTATATATTGCCTACTTTGTGCCTGGCCCTTTGTAATGGCCTTTACACATACTATCTCATTTGATCTTCACATCATGGCTGTCAAGGTAGGTGTTATTATCTCATTTTACTGTTGAGGAAAGCGAGAGTAACAGAAGTTAAGTGATTTGCCCAGAACCATACAACTAGAAGGATCTGGATCTGAGGCTAGATTTGAACTCAGTCTTTTTGACTCCATGCCCAATGCTCTATATATGGCACCAGCTCCCTCTAATAGGTAAAGAATTATGAAGGCTTAGAAGCTAGTGGCTAGGAAATAAGAAAAAAGAGAGGCAGGAAAGATTAAAAAAAATAAAGGAAGTGATTTAGAGGAAATATAGAAAAGGTCAATCACTCATATATATACACCATCACACACACAAACATATTTATACATGTGTGTATATATATATGTATGTATAGACACATATATCTATGTACATATGGATACATATGCATGTTTATTAATAGATATGTACTCACATATATCTATGCATAAATAAGCAGCTAGGTGGGTATAGGACATGGAAACAAGAAGACCTGAGTTCAAATCAGACATTAGAAACTTACTAGCTATGTGATCCTGCATAAATCATTTAACCTCTGCCTCAGTTTCCTTATCTGTAAAATGAGGTTGATAATAGCACTTATCTCCCAGAGTTGTTGTCAAGACCAAATGAAATATTAACTATAAAGTACTTAACACAGTGCTTCACACATAGACAACACCATATAAATGTTAGCTTATTATCTGCATTTTTTTAAAAAACTTGTCCCCCACAAAGATAGAAACAGAGTGAAGCACAGTTATCTAGACAAGTACCCATTTTGCTTCTCCTTTGCAAAATTAAAGGCATATGTGAGGCAATCTCAAGAGAGAGCCCCACATATTTCTCAACTAAGGTGGTATTTAAACATCAGGGGCACAGTTTTAGGGGATGCAGTTAAGATTTATGACCTTGTTTTTTCCCAGCAAGCAAGATATCTGTGCAGTCAGGAATCTGTCACCAGTGCTGTTGATAACAAACACTTAAGTTTCTTACTCCATTTGAAATCTGACAGTTCAAATCTGGAGTATAAACAGTAAGACAAAGTCAATAGGAAATTTTATGTATATAAACTGATATGAACTCTAACTGCTTCAGAGGGTCCTCTCTCCTGGCTACTGAAATGGATGTTTATACAGTCCTCTGGTTACCTCGATAACCAGGCAACATCAAACAAATTAGGGTATCTCTGTTTTTCTACAGTATCCATATATGCATATGTGCCTGTGTATGTGTATACCTATCTGCATATGCAAATGGATGTATACATACATATATTCAAATACATATACATAAGCATACACATACAGACACACACAGACATTATCTCTCTCTCTCTCTCTCTCTCTCTCTCTCTCTCTCTCTCTCTCTCTCTCTCTCTCTCTCTCTTTCTCACACATACACACACACACACAGAGCTGACCTTGCAAGTTCTTCTTTGAGTTATTGTGCCAAATGTTTACAAAGCACATCCTGACATTTTAGTTGTCCATTTGTTTTCTAAGAAAATAGAATGTTCTTGGACATTAGTTCATAGAAAACATCTGTTGCTGCCCATCAATCTACCTAATACAGAAAGTCTTAGACCTTGAAAAGTTACTGCATATACAATCCTGTTTAAAAGGACTGTATTACCTAATCATTTTTGTAGTTCTTTTCCCAATCCAGCTTCTCTCTCTCTCTTTCTCTCTCTCTCTCTCTCTCTCTCTCTCTCTCTCTCTCTCTCTCTCTCTCTCTCTCTCTCTCTCTCTCTCTCTCTCTCTCTCTCTCTCTGCTTTCTTATTTGCCAAAGTACTCTTTCTGAGAGAGGATGCCTTCTGAAATTTTGACAATCAGAAACAAAACTAGTCCAAAGTTGTATTTTAAGGTCATGATGAACAGTTAAGTAGTTTGCAAAACCACTCATTCTTTGAAAGAAATTGGTAAGAAAACTAACACCATGAATTCAAGTCCATTTACTCCATTTTGTCTTCTGAACAACTTTAAAGTTCAATTATATATTAAAGACAGGAAAACCTGACTTACTTGCTTGTAGAAAGTTATACTTATCCTTTCAATTTCCATCTTCTCTAAAAGAAGCTTTCTTTCAGTCAGGAGAAATTATACAGAAAGTTATTTCATTGGAAAAAAGGGTGTTTGGAAAGCACATGGGTTGCTTCGTGAACTAAATAAAAATGTAAATTTTTGTTATTACCCTTATAATTCTTCATTTTCCAGTTAACAAAATGTCTTATTTCCTAAGGTTTAGGCAGCAGCAAGAATGGCACAGGAGGACCATTTCCATTAGGGAGCTGGCCCATTCTCAAGCCAATGTAAATAAAGACCTTTAATACTTCTCAAAAAAAAAAAAGAATGAAAGAAAGAAAGAAAAAAGAAAAAAAAAAGAATGGCATAGAAGGCAAAGGCAGCCACGCAGAATTTTGCCATTAAGGGAGATCTAAGTTAATGTTTTGTTTCTTGCATACATCAGTTGTGTACAAGTCACTTACCCCTCAGTACTCCTGGATACTCTGAACCTAAAAGTTAGAAATTATTCTCTGTTCTCCCTCAGAAGAGGAAGGTTTTTTATATACACAATTTAAATCACAGGCTTAGACCCCTCACCCCCCACCCCGGGAAAAAATCCTTTTGGAGGAATCCTATATTTTGGTGACCTCAGAATTACATGACCGGAACTTTTTACAAACTACTTCCATTTCTTCCTATATTTTCTTTTCTTATAGCTCTCCTTCATTACTCTGCACTAGAACAATTAGGTTGGGGGCCCGAAGCATCTAGTGCCCAAATAACCTCTAAGTCTCTCTGCAGCCAAAGGAGAATTCTTTTGCCCACTCAAGATCCAGGGTGTCTCCTCTTTTAGCTGCCTTTCCATTCAGAGTTCATATTTCACCGAGATGTCCAGGGGGTGCCACAATACACCTGTCTCTCACGTTATAGACCAAGCCTGTCAGGGCTGGTGCTGCTCTAGTAATCTCTCTACCTGCCTTGGGGCTTCCTCAGGACTAGCTCTCAGGTCACCACTAAAATCCGGAAAGAGCGGGAGCGAATGCCCTTAGTCCATGGAAAGTCTGTATGACTTGAGCTGGGCATGCTCAGTTAGTCAGGGCAGGTTTGGGGCGCTAGTAGGAAGCTTTTACACTGTAGCCCGACTGGCCCATGAAGCCTCTCTTCCTTCTTTCCTTCCTTCCTCTTTCTTTTTTACCTCCCTCCAGCCGCCTGCCCTTCCTCTTGTCCCCTCCCCTTTACACACACACACACACACACACACACACACACACACACACACACACACACACACACACACACACACGCGCGCCAGGAGGCATACACAAGGGCATTCATCAGTCCTCCACCTCCCCTCCCAGCCTTTGCCTCCTCCTCCTCCTCCTCTGGCTGCGGCTGGCGAGGACACGTCAAGGGAAATAAATAAATAAATAAATCCATTCACCCTGTGACAGCGAAAAGAACCGGCTGCGGCAGGGGGGCACGCACAGAGCCGAGAGCCCACCCACTCACCCCGAGCTAGAGACCAGGTAAAGTAAGTACATACCGGGTGGAACAGGGAGGAGGAGGAGGAGGAGGAGGTGGAGGTGGAGGAGAAAAGAGACCTCCGGTGCTCTCAGATGCCCTTAAAGAGAAGGGCTGCGCACGAGTGTACTAAGAATGCCCATTGTGTGCACGATGTGACATACATGCTACTGGAGTGCTGGAAGGGGAGTCCATATATAGACAAAAAGCTGGAGCTGCCCCCAGAGGAGTGTGTGTGAGAGAGAGAGAGTGTGTGTGTGTGTTGGACACTGGGGTCTCAGCTTCAGCATTGTTTGAACGGGCGCGCTTGTTGAGTGGGAGGCAAGGGGAGTGGGTGGGCATACAAGAACTCCTGGCAGTCTTGGGTGAGCTCCTGTGGGCGTTTGTTTGGTGGAAGGACTGGGGCCCGGATCGGTTCTTGCCTGAAGGGTGGTGGTGGAGTTGTGGGGTATTTAGCACTGGAAGGAGATTCCCTAGCCCCTGGCCATGGGACTCATGGTATTGTCTCCTAGTCTCTAAGGAGACGTTGTGTATCGCGTTTGCATCTCACAGGCATCCTAATGCAGAAACCGGGACGTAGGCCGGCAAGGGCAACTGCTCACGAGGATGGCGCCGGTGCAGCAAAGGGGAGGAGGGGTGGTGGTGCTGGTGTGTGTGTCGGGGGTGAGGGGGTGAGTTCATTTTCAGCCAAAACTCGGTTGACTGGGGAAAGGAGGGAGGCTGAGAATGAGATAGTCTTGAATGATCACTTTTCTCTGACTACTGGAGAAGGGGAATGGGGGATGGGGAGGTGGATAGAAGGTGTGTGCCTGGGATGAAGGAGGCTAAACCAATAGGCTGCAGGGCTAGTGAGGGGTCGGGGGAGGAGGGGAAAAGACTACCGAGATGGACCCCTGCAGCTGCCGCAGTAGCTAAAGCAAGGAAGGGCGGGCTCCGGCAGACTCCTCCCAACTACGACCATGCGCTGCTCCAAGGCCAGCTGTGCGGAGCTGCCTGGCCCCAAGTCCCAGCCAGGTGGCTGTGCCTCTCACGTGCGAGTGTCCTCATCTCTCAGGCGACTGTCGCGAGGTCTGTTGCCTCCGCCCCTTTTTCCCCCAGTCTGTCTCGTCTTTGCTCCGCCAAAGGGGACGTTCGGTGCCTTGGCCTTGGCTGGCAAAGGCACAAGGACGCCGAGTCATTCGGGTGGCTGCTTTTTTCCGTTAAGGCTGGGACCGGGAATTTGTAATTGCAATAAGGGGGTGGGAGATAGAAGAGAGGGCAAATGAGGAAAGATTTCTGGAAGGCTGTTGCCTCTCCCGCCTTCCTACACACGCTATCTGCCTGCCCTTCCTGGCTCTAGAGGCTGGGCTAGGCTGGGCCGAGGGCGGGAGTGCGCAACAAGCAATGAGTCTAGCTGTAGGTTATTATCTCATGGACCCCTCCCTATGGCTGGCCAATAGGAAGCGGCCCGTGGGAGTCAGCGGGGAAGGGATGATGAGGACATGAGAGTAGCGATTGGGAAAGAGGGAGAGCGGGACACTGGATGCCCTTTTCCTGGCTGGGGAGCCTTGTGGCTATCAGCCCAACCACCGAGTTCAGACGGCAACAAACTTGTAAGAGGCATGTTGGGCTGGATTTGCTGTGTCACTGAGACTTCAAGCACTGGCGCAAATCGAGAGCCTGAATGAGAATACTAAGTCAAATTAATTCAGTTAGTCAATTAGTCCAGTCCTCTGCTTCTATGGCACGACTATACCCAGTCATATTAAGCCAGAGACATTCGAAAATCACTTCTGGAAAAGGGGATTCTGTATCCTTCCTGTTACCTAATCCTAACTCAAAAGAATAGCTTTTCACAATTAATAACCTTAATTTATGCATCTCCCTTCCAAATTCAATTCAGTTCAACTAATATTACATACTATGGGTAAAACACTGCCTCTACTTTTATTGTCAAATGACGCACTAGGAATTTAGATGAGTTAGATATGACTTTACCAATTTCCTCTTTTACGCTGAAGCTGGAACTGAAACATAGGAATCAAGCATGACCTCCAACTAAATACCAAACAAAGACAGAAACAAAACACTTTGGAAGGAAAGGAGAGGCAAATATTATATCCATTTTACAAAGGAGTTAGTTTGACAGATCACACTTGATTAGTGCTACATAATTCAATGATGGTTAAAAACAGGATTAGAAAGAGGTTTCCTGGCTTCTAATTCAATATGATATCTAGTGAATGATCCTGCCTCTTATGCTGTTGAACTTTCAGCCTATTTCCCCATCAATCTCAAAGTGATACTTATCTTAAAAGTTCCTGAAGGAAATGAGCAGTGGTAGTAATAACTTACATTTATATAGCACTTTAAAAATTATGAAATGCCTTTTTCAAAATAAGCCATGGTCACATAAAGAGTTATTAGACAAGGAAACTACTGTTTGAAACAAGATTCTCAGATGTCTAATTCAGCACTTTAAAAAAAAGCAAACTCCATTGAACCTCCTTTTAAAGTAAAATTTATATAGGAATCAGGGCACAGCTTCTGAGGGCTGGAATTTTACAAATATTAAGCGTAATTCTTCACCTTTGGATGAAGCAATTTATAGTAGGAAACCTTTAGGAGTTAATAGAACCAACAAGGTAGAAAATGTTCTGTTTTCTGTGTCTCAGAGGAACATGTAATGAGAAGCAAGAAAAAAGTTACTTTCCATTAGTCTTTCTGTATTGCCTGACCCTCTTATGCAGACTTCAGATCCTGAACTGCTGCAACCTCTAAAACTTGGGGAAACAACTTTCCCCCCTCTTACTCTCACTTAATTGTTGTTGTTTTTCCTTTGTTCTCAAAGAGGACAATGACATTGAGATGATGTCATGACTTACAGTACATTGGATTTAAGTGAAGGAGGGCTGTGCAAAGTCACCAGCCTCACTCTCTCTCTCCTCCACAGCCACCTGGGTCCAGTGGTAAGATATACATTAGGACAACTGGAAATGGTCCAGAATGTTTAAGGTAATTTGGTTTGAGTGACTTGCCCAGGGTCACAGCTAGTAAGTTTCTAAAGTCTTATTTGAACTCAGGCCCTCCTGACTTCACGGCCAGTGCCACCTTGCTGCCCCTATTCGCAGTTTTTAACTGTGTCAGCAGCTGACTGCATAACTGCCCTTCCTTTTCAAAGATGTGCTGATTTGGAGACAGAAGTGTCTTTGGAAAACTCTGATTCAGGCTTGAAACAGAGTGAAAGCTTGGCCTCAGGGCAGTCTTAAAAGGCTCAACAGAAGGTCTTCTCCACCTTGGGGTTTGGGAACAAACCTTGTTTGGCAAAACTGTGAGAGGTGAGAACTGTACTCCAAGTGTACTGATTGATTAAATAAATGCCTACTATGTGCAAGATAAGGTTGAAAAAAGTCACTTTCATGATTGGCTTGACATTTTATAGAAAACAGTACTGTCTAAATCATAATTTTCTCATTAGTCATCACAGAGTGTTGTATTGCACCGTAAGCCATTCAGTGTGTATACTTTTACTGATGTTGTCACCCAAGACAGTATCTGCATACTACACTCTCAAATATTGGTTACTGGATTAGACTGGATCAAACCAGCACACCCAGTTGTCACATATGTGGGCATATGGGTGTCCATGTATGCATGCGTGTGTGTGTGTTGGCAAGAAGTTGCAGCCTTAACCCCCTATGTAGTAACTAAACTTTTCTTATGCAGTGCCCTTGAATAACTACCTAGTTTCTGTCTTAAATAAGTGACCACATTTCTACTCAATCATAATAAAGAGTGAATAGTCTAATAAATACTGTCACTCAGGCTGCCTAATTTAGTTTACCACAAGCACTTGAAGGGTCTGTAATTTCATTGGTGCTAGCAGTATGCCATTGATGCCTAATGAAATCCCTCCATAACCTAGCAAATGGTCTTCAAGTGCTGTATGTAGATGAACCATCTATTACTCTGAAGTCAATTTAGTAAGTTGGCAGTTAGGTTGCCTAATGGGTAGATCACTGGGCCTGGAGACAGGAAGACTCATCTTCCTGAATTCAAGTTTGGTCTTAGACATTTACTACCTGTGTGATGCTGGGTGAATCACTTAACCCTGTTTGTCTCAGTTTCTTCATTTTTCTCAGTTTCTTCATTTTCCTCAGTTTGGGGAAGCTAGGCGGAATACTGTCCCTGAAGTTGGGAGGACATGAGTTCAAATATGACCTCAGACACTTATAACTGTGTGAGCCATGGCAAATCACTTAGCCCCTATTGCTTCAAAAATCAGGAGCCATCTCTAATTGTTCTGATGTATATCTTGCCACTGGAACCAGATGGCTGTGGAGTAGAGAGTGAGGCTAATGACTTTGCACAGACCTCCCTCACTTAAATCCAATTCAGTGCAAGTCATGCCATCTATCATGGCCTTCTTCAAACAACAGCAACAACTCAGTTTCTTCATCTATAAAATGAGCTGAAGAATGAAACAGTAAAACTCTCCAGTATCTTTGCCAAGAAAATCCTCAATGGGGTCACAAAGAATTGGATACAACTGAGATGCAAGTAAACAACCTACTAAACACCCTTCCCCTGTCTAATTAGATTGATCTATGGATAATTTCCATACAGTCCTGTCATCTGCTGAAGACTTCATCTGGATAAGAGATGATAGAGCTTTTGCTCCTTTGTAAGACAAATCATAACAGCCTTCAATAACAGCTGTAGCAGCAGTTAGCATTTGCATAGTACTTCAAGGCTAACTAAGCACTTTACACATATTCCTTTGATCTCTCTCACCATTATGTAGGTTGGTACAATTATTATCCCCATTTTATAGATGAGGAAATTCAGACCTACACAAGTTAATTAACTTTCACAAGGTCGTACAACTAATAAATGTCTAAGACCAGATCTGAACTCAGATTTTCCTGAATCCAGGCCCAGAACTTCTAACCATTGCACCACCCAGTTGGTCTTTTAAGAAATCAGAATTTCCTCTGAAATATAATGCCATGCTTCATTGGAAACAATGAACAAATAAAAAATGATTTGAAAAAAATTGTGAAAATAGGTGAAAAATAAATTAACGACAAGTCAACACAAGTTAACTGGATAATGATTAAACAAGGTGACATTTGTATGCGTGGGTTGGGTGAGGGGGCAAGTATTCATGTTATTGAAAAGAATCAGACATACAAACATTTTTGAAAATGCCTTGCCTGACTTAACTCCAAAAACACTTTCGCAAATGTTTCCACTGGGCAATCACTGAAATCCCAAAAAAGTTCCTGGAAACATTGCAGGGCATATGAGTGGCAGCTACAGGCAGCTGGTCTGAGGAAATTTTGGCCAAAAGTTTTGTGTAGTTAGTTCAACCAGCCCCCAAACAAAATGTGTCTGTGTTGCAATGCTCTAAACTGGAAATTCCATTTTGGAAATGCCACAGTAAAAAAGGCCCTATCCATGGAAAATAAAGGTCAGATTTTGAATGTGCATATAAAAAATCATTTTAATGTATATTTGAAAACACTTATAGATTGCAAGGGTTATTTTCTTTTAGAGATTTTTGTAATTTAACAGCACGGTTGAATGAACTTTTCAGAACTAATTTCTCTTCTGGGTACATATATCTGATGGTAACTAATACATCTCCATACCATATAATATATTGCTATTAATATAAGCTCATATAGCCTAACAATGTGATGTCATGACTAGAGACCAAACTTAGAGGCAGAAAGGCCTAGTTTCAAGTCTAGATTCTGTCATTGACTAGATGTGTGACCAAAAATAAATCACTTAACTCCTCTATAGTTAATTATAGATGTACTGTGTTCTGAATTGGTGTAAGGTAGTTCCTATATCTTGATTATTACAGTATGGACAAGACAAGATTAATCAGAAGAGGTTAGAGAAGAAGCAGCTAGGTTTTGCAGTGGGTAGAGCACCTTCCCTGGAGTCATGAGGACCAGAGTTTGAATTCAAGTCCCGGACACTTACTAGCTATTTGACCCTAGGCAGGTCATTTAATCCCAATTCCCTCAACCACAACCATACACACAAAAAAGAGGCTAGACAAGAAATACATTTTTGTGTTTTCTAAACCACAAGTTCTGTGAAAACAGGATATTTTTCATTAGATTGTAAACTCCTGTGGAACAAGGATTGTCCTTTACTTTCTTGTTTCCCCAGTATTTAGAACAGTGCCTGGCATATTGTGAACATTTAATAAATGTTTATTGAATTGAATTGAACATTTTAAAAAAAGGGATTGTCAAACATTTTAGGATACTGGAATCCTTTCAAGGAAGGACATTATTATTAATGACTAAAAATAAATGTTCTTGGTTGTTATGAAAAAATTGTGTAATATAAAATTAATTCTGGAATAAAAAATGTGCAATATATAAAAAAAGGGTCAAGGTTAAGCTCTTTCTGTTAGAGGATAGATTACTTCAAAAGGAGAAACATTCTTTAAGAAAAGAAGAAAAATAACCATTTTCTTTAAACATGATAAGTTTAGTTGAGAGACAGAATATAGTATCTGTTATAATACCTGAGTGCAGATTCTAGCTCAGAGACTTGATAGTTTCATGACTTTGGGAGCAATCACTTATCTAATTTGACCCCCCCCCAGTTTCCTCATCTGTAGAATATGGACAAATAATATTTACTTGGCCTAATTGACAGGTTTGTATCAATTAATAATATGTATATAATATGCTTTGTCAAAAAAGGTGGGAGGAAGAATGGTAGTTTTGAACAAAACACAGACTCTCTTTGAAGGGACAATCCTCCCTTAGATTACAAAGGCAGCACTGGGAAGTTTTTCTCAATACTGAGGCCTGGAGAAAAGAATTATTATCTATGAACCATAATGGTCTGAGGAGCTTAGGAAGCTAGACAAAAATCAGAGAAAGAATATGTATGAGAGTATCTAAAGTTACTTTCTTCTACAGGCCTGAAGGAAGGAAAATCTTCAGGCTTTCCTAGAGAGGGTGAGCTAGCATCTGGGGAATGAAATACTCAGGAGGTACTTGAAATAAGGAGGTGTGTGAGTACACTACTAAACATGTGCAAAACATTGAAATCTTTAACAAAGGTGTGTTCTGGTAAAACTTATATAACTCTCTTATTAGGATCACTTTGAACTACATAGATAGACAGTGCAGTGGGTAGAGCACTGGGCCTAGAGTCAGGGAGACTTGAGTTCTAGTTTACCTTCAGACACTACCCATGTGACCTTGGGCAAGTCACTTAATCTCTCTTTACCTCAGTTGCCTTGTCTGTTAAATAAGAATAATAATAGTACCTACTTCCTAGATTTGTTGGGAAGAACAAATAAGATAACAGTTGTAAAACACTTAGCATAGTGCCTGGTACCATAGTATGTACTACATAAACTTAACTATTATTAATGTTGTTGTTGTTGTTAAGTGATATCTTAGGGTACTCATTTGTATGAGCATTGTTTGACAATTGGTATGGGCAGACTTATAGGACTAGTCCTAATTTTTTTTTTTTATGGTCGTCTGCTGTCCTCTTCCCTTCTTCTTTCCTCCCCTTTCCTTTAGTCCTCCCCCTTCCCTTTGCTTCTCTTCCTCATCCCTTTTCTCTTTGCCATGCCTTTCCCTTCTGTTCTATATTGCATTCTTCTCCATTTCATTCCTTTTGCTTTCTTTTTCTTCCTCTATCTTTCCTCTATCTTATTTACCTGTGGCTTAGACAGTTAAATTTGACCTCTTTGACCTTGGTGAGATCACTTTACATCTTCAAATCCCTGTTTCATGTAGTGAGTTGTGCTAGATCTCTAAATTTTTTTGTAGATTCTAATGTCATCTATGATCCTCTTTTTGACTCCTCTCCCCTGCCTATACCAGAGGTTTGTCTTTAAAAGATTTTCCGGGGGCCAGTATAATTTCAGTTATGAAACTTTATTTTTTGGTTTACAATATAGTCTAGAACACCACTGGTGCACAAACTAAGTTAACTATTGATTGAATATGATGATAAGGAGCTCACAGCTAAGAACAAAGTTCTGTGGCACTGATGGTATGAAACTCTTTGATAAAATTGTTATTGCATAGGCATAGAGATATAAATACCTATTTAGCTTGCAAAATTTCATAATGTGCCTCTGGGAATATTGTCTTTCATACGGGAATTTATAAGATTGGAATTTTTTAGTTCACACTGTTTTTTTTTCTCTCTCTTTTTTTTTTTACACTGGGTTTTAATATCACCTGTGGACAGACACATTAAGTAGCAGCTGTAGACAGACTTGCAATAATTCCTCTCCTTATAGTTAGCTTGTGAAAGGTGACCCATACCATCCTCAAACATAATTCGATTTAAATCAAATAAGAATTTAATATCTCTATTATGAATATCATGTTTCTCTAGATGCTATGGATAAGAAAAAGGATAAGTCATGATGCTTGCATATGTAGGGCCTGCAGTCTTGGAGACAAAAATCTAGTTATTTCCCTAATTATCTGATATCTATCTATCAGATAATAAGATAGAGATATATACATACGAATTAAAAAGACAGTCAAAGGGATCATGGTGCAAAATATCTGATGTTAGAATAACTTAAAAGATTTGTGATTTCACTCAGTGAATATTCCCTAAATGACACAGATTCCAACCTTTTATACATTATTAATTAATACATTATTTAATTAATACATTCAATACATTAATACATTATTAATTAATACATTAATTAATACATTATTACATTACTAATGAAAGTATTTATCCTAGTCCATCCTTTAGGGAATGGAACCTTTCTACTTATAACTCAACTGTCCATGGATAGTAAATACGTAAAACATGCAATCAATTGCTGAGCCCATCCTCAAAACTTTTGTACTTTAATAACATGTTTTGCAATATTCTCATTTTTCTAGTTTCCCTCTGGCAGTCTTAGCTTTTTCCTTTTCTTTTTCTTTCCTTTCTTAGTCATTTTCTTATTGTTTATGCATATCATCTCTCTCCTCTCCACTCCTCCCCAGATATGTTGCTTATTTCTTCAGGAGCTCTTTCTAATCCCTGCTGAAGGCCTCACTCACAGTGTCTCTTTGATGTAGCAGGGACTCCTGATGCTTAAATATATTTTCCTGAAGGCAATGCTGCCTGTAAGGAGAAGGAAGCAATAAAACTGGACTTTTATTTGCAGCCTTTTGCTGATATAAAAGGGAATGGATACAGCTGAACAGCTTCCATGATTCTGAAGGACATGTCAAAAGAATAGATAGGAGAGGGACTCAGATGAAAGCCAAGGGAGTTCAAGAAAATTTAACTACATTCCCTATGCACCACATTAAAATCCCAATGGGCATTTGACCATATAGATGTTAGGGAATCCCATTAATTAGACACATTAATGGTCATGACATGACATTAATGACATGAGTTTTAAACCTAGTTGAAACTAATCCCTTCTTTCCATCATCACTATTTGTTTAATTATGATCATAACTTTTTTACTCAGTTTTTTTTTTCCTGTTTTGAGCAAAATACAAATTAAAATACATTCAGATCAGGACTTACACACATATTTGTTTCTGTCAGATGACATTTGTTACATTAGATTACAAATACCCTGAAAAAAGAAAAGTGACAGTTTCTTAATTGTTCAAGCCAATTAAAAAAACAACAACAACAAATCTTTTAACTTATAATTAGAAGAGTTTACCTTCTAGATTATATGTATTCATGACCAAAGGAATCATGTTTTCCTTATCACTTTTCTTTAGGAAGCAACATTTTGGTCCTGGTGTGATGGTTTGTAATATCTGTTTCCAAGGACACTGAAACTGGGGGATTGTTTGAATTCAGAAATTCTGAGTTTTAGTAGGGCTAAAGTTGATCAGGTGCACACATTAACTCTGACACCAATATGGTGTGTCACCAGTGGTGGAGACCCATCAAACTGTCCAAGGAGGGGCAGTCTGGACCAGGTTGGAAAAAAAAACACCAACAGGTTAAAGTTTTTGTACTGTCAGTATTGGGAACACTTCAAGCCTGCACAAGATAGGGAGAATGAGTCTCAAACAAAATAAAATAAAAACATCGTTCCTTCCAACTTTCTATTCCAGCAGCTAATTTAAATTGTTCCCTACTTTGCTCTCTCCATCAATTATAATAGCTTTGTCTCTAGAGGCAACAATACTTATGATCTACATAGAAATACCTCAAGGTTACTGATTATGCTATGTAAAAATTATTAGAATGCCAAATACCGCCCCCCCCCCCGCCCCTCCTTCCCCCCCCCCCCCCCCCCCCCCGCCTTAGGAACCTAAATATTTGGAACAGGATGATCTTTATAGAATTTTAGATTTGAAAGGTACGGGAGAGGTCACCTAACCAAATCCAATCATTGTACAGATACAAAAACTCTCACCAAGAGAGGTGAGATTACTTTTTGAAACAATATTTTTTAAAATGATAATTTTTTCTTGCTTTTTAAAATAGTCATTCTGTATACTGCATAATGTTACACTACTGATTATCCTCCACCTTTCCAAACCACTTCTTTTTTTATCTTAATGGTTTCTTTTTCTTCTTCAGGCTCTTTATGTAGGTATTCTTTAGGGTCCTGACTTAGGCTTTCTTTTCCCTCTCTATATACTTCTGACTATAGCAATCACATTCATTTTCAAGATGTAAAATATCACCTCAATGAAAATGACCCCAAATTTATATGTTTATCTTCATCCTGTCTTTCTAGCTATAGATATCCATTTCTACCTGCTTATTGTATAGTCCCATCTAGATAACTTGTCTATACCTGACATTCAACATGTACAAAATTCAAACCGTCACCTTTTTGTTAATGGCACCACTAATTACTATTTATCTAATAGCTAGTTTACCTAGGCTTTTAACCTTAGATTTACTTAGGTCTTCTCTAACTCTGGTCATTTGCTTATTTGCCAATGAATAAATTTTTTAAAAATATATAATTGTTTATCATGGTTAAAGTACTATATCAAGTATTACAGATATAAAGTAGAGAATTGGAAAGAATACCTGCTCTCAAGGATCTCACCTACCAATTGGGAGAGACAATACATATAGGAGTTTTGGGGAATCGGGGAAACAAATATTTCTAGGGCTCTGGATTTCAGGGTACTGGGTCTTCATCAAAATCTAAGGGGGGATGATAGTTGAAGTGGTGGTGGGTTGACTTGACGGCAGATGATGTTTCCTGGTTCCCTCAGGGAATTGTGCTGCTTCAATTTGGTTGGCTTGTCTGATTTCTAAAAATGTTTTGTTGCTTTCATTTTTATTTTATTGTCTATTTCCACTGTTACCATAGGATACTGTTAGCATATATGTGTGTGTGTGAGTGTGTGTGTGTATGTATGTATGTATGTATGTGTGTATGTATTTGCACGCAATGAGGGTTAAGTGACTTGCCCAGGGTCACACAGCTACTAAGTGTCAAGTGTCTGAAGCGACATTTGAACCCAGGTCCTCCTGAATCCAAGGCCAGTGCTTTATCAACTGCACCACCTATCTGCCTTAGCATATTTCTTATATAACTTCTCAGCTCAAAGAAAACAAAACCAAAAACAAAGAAACCTTTCAATACTTCCATATTATCTATCATATAGAATCTGCTTAGGATACTTTCAAAGCCTACTTTTACCTTCAACTTACCTTTCTAGGCTTATTTCATATTGCTTCCCTTTGCAAAACCTTTCACTGAAAGCAAAATAATGGTACTTGTCTTTCCCCAAATGTTCTCTACACAGTTCCTGCCTTTGGATCTTTCTTCATATCCTTCTCTTTTTTCAATGTTTTCTTTGCACACTTCTAGCTGCTGAAATTATGGATATCATTAGAAACTCAACTGAAAAGCAAAATACCCAGAACACAATGAAAGGTTGATATTTTATCTATCTAATAAAATTTTAATGTCTATCATCTGTTTATCTATCCTTTCATTCATCTCAAAAGTCACTACTTCCATGAAGTATTCCTTGATTCTCACTGCAAAAATTATTCTCTCCAGCCTCTGTATTCTCGTAATACTTTATGCCTCTTCTCTATACCTACCAAAGTGTATATATAGATATAGATATATATACACACACACATATATATATATAAAGTGACTTGATACATAAAGACACAAGTGTATATGTCTATATATAGATACATAGATATGAATAGAGATATGAAATTTCAGTACTAAATTCTAAAGTTCTTGAGTGTAAGAGTTTGTGCATATTCTGTGTTTTGTTTTGCTGTGTCTTTTGCAACAAATATTTATTATATTTTTTCTAGTTACATGTAAGGGTAGTTTTCAACATTCATTTTCATAAGATTTAGAGTTCCAAATTTTTCTCCTTCCCTCCCTTTTCTCACCCTTCCACAAGACAGCAAGCAATCTAGTATAGGTTATATGTGTTCCATCCACAAATGCTCTTTTTATCAGTTGTTTCTATGTGAGTGGATAGTATGCTTCATCATTAGTCCCTTGGGATTGTCTTGGATCATTGTATTGGTGAGAGTAGTAAAGTCATTCACAATTGCTTATCACACATACTGTTGTCACTATGCACAATGTCCTCCAAGTTCCGTTAATTTCAATATACATCAGTTTATATGAGCCTTTCCAGGTTTTTCTAGGATTATCCTGTTTGTAATGTCCTATAGCACAATACCATTCCACTACAATCATACACCACCACAGCTTCTTTAGTCATTCCTCAACTGATGGACATTACCTTGATGCCCAATTCTTAGCCACCACATAGAGTTGCTTTAAATATTTTTTGTACAATTTCCCCCATTTTCTCTTTTTCACAATTACTATTAACTCTTTTCCTCCATCCTGTTCCCTTCCTCATGATATTGACTCCATTATCTATCTTCTTTCACCCTGTCCCTCTTCAAAAGGTTTTTGGTTTTGTCTGTCTCCTCTCCCAACCTGCCCTCCCATCTTTTCCCCTCTCTCTTTATCCCTTTCCCCTCATATTTTCCTGCAGGGTTAGATAGATTACTGCACCCAATTGAGTGTGTATGTTATTCCCTCCTTGAGCAAATTCTGATGAGATTAAGGTCTTTGAGCCAATTCTGATGAGTGTTAGGATCATTTAGTGCCCAGTTTAAATAGATTACTCCACCCAATTAGGTGTGTGTTAATCCCTCCTTGAGCCAACTCTAATGAGATTAAGGTCTTTGAGCCTATTCTGATTAGTGTAAAGTTCATTTACTGACCTGTTCTTCCCCCATCTCTTCCCCTACTCCATAAGACCTTTCCTGTTTCTTTCATGTGGGATTTAACCTCATGCTATCTCTGCACTTCCCCCTCCCCCAGTGCATTCCTCTCACTCCTCATTTTTACCCTAAAGATGTCATCATGGGGCAGCTAGGTGACACAGTGAACAAAGCATCCACCCTGGACCCAGGGTGACCCCAGCCAAAACCCGTCCTCAGATACAAGACAGTCACCCACTGCACGACCCCAGGTATGTCCCCCAACTCCAATTTTTTATGTTTCTCTAGGGTCTTGTATTTGAAAGTCAAATTTTCCATTCAGTTCAGGTCTTTTCATGATGAATACCTCAAAGTCCTCTTTTTCAATGAAGTCCCATTTTTGGTTGTAATCCCAATTTCTTTGTCCTCTGGAATATCATATCCCATGCCCTCTGGTCCTTTAATATAGAAGCTGCTAGATCTTGTGCTATCTTGACTGAGGCTCCACAATACTTGCATTTTTTCTTTTTGGCAGCTTGCAATATTTTCTTCTTGACCTGGGAGCTCTGAAATTTGGCTATAATATTCCTGGGAGTTTTCCTTTTTGGGATCTCTTTCAGGAGGTGATCAGAGGATTCTTTCAATTTCTATTTTACCTTCTGCTTCAAGAATATTAGGACAGTTTTCCCAGATATTTTCTTGCAAGATCATATCTATGCTCATTACTTGATCATAGTTTTCAGGGAGACCAATAATTTTCAAATTATGTCTCCTGGCTCTATTTTCCAGGCCAGCAGTTTTTCCCAGAAGATATTTCACATTGCCTTCTTTTTGGTTTTATTCATTTGGATTTACTTTATTTTGTCTTGATTTCTCATAAAGTTACTGCCTTCCATTTGTTCAATTCTAATACTTTGGCAATTATTTTACCAGAAAGCTGACTTTTTTCTCTTGTCTTTCCTGCATCACCCTCATTTTTCTACCACTTTTTCTTCTGTCTCCCTAACTTTATCCTCAAAGTTCTTTTTGAGTGTCTCTATGGTCTGAGACAAATTCATATTTTTCTTGGAAGCTTTAGATATAGGGGCCCTGATATTGACATCTTCCTATGAGGGTGCACCTCAATGTTCCTTGTCACTAAAGAAATTTTCTATGGTTCTCACCTTTCTCTGTCTGCTCATCTTGCTTTTCTTTTACTTGACTTTTAGCTCCATAAAGTGGGGCACTGTTTCCAGACTGCACTATCCCAAGCTTCAGAAGGTCCCAGGTGGTATGATTTAAGGAAGGGCAGGTTTTTCACTCATCTGGCCTGTTCCATGGTCTGTAGATGACCCCAGACCAACTTGCTAATCGAACAGCTTTGTGTGCTGTGGTTGTTAGCTCTGATAAGCATGTGTATTTCCCCCACCTGGGCCACTGCTACTCAAGCCTACCTCCTGGTTCCCAGCAGGGGTGAAAAACCCAAGTTCTGCCTCAGCACTAGCAGAGACCCCTGTAATCTCTGCCTTGACAAGGGCTCAGCCCTCTCACCAGACTGTGAGCTTAGTTCCAGATGACACTGGTGCTGCAGCTGATTCAGAGGCCTGGGGGTCTCTTTCTCTGGTGTGGCCTTCCTGGGACTGAATCTGTGTCAGGGTGAGTGTGGGGTTGGCCTCCACTCCTTTCTCAGTATAGCAGCTGCCTCCTTCTGACCTTCCAAGCCCTCCTTTTTTGGAAAATTATCTCAGCACATGCTTCCGTGAATTTTGCTGCTCCAGGAATTGTCTTATGGCATTATTTAGATTTTTTTTGAGTGATTGTGTAGTGAGTTCAAGAGCCCACTGCCTTTCCTCCACCACCTTGCCTCTGCCCCAGAAGTCAAGAGCATTTGTGGCTTATTCTATATCTTCTTCAGCCCATATTATGTTGCTTTGCATATATACAATGTGGAATAAAAGAACAAGTCCTGAGCTTGCAATTTAGTTTTAAATATTCCTTATTTGCATTTTAGTTGTATCGACCCTGAGTGAGTCCCTTCATATTTCTTTGCCTCAGTTTCCTCTATTGTAAACTAGGAATGATAATAATGGTGTTGTTCTAAAGAAGATACTCTATAAACCTTAGCACACCAAAGACATTTAACCTATTATTGTAGTAAGTGCCTAATAAATATTTTTTGGATTGAATTGAATTAAATTAAATTGGGCTGGTAAATTACAGATAAGCACATTCTGTAGGAACCAAAATAAAAGTGTGGCCCTCTCAAAAGCAACAACAATGAATAGAATTAAAAAGGATGAGAGGAACGTGAACAGTGTTTTATTTTCTTTTTTAAATATTTCATTGCGTGTAATCCTCCTCTCAATGAGATTGATTCTATGAAGTGTGAATGATCATACTGCTTCAAAGATGGGAGCAGGGTATATTCATGTCTTTTTTGGTGTCAAGCTTGGTTATTAAAAGTATAAAATATTTAGAATTTTTGTTTATTGGTATTCTTCCCATTCATATTTAGTCCTTCTCTATGCTTGACATTTTACCATTTCTGCTTTCTTCTTTCTATATCAGTTTATATGTCTTTCTATGTGTCATTCAATTTTTAACATCCCCCATTTTTTTTTAGTGAGGCCATTGGGGTTAAGTGACTTGCCCAGGGTCACACAGCCAGTAAGTGTTAAGTGTCTGAGGCCAGATTTGAACTCAGGTACTCCTGACTCCAGGGCCGGAGCTCTAGCTACTGCTCCACCTAGCCGCCTCAATATCCCCTATTTCTTGTGGCTACCTCTATGTTTCTGACTCTTGCTTCATGACTTAGCTATGATAATCCTGTTGACTATTGATATTGGTATTTTACCTGTACCTGGTACAATACTTCCTGGTTACCTTGGAGTGGTATGTGATAAATTATTTTTGGGAAGTTAATGATTTCCAGAGAAAAGAGGGACCAAAAAGTATGTCAGTAATATCATGTAAGAAAAGATTCTTCTCCCTAACATCCTGAATCATTCCACCATTAAGGTATGAGTAGGCCTCAGTTTTTCTGTTTGTACAATAAAGGGCCTAAATGATCCTTTTCAGCTCTTATACTGTAGGAGTCACAGGCTCTCATAGATAGATAGATGATAGATAGATAAACAGATAGATGATAGGTAGATAGATGAAAGATAGATATAGATATATACACACATACACATTTATACACAAACACACACACATATAAATGTATACATATACATATATGTGTGTGTGTGTGTGTGTGTGTGTGTCATTTAGTTATAAGGGAGTCAGAGACCAGCTAGTCCACCCCCCTCCCCTCACACATACACACTTCATAAGTAAAGAAACTGAAACCCAGGGAGGTTAAGTGATTAACCTAAGATTATACTGGAAGTAAACATTAAAGGCAGTATCTGAACACAGGTCATCTGTTTACAGAATAAGTATATATTCCGTAGTGGTATTCTGCCTTCTATAAGCTCCACAAGATCAGATATTTTTGTCTTAAGCTAAGTTTTGTTATCTCCTACAGTCCTTCCCTCTCTTGTTTCACCTGTCCTTACCTCTGTTTATTTGGTGTGTACTATTAAATGGGGGAAAATAGGGAAAACTAGTATTTTGGTCGATCTCATAGAATACAAATATTTGCTCTAAAGTCTATTGTCTTCTACTAACTTCATTCCATTATCTTCTCTAATTTCACTAATTTACTTTTCCATGTATTTTATAACTAAAATAGGAAAAGTTAAAGACAAAATTAATTTTAAAACAGAAAACTGATAGTGGGCTCTTTCATGCTTTGCATGATAAAATAGTTTATTCTGATTTCACAGTAATGTTAGCTTGGGTTTTATGTTTAGTGCAAAGTGAATCTTCCATGAGTGTTTTTGTGGAGAAGCAGGCTTTTACATCATCTCCTAAGTAACCGAAAGTTGTAGAAAATATAAGATAGCATTTTGCTATTTGTTAATTATGAAAAAAAGATTAGACAGATAATAATATCATTTTACAGATTATTTTGCAAGATGTCTCCCATCTATACATTAAGATCATCCAGGATTCCTTGGATGATGTGGCAACAACCCTGCTCAGTAACCCCTTATAATAAATCAGAGAACAGTATGTTGTATTCAAAGTCACTCTGATGGAGGAGATCTGTTCCGGGGTCCAAGTAAAGAAAGGAATCCCTGTGGATAGTTAGGTTCTCCAGAGTTTCCTGTTTGCAGATGACATTGTACTTATTGCAATCAAACCTCAGAATATTTCAAAGGATCCTGGAAAATATCTATAATAACTAAGCAAGTAGTTTGGCCTGCCCAAAAAGACCAAGTGGAAATGTCTTTTGTTCAATTTTTGACAAGCATTTGGATAGGCACTGAATGGAACTTGTCCAACAATATGTATATCTGAGAAAGACAGTACAGATGGACAATGAGCTAAGCCCAGAGCATGTGCAAGATAGTTGCCTGGATTGCCATCAGGAAATTGTATGTTTCTTTTACTGATCCTGAGCTTCCCGTGAAAGCCAAGGCCCATCTTTTCAATACTAATGTGTTACTGGTTTTGCCAGATGGCAGTAAAACATAAAATACTATTACCTCTGAAGAACTAAAGATGAGTATCACATGGAGGTTAAGTGGAGAGGTGAAAGGAAATGTGAGCATGCTGCAATACATAAACATTTAAGACTGCCAAAGAACAGGGTACGTGGTGTCATCAAGGAATTGCAGGATGAGACAATGGCTTGTCACATGAAAAGACCTAGAAAGCCATAGTGTTCCTCTAGTGTCTTAGAAATTTCAAGGTAAATCAAGGAGGACTTTCGAGATATTTAGGAAATCCTTTCAATTGACTTTGGGATAACTATGGGCAAGAGTTGCACCAGATGGGTGAGAACAGATGGCCCATGATATGAATATATTGAGGATACTTCTATATCAATGAGATAAAAGATACACTTGAATACTGACAGAACAGAGTGAAACCAGGATCAAAGAATATTTTTTTAAGATAGTCCTCATCTGGTTAATTTATTAGAGATTATTTTGTTTGTAAGAGAAAAAAAGAATATACAATAAATCATTAAAATGAATTTAAAATCAATAAAATCTTATGTTGGGGCAGCTAGGTGGTGTAGTGGATAGAGCACTGGCCGTGCATTCAGGAGGACGTGAGTTCAAATCCGGACTCAGACACTTGACACTTACTAGCTGTGTGACCCTGGGCAAGTCACTTAACCCCAATTGCCTCACCAAAAAAAAAAAATCTTATGTTACATAAATGTTCAGTTTTGTAATATTTTACTCATCTTATGTCAAATATTCTCAACTAAAATACTCTTCAGATATCTTATAATGGCATGGAAGTGACCTTGTTTTTCCCAATTTATATACACAAATATAGACAGTAGCCATTTAATAAATACTTTTTTGAATGATCACATGAATGCTTGTAGAGGACAAACATCACCAGATCCCACCAAGCTCTGCAAACTTTTTTGGTAAAGAGTTTTAAAAAATCTTGAATCCGTAATACATGTATATTATTTATTTGGAAATTATATACATGTACTACTGTATTGATAAATATGCATATTAAAATTTAATCTAATTTTAATTTTAATCTAAATTTTAATCTAAAATTGATCTAAAGATGAAATAATATTCCATTTTAGGATAAAGAGAGCCACAGGAACTGTACTGACCTGATCAGACCTGTACTTTAGGAAAAGTATTTTGACAACAGCAGAGAAAATGGTTTGGAGGGGGTAGGTTGCAGAGATCAGTTGGGTAGAACAATGAGTAGGCTATTACTATAGTCAAGATAAAAGACAGTAAAAGCCTGAAATTAGGTGCTTGAATGAGTAGCAACATGGAACAGATGTGAGAAATTTGGCAGTAGAGATGACAAGATTAGGTAACTAGTGGGGTAACAGTAAAGGGTTGAAGATGACACTGATGTTGTGTAACTAGGTTAGTGGAAGAATAACTGTATTTGAGAGGAAAAGGGGAGTTTGTAAGATGGATGGGTTTGGGGAGGAAATAAAATCTATGATTAGTCTTGGAACTGGTTCATGTATATTCATTCTGTGCAATTCAAGGAATTAGAGCTCTTACTCACTGGTCACTGTCCTGGAAACAGAGCCCTAATTCATAGGAATTCCTGCAACAGCCACAACAAGATGATCTTAGCGATAGAGTGAGGGGATTTTTTTTTCAATGGTACTTACATAGTTGCTATTATGGTTTCTGGGAAAGGTTGTAACTCCCTGAAAGGACTGATGTGTGGTGCAAAGTAGTGGTTAATTGGTAACGTCCAAAGCAAAGGGAAGTGTTGTTAGGATAATGGTATGTGTGTTTGTGTTGGGATATACTCACTTAAGATTTGCTCTTATGGGTAGGTTGGAATGCTTTCTTTTTATACCCAGATGGGTTAATCACACAACCCTGGGGATAAGAAAAGAGCTTCTCAGGAGCCCCCTGCTTCTACTTTAGGAATTACTGCTCCAAAAGATCCAAGTACAAGCCTGTTTGTTCACTCTTTATAGTGGAAAGGAAACATTTTTTTTTTTTACTTTTTCAAATTGCCCTTTACACCTACTTTTTTGTGCAAAAATATTCGTACCATTCTCTTAGATTGTGAAATGTTATTCATTGCAATTTATTGACCATTTAATTTTTTAAAACTGAAATTTCATAATGTTAAGACCAAGGAACATTTAGTAGAAATGGGTTATAAAACTGAAGTTATAGAAAGATTAGTTTACCTTTATACTAGAGAAAAGTCATAATCAATAGGATGTTTTAATTAAATTCCCAGGGCAAGGAGCTCAATGGGTGTGAAAACTTCGATACTATATTTTCATTTTCAGTATACTTTTGATATTTGCTGAATTTTGATGTTCTAACTTTAATGAAACTGTTCCTCACTACAAAGTGCATGGCACATTTCCTAGACCTGTTCTCTCAGAAAACAAAACAAAACAAAACAAAACATTCCATCTTTAGACCTATACAACCCTCTCCAATTTAAGCCCTGCATTTCAGTTATATAAGGACAAATTTTATTCTGTTTGATATGGGCATCAGCAGTATATAATTTTCACAATTACTGGTGGATGAGCATCATTATACCCATTTTATAGATGGAAAGAATGAATATCAGAGAAATAAAATGACTAACCTATATTGAGTCAGAACTAGAATTTAACCAAAATGACTGAATATCAAAAACATCCTCTAACCAGTCTTGCTGATTCTACCTAGACAATGTTTGACTCATGTGCCCCTTCTCTCAATGAATAAAGATGATATCCTATCTCAGGTCCTCAGGCCTGAACTATTTAAGGAATCCTTATTTATCTCATTGCTTCAAATGTCTTTTCTCAATTGAATCCATACTCTGCACAACTATCAAAATAATCTTGAAGCTCACACCCAAACTCAAAAATTATCACTTGTGCCTTATTACTTCCATGTTAAAATAAAACTCTCCATTTTGACATCTAAAGTCCTTTATAATGGGACTCTAGCCTTCTTTTTCTTTTCTTTTCTTTTTTTTTTTTTTTGGTGAGGTAATTGGGGTTAAGTGACTTGCCCAGGGTCACACAGCTAGTAAGTGTTAAGTGTCTGAGGCCGGATTTGAACTCAGGTCCTCCTGACTCCAGGGCCGGTGCTCTATCCACTGTGCCACCTAGCTGCCCATAGCCTTCTTTTTCAAATTTTATTTCACATTATTCACCTAAATACTCTATTATATTCTATTCAATCTAGTCTACTTGTTCCTTCCCTGAACTCAACATTGTATCTCTTACTGTATTACCTTTGCACAAACTGTCTCTCTGCCCTCCCTGGAATCTATTCCCTTGACTCCATCCCTTAGAATTGTTGGCATCCATTCCATTAAGACTTAGCCCCAGTGTTACCTCTTACTCAAAGCTTTCCCTGATCCCTCTGGTAGTTAATGTTTATTCTTTATGACTCTCTCTTTCTCTCTCTCTCTCTCTCTCTCTCTCTCTCTCTCTCTCTCTCTCTCTCTCTCCTTCCTTCTGTCCCTCCTACCTTCTATCTCTGTCTCCCTCCCTCTGTCCCTCCACCCTCCATTATTCCTCCTCTTCCTCCCCCTTCTTTTGCTCATCTCTGTCTCTGTCTGTCTCTTTTATCTCTCCCTGTTTCCATCTTTCTGTCTCTCTCTGTCTCTGTCTGTCTCTGTCTCTGTCTCTCTGTCCCTGTCTCTCTCCTCTTCCCCTTGCAGGTTGTATTCCCTGATGTACTGTCAATTCCTGGAGGACAGGAACTACTTTTCAGTTTTGTCTTTGTATCTACATCATCTACTACAGTGCCTTGGTAGGATAGAGGATAGCATGCTGGACTTAGAGTCATGAAGATATAATTTTGCATCCTACCTCAAACAACCCCTAGAAGTTGTGTGACCCTGGTATAATCTCTTAACCCTCTGACCTTCACTATCCTTGTCTATAAAATTAAGGGTATTATACTTGCTGACAATTATATTGCATTCTAGTTTGAAATTCTGATCCTATCACAGAGGAACCATAGTAAATGGGATATATATGTATTGAACAATTTTCTTCAGTGTGCAGCACAGGGACTATAAGTAATCAAGAAAATATTTCTATTCATTCTTTCATTCCCCTACTTCACCTCCCCACTCCCCCATCCCAATTTAACTCTTTATCAGGCTGTATGACTTTTCCCATCTCTATGTATTTTTGCATGACCAATATATTTACAAGAAATTGCATTACAGCATACCAATCATGTGGTCATATATACTTTGCTTGAACACCTTCAGACAGAAAAAACAAACAAACAAACAACTCCCTATCTTTCAACCTAGCATATCATATTGGATAGAGAACTGGTCTGGAATACAGGAATATCTTAGTTCATGTTCTAACTGGGAAGACATTTAATATCTCATTGTTCTAAGGAACTTACTAAGACTCTAAATTCCAAAGAAGATACCAAACTGCAGCTATAGTTTTCTTAGACAGAAGTTCCCTGTCTCAAAGGAATCACAGATTCAGTTTCTATCACCTTCAAATTGACAGAAAATGTATTTAAAGCAAGCCTTACTTACACCAACTTTCCTCTTCATGCCTTTTCTGCATTGGCTCTTAATTCTGTTCTTTGGGGGAAAGCCAAATACAACTAATCCCTCCTTTATATGAGAGCCCTTCAAGTATATATAAAAATTATCCTTCTCCTCACCCTTTCACACACACCCCTTTCAGTTGTCTTTAGTCTAAATAGTCATTTCTAGGTCATTCAGACCATTTTCATATGCATGTCCTTGAGACCCTTCACCATCTTGGTTACAGAGATATCACTTCCTTTTTCCTAAAGGCTAAAAATCTCTTAATGTGGTTCAATATCATGTTAGCTTTCTTGGTAGCTCTTTTACAGTATCAATCACATATTTAGTTGCTATAAATATTTTTGTACAATTTTCCCTTTTCTCTTTTTCATGATTACTATTGTTATCTGTTTCCCTTCCATCCTGTTCCCTTTCCCATGATATTTATTCTATTATCCATCTTCTTTCATCCTATCACTCTTCAAAATGGATTTGCTTCTGTCTGTCCCCTCCCCTACTCTGCCCTTCCTTCTTTTGCCCCTCTCTCTTTATCCCCTTTCCCTCCTATTTTCCTGCAGGGTTACAGAGATCACTCCACCCAATTGAGTGTGTTTGTTATTCCCGCCTTGAGCCAATGTTGATGAGACTGTAGTCTTTGAGCCAATTCTGTCAATTACATATTTAGCTTGCAGTCCATGAAACCCCACAAATATTTCTCTGACAAACAATTGAACTGTCCCTTATATTGTACTCATAAAGTCCATTCTTTGAATTTTGGTATAAAACTTATGTAGAAGGTGGATGAGTATACAGTGGAAGAAGTGATGTCTAAAAGACCTGACCTCAAATCCAACCTCAGATACTTACTAGCTCTGTGACCCTGGGCAAGTCACTTAACTTGTGTTGGCTCCAGTTCCTTCACGTATACAATGAGGTTAACCTACCACTCTGGGTTGTTGTGGGTCTTAAATTATATAATATTTGTAAAGTATTTAACAGAGTGCCTGGTTCACAGTAGGTGTTGTATAAATATTACCATTTGTGCTAACATTATTATCTTTACATTTATCCATATAAAATTAAATTTTATTAGATTTGGCTAAGTTTTCTTGGCTGTCAAGGTTTTTTTTGAAACCCGATGCTGTTGGAGCAGCTTGGATGGTGCAGCGGATTGAGAGCATTGGCCCTGAAGTTGGGAGGACCTGAGTTCAAATCTCACCTTTTTGGGGACGGGTGAGGGCAATGAGGGTTAAGTGATTTGCCCAGGGTCACACAGCTAGTAAGTATCAAGTTTTTGAGGCCAGATTTGAACTCAGGTCCTCCTGAATCCAGGACCAGTACTTTATCCACTGCACCACCTAGCTGCCTCCCAAATATCACCTCTTAATAGGTTTGTGGCCCCAGGCAAGTGACAACACCAATTGGATTAAACATCTGGGGCCATCTCTTGTTGTCCTTATAACATAATGGCTCTGAAAGAGAAATTGAGGCCAGTGACTTTGCACAGCCTTTTTTTCAATTAAATCCAATTCAGTGCAAGTTTTGACATCTGTCATGGTTCTCTTCTAGAATGAAAGACATCAAACAATAACAACACCACCAATATCAGTGCTGTCATCCAAGTTACTGTCTATCCTTTTCAGGTTTGTGCCACATACACATATACTAACAATGCTACATGTGCATTTATACATGTCATCGATTACAAAAATGAATCTTAAACAGCACAGAAGCAAGTGTATATCCCTGTATATATTTAAGTATATATTTAACTGTAGAACTACAAGTACATTGCCTTTGATTTTTTAATAATGCCTGCTCCTTGGTTCCAGTTATTCAACCAGTTCTGAGACTTTGTCAAATGCTTTGATGAAATCTACAGAGCACTACCACAACATGCTGAGTGAATGACCTTGTAAGAAAAAGAAATAAGGGTGGTCTGATAATGACCTCTTCCTTATGAAGCCACACCAAATCTTTGTGATTACTACTTCTTTGTCTAGGTATTCCCTTAACCATTGCTTTAATAATATTGCCTTTTAACATCTTAGTAAGAAAACATCTACAATTTATAAGCTCATCTACAATTTATAAGCTCCATTCTCCTTCCAATTTTTTTGGAAATCGATGCATGTGTCCTTCTCTAGTCCTCTAGTAATTCTGTTTTCCAGCATCTTTCAAAGATCACTGACAGTAGTGATTTAACAATCACATCTACTTTCAAAATATGAGGAAGTAGGTCATCTGGGGCAGGTGACTCAAACTCCTCCAAGCTAGATAGATGCTCTCTAGTTCCTTAGTTATCTTATGTATGAAATCCCTATTAAAAATATTTATCCTATACTTTCTAGTCCAAAGATCATTGTCCTTGGCTGAGAAAATAGAAACAAAATTGAAAATTTAATAGCTCTTCCCTCTATCCATCTTAAGTTTTTATCATCTTCTCTGCTCTAAGCCATCATCTCATTTTTGATTATCCTCTTCCCCCCAATATTAACTAACTAAAGCCTTTTTTGTTATCTGTAATTTTGCTTGTCAACCTCAGCCCATTTTGACTTTTTGCACTTCTGTCACTATTCTAATAGAATCATGTCATCTGTTCATCCTTTCTTACCTATTCTTGGTTCTATCTTCTTTTCATGTATTTATTAAAATCTAAGTTGCTTGATGGGTTCTCTGTGTATCTTTGTCAGTTTAGACAACTTTCACATTTCCTCCCTTATTTAATCTTTTTTTCCCCCCTAATGTCTTAATGATTTTATTCTCGTGAATTACGTATTCTTCTAGGTCTTGCTTCCCCCACAGATTCTTTTTTACTTTTCCTACCTCTAAAAAAGCCACAAAATTTTAACTTTAAATGTATTTGAGAATGTAAACTGTGTTAACATATGTTAATCATATGCAATTATACCAGTACCCTTTCTACTTTTATTTAAAACACTTACCAGTATGGCTCCAGGGAAATTCATTTCCTATGATTTCAAAACTTTACCTAGAAATCTGTCAAATGGCTAAATGATACATTGTAAGTAATTGCTTAATGTGCCAAAAGAAAGATTATATAAACTATTCCTTATGCAAATGAAAATTTGTCTCAGCACACTTTAGTTTCATTCTTACCAGGAATACCTTTCACTTCTTTGATGTAGAGGATATCTCCATCACCATCCCTAAAGAAACAAACAGTGGATTTTTGTGGGAGTATAGATTTAAATATTAAGATTACTATGTCACAACATTATTAAAAGTAGAAAAGGCTCTTTTAATATAAAACTACATGGGGAAAATTGCACATTTAAATGCCATGTGCTTATATTTCTTACTTATGAAAATCGGCAACACAGACATATATTTGACATATATGGCAATCTACCAAAATTTTGCTCATGTAAATCTCTAGATCACACTTGCTCCCCAAATGTGCCTGAAAATGCAAAGTCATGTAAGTAATAGGTAATCAAGGTACTTCCCACATAATTTAGAACAAATAACTCTTTCCTATGAAATTCCCTTTATTTAAATAAAATTATTTGGGCTATGTTCCCATGCTTCCAGGTAACTTTATATATCTAGATAGTCTGTAAAGAATACATTGCATTCAGCAATGCACCAGACAGGTCTCAGAATATTGAATTATAACTCCCCTAATGTTTGGTTGACAGTATTTTGATATTTTAAAAGTTCCCTTGTGTTTTTCACCTTCCAGCAAAATGTTACTGACTAGGGCAATTAACATTGGCACTTATTAAAAAAAATCATTATTAGTCATTTTATCTTACTATCAGAAAATGGAAAAAATGAAGATACATAACATGTATGCAAAAATCATTTACATTTGCATAGTCTGTAAAGTTTTCAGCACATTTTACATCACATATCTCATTTGATCCTCACAGTAACTCTATGAAACAGGCTGCTATTTTTGTCCCCAATTTATTAATGAGAATACTAAGGCACAGAAAATTGAAATGACTTTCCCAGGGTCATTGAGCTAGCAAGTAAGATTTGTATCCAGTTCTTCCTGAGTACAAATCAAATAGTCACACTATTCCTGCTTTAATTTGGAAAGAAAAATGTAGGGAATAAAGGGTGAAAAGAATAGCTACCTATAAATTAGTTAACGATCAATGTTTTAAGGCTTATTAGGCATTTTGGAATGAAAAGACAATGAAATGCTCTTAGGGAGTTTAAATTCCACACATCTGTTTGTATACATACATGCATACATACATACATACATACATACATATACACATACATACATCTTATGCAAACAATTTCAATTCAATAAAAATTTATCCTACTATGTTCCAGGCACTGTGATAAGCATGTGTGTGTGTGTGTGTGTGTGTGTGTGTGTGTGTGTGCAAAAAGAGTCAAAAGATAGCCTCCGTACTCAAGGAGCATACAATCTAATAGAGGAGACAACAGACAAACAAATATAAACAAAACAAACTATAAACAGAATAAATAAAAATATTAACCAACAGAAGACACTGGAATTAAGAGCTTTTGGGAAGGCTTCCTGTAGAAGGTAGAGTTTTAATTGATACTTAAAGGGAGATGGGGAGATCAATAGTCAGTGTAGAAGAGGGAAATCATTCCAGATGTCATATATAGCCAGAGAAAATGCCCAGAGCTGAGAGGTGGAGTGTCTTGTTCATGGAATAGCCAGGAGGCCAGTGTCAGTGGATCATAGAGAATGTGTGAAAAAGCAATGTATAAGAATACTGGAAAGGTTGGAAGGGCCTATGTTATGAAGGGCTTTGAATGTCACATAGAACATTTTATCTTTTATCCTGGAAGCAAAAGGAAACTACTAGAGTTTATTGAGAAGGAGAGGTGAAATGATCAGACTTGCATTTTAGGAAAATCACTTTAGTCTCTCTGTGTGTATATACACTTTCACATATATATGAATATATACATGTGTGAATATATACAAACATGTAGAAATATAAATGTACATGTACATTTATACACAGACCAAATAATTGCAGAATTAAAAAAAATAATAAGGTTGTTAACTGGGTGGATAACACTAGTACTTGTGGGATCAGGAAAGGCTTCATGTGGAAAATAATGCTTAAGCTGCATTTTGAAGGAAGAGGTGTTCTATAATATGAGATGCAGGTGAAGAGGGAAAGAATGCTGGGCATTGGAAATGGTCACTGCAAATGCATGGAGGGAGAAGATATAGTGCTATATTTGAGGAACAGAGAAATCAGATTTTAGTGAATCATGGCATGTAGAAAAAGGAATTGGTTTTAATGAGGCTGGAAATATAGATTGCAGCCAGATTGTGATGGGCTTTGCAAGTCAAGTAGAAAAGTTTATATTTTATCTTAGAGGCAATAGGGAGCCATGGGAGTTTATTGAGTTGAGAAATGATATGATTCAATACACACTGAATGAAAACCATTTTGGCAGCTATGAGGAGTATGAATTAGAGTGGGGGGAAGACTTGTAACAAGGAAAAAAGATAGGAGGCCATTACAAGAATTAAAGTGAGAAGTCATGGGAGCCTGAGTTAAGGACAGAGAGAGACAAAGAGACAGAGATAGACAGAGACTGAAAGAGAGAGAGAGAGAGACAGACAGACAGACAGACAGACAGACAGACAGACAGACAGAGACAGAGAGAAACAGAAACAGATGGAGAGAAGAAGAAGAAGAAGAAGAAGAAGAAGAAGAAGAAGAAGAAAACAAGGCCCATCTTAAAGATCATTCAACCAGCAAGAAAGCAAATTAGTCACTTTGTTTTTTCAGACACCTTTAATTGCTCAACCTGCAAAAAAGTTATTCACAAGATATAAACATATTACAGATGATTTCATAGGATAATATTTAGAGCCCCCCAAACAAGGTAAAAGCCTTATGAATTAACCTTGGAGAACTCTAATCTTTAAAATGTTCACTGTTCACTCATCACTCCTTACTCTGCAGACAGAGGCACGTCAGGCTTGTACCTGGGGCCCATCTTGGAATCCCATCTGGTGCAGAAACTCTGCTAGTACATTTCACACCTGCCTGCCCCCTATCCCACAACAAGCAGTAGACACTAACTCTGCCCAGCACATGAAGGAGCCGATTCTTTCGGAATGGGACCCAGATGTAGATTAGGTACCTATATGGCTGTGGAAACCCTGAATGAAATATACTTCACATACTACCCAGACCATGTGAAAGTGTAAAGTGCTGTTGTGGCCTAGCCACAAAAAAGAAAGGAGAGCCAAGGGAAGACTTAGGGAGCCAGTAAGAGTGACTGTGAAGAAAGAAGGAATACAACAGTTTGGGGCCAATTTGACTCTACAGAGGCTACTTGGGGCAAAGACAAGGCCTGAAATTCAGTGAATTATAGCCCAATTTGGGATATGTGCTTATTAGCAAAAAGAGTAGTGTCAGAAAGTGAATAATAGAAAACTAGTTTTAAGCAATATATATACATACTTACACACACATACATGTATATATATACACACATACATACATACATACATATATATATATATATATATATATATATATATATATATATATATATATATATATATATATATATATATATATATATATATATATATATATATATATATATATATATATATATATATATATATATATATATATTAAGGGGGTCAAATTCCAGCTAGTCTGTCTAAAATATCTAATGAGTTGTCGCCAATAAATTATAAGCTTTAGCAAGAGTTAGACTTTTAAGCCTTTATTAAGGAGAATAAGAATTTGGTGAAGAGAGAAAGAGGCCTAGATTCAGCTGTCTATCACAGGGAGCTACAGTTCTCCTGCTCCACTCTCTATGAGAGTCCTGGTGGCAAAAGGGCACGAGAGAACCAGCCTTACCGGCTCTTCCTCACACAAGCAAACGTCACTTCCTGATGCCAAAGAAAAGTCATGTGGCTTGCCCTCAGATGCCTTCTTCTCATGGCGGAGCTTTCCTACAGTAAGTCTCCAGCAGGTGGTGTCATTCCAATTGTTACTATATATGTGTGTGTGTGTGTGTGTGTGTATACACACATATACACACACACATATATATGAGAGAGAGAGCAAAAAGAAAAAAAAACAAGAGTACAAGGAGATAAATAATCATAAATGATCCTCAAATCAGAAGGAATATTGCGTAGTAAATTATCTAAGAGATTATAAAGTTCTCTTAACATATATAAGACAAAGAAAAATGAATAAATGCCAGATTAAATTCAAAATCCTGTTGATTCTCAAGGGAAAGATGGAATGCTATGAAGTTATGTTCAGAGAAAAGGATATCAGAATTTTTGATCATGTAAACTGCTATGGATAATAGTGGGATTGAGGCAATGAATATTGCTATTCATTATTGAACTGAAGTGGAAGTCATGAGATTTGAGGGACAGAGGAACAGGGAGATTAGGCTATTTAGAGGCATATCACCATGGAAATTAACATCTACAGTAAAAGGGAAGGAGAGAAAGACAATGAGCCAAGCATTAAACTTCATGAGAATGGAAGGATAATAATATGTAGGTTGGTAGGCAACAGCCACTTTGATTTGTTTGCGGTGAAAGATTTCAAGAATGAACCAAATGGAGGAGAGGTTTCTGAGTGATGATGAGAAAGGGAAAATCTGGAAGTAGAAATGGAAACTAAAGAGCATTCCACTTTTCCCTTCCCAATGTGAAAGGTGGTACAATAGAAGATGCAGTCAGTTATGAAGAGGATCACCAGAGATACAGTGTTATGTATGGAAGATCAAGTCTTTCTGAATGTACATACATGAAAGAAGTTTGAGAGGAACTGATCCAAAATTAGGGGAAGATTGTTCTTTATTGAATAGAATTCCAAAGGGCATGGTAGAATTCTAAGGGGACTTGGAATTGTACATGGAAAAGGCATATTCAAGGAGGAGAGGAGGAAATAATAGCCATTTACTCCTAGGAAGCTGGAAATCGAGTAGGATAGGAGATGGTGAGAATTTGTTTGTAATAGAAGTAGCAGTAGGTGGAGCATAAAAGAAAATGGAAGGAAAAAGAAAAGATGGACAGGTAGAAAGATCCATCAAGTAGTTTCAAACTGTACAGAAAAGTAACTGGATCTCAACTACATACAAGATTCAAATTAAATCATTCTGTAAAATAATTTTTAAAAATTACCTAGTTCAATATATAACTAAATAGGAATCTCCTTTATATACTACTCAGCAAGAATCCATCCAGTCTCTGCCTAAAGTCCTCAAGTAATAGGGAACCCATTACTTCCATCTGGATAACTTCCATTATTTGAATGTTATTTTTTATGTCTCATTCCTAAACTGATGGTTTGTAATTATATAATTTAGACATCAACAAATACAATAGTATAGGGTACAAGAAGTGCTGGTTAGACTTCCACATTTTATGAAAGGATATCCTTGTCTGAGGCAGTTTCACTGCATAATCCCTTGACCTAACAAGAAAACACAACTAATTTATACAGAAATGACAGCAATTTTTACATGAGCATAGCACTTATAAAAATTATTTGAAGGGAAAAAACTGACTATATCATCTTGGGCAGTCCACTTAGGCTCTTTATATCTCTGAAGTCCCACTGCATGGATTTGAAGATACAAAAATTAAATCCCAAAATTTGTTCTTCCAGATTTGGAGAACAAACTTTAGATACAATTATTCTTTTGTGTGTGTGTGTGTGTGTGTGTGTGTGTGTGTGTGTGTGTGTTTTGGGGGGGCAGGGCAATAAGGGTTAAGTGAATTGCCCAGGGTCACACAGCTAGTTAAGTGTCAAGTGTCTGAGGCCGGATTTGAACTCAGGGTGTCCTGAATCCAGGGCCGGTGCTTTATCCACTGTGCCACCTAGCTGCCCTGATACAATTATTCTTACTAAATAATTACAGACATTTACATTATATACACACACAAATACACAGAAACAAAACACAGACACAGACACATACAGACACACCACATACACACACACATACACACACACACACACACACACACACACACACACACACACACACGGTGTCCCCAACCCAGAAACTGACTTAGAAATTTTTATTTTTTATACATTCTTAAAAACAACCATTGTATACTAATTACATGAAGGATATCATCTTATTAACATGTAGAGTCTGTTCTGTTTTGTATCTTGATCAATCTATTAAAAAGCATTTATCAAGTGCCTACTATGAACCAGACACTATAACTACCGACAAGTAGTATATCTTCCTGAAAGGTTAGTGAAAATATAAAAAATAATATTTGAAACATTTGGATATTCCCCTCCACCAGACATTTACATTAAATAACCCATGATGAAAAAATGAAGTGCCTTGTTTCCAAATTTAAAGCTATGTGCTTCTGTCTGTCTATCTATCTATCTATCTATCTATCTATCTATCTATCTATCTATCTATCCATCCATCCATCTATCATTTATCTATAACCATATGTATATGTATCTGTATATATTATATAAATTCAGTATATATAAATATATCATAGATACACACGGGCATATTGCATATATACACATGCATACATGTATATACAATGTATGCATATGGAACAGGCATACATAGGTTTATGTGTATATGCACATATATGTGCACATGTATGTATACATACATCTATATGCAGATGTGTATGCAGATGTGTGTATGTGTGTATACTGAAAACCAAGGGATATCTTCATCTTTACTTCACCCTTTTTCCTAGCAATCTAAAGAAGATACGGAAAACAACACATTGATATTTCACTGAACAGCCATTATACATTACATAGCAATATATGCTAATTCTATATGTTGCTTTATAAAATTAAAGCATGATTCATACCCTCTACAGTTAGAACCTTTTGTCTCCCCTCTTCTAAAGCCTCTGCAATCTGGCTTCTGATCACTTAACTCATCTCAAACTATTCTCTCTGAAGTTACTAAATGTTTCCTAATTGCCAAATCTAATGGCCTTTGTTTAGTCCTCTTCCTGTATAATTTCTCTTCTCTGTATTTTATTGGAATTTTTTGCCACATTTTGCTTTTTGACCATTTGGGGGGGGGCCTTAATGGATATAGTTATTTCACATATAAAGAGTAGAAAAAGGTTTTATATGAAATAGTAAATTTCTATTATGTACGGCTTTTAAAGCTGTATATTAAATTAAACATGATAGTACCAATACTTTCATACATGTCTTTGTACCTTCTGAATTTGTTTGCTATCTTCTGTGCATTTTTAAAATGTCTTATTAAGGCTTATTTCTTTTCTTCTTTTTTTGAAACACTCTCACTACCTCCTTCCCTACTTCTCTCCCACAATATTCCTCTTCATTAATAAAAGCCTTACTTTTTGTTGTTGTTTGTTTGTTTTTGTGGGGCAATGAGGGTTAAGTGACTTGCTTACTGTCACACAGCTGGTAAGTGTCAAGTATCTGAGGCCAGATTTGAACTCTGGTCCTCCTGAATCCATGGCCCATGCCACTTTGGGCGGGACCTGATGGCTGATTTGAAGTCTGAGATCTCAGGCAATCTGGCAAAGCTAATCTTAGGCTTCATGATGCCCCCTGCACACTATGATGCCAAGCAACTGATGCCCATCCACTGTGCCACCTAGCTACCCCTAAAATGTTATCAATGTTGTCACAAATATTGTCTTCTTCAACTTCTAACTCTTATTCAATCCATATATCTAACAATTTGCCAAATCTTCTTGCTTAAATGTCTGTATAAATTGTATGTATAACTCTTCATTTATTTCTCCTTTTTTGCTTTCCCAATCTACATACACATTTTCCCCCTCCATGTACACTATGGTAAAATAATACTAGGCCAAAGAGGCCAGTTTTAAACAGGCTGCTCCATCTCTCCCTACTCTGTCTCATATTGTTTTTTCATGCCTGAAATGCACCCCTCTTCACCTGTACTTTTTGGAATCTCTGTTTTCTTTCAAGATTCAGCTTAATCAGCCTTCTCTATGAAGTCTTTTTGGATCCTCACATGTTCTGGTGGCCTCCCTCTCCAAACCAAACTCTTATTCATATACACATTCATAATATGTACAATACATTCACGAATGTGTGCACACATGTGTACATGTACTTAACATTGTAGACATTTCACACAAATGATATTGAATATTCATAAACATGTTTGTATATGTAGATATAAATACATATATCTGCATATTATGTATCATATGTGTGTGTACAAACTGTCTATCCTGTTACAATGGAAGCTGCTTAAGGACAGGGCATATTTAACTATAAAAAATACATCCCTACCCCTTAATACAGTGCTAGGAACATAATAGGTACTTAATTAACTTTTTTTTTTTTACATATAAGGTACATTATTTTTTCTGTTACATGTAAAGAGAGTTCTCAACTTTTGTTTATACGTGCTTTACAATTTCAGATTTTTCTCCCTCCCTCCCCTCCCTCCCCCCTCCCCTAGACAGCAAGTAATCTGATATAGGTTATATCTATATATGTATATATCTATATACATATACATATATATATTTATACACACACACACACACACACACACATATATATATATATATACACATAATAACATTAATCCTGTTTCTGCATTAGTCCTGTTATATGAGAAAAAATCAGAGCAATGATGAAAAACCTCAAAATAGAAAAAAAAACAACAGCACCAAAAACAAAAGAAATCGTATGGTTCATTCAGCATCTATACTCCACAGTTCTTTTTTTTTTTTCCCTTGGATTTGGAGATCCTCTCCTATCATGAGTTCCCTCTTCTGTACCATTGAATTGGTGAGAAGAATATAGTCCATCACAGTAGATCAACACTCAATGTTGATGATACTGTGTACAATGTTCTTCTGGTTCTGCTCATCCCACTCATCATCAGCTCACACAAGACCCTCCAGGTTTCTCTGAACTCCTCCTGCTCATTATTTCTTACAGCACAATAGTATTCCATTGTCTTAATTCACTTTTGATGCTTTATTAAATGATTTATTTTTCTCACTCTGCCCTGTAGAAAAACATGAAATAAAGCTTAATAGCTATAACTTATTTTCCTATTATATCCTCATGTTTCTCTTATAGAATTTCTAGCAAATAAGTTTGGGGATGATAAAATATTTGTTAGCATGGTATAGCATTTTAATTTCCCTTTGATTTTGCATGCCTCAGAATGACATGATTGTGCAACCTTAACCATGTCTGATCCCCCTAGTGTATGAATGAGTCTTTAAAAAATCATATGGCATTATCAAAATGAAATCAAGGTTGGTATGTGAGTCAGAGCTCTATCTTTTCATGACAAGCAAGATAGTATTAGAAATGTCTCTAATTACATGTGCAAACATTATTATCATTCTACTTACATGTTGCCAAGCTACCTGTCTAAGCGAGTATGGTCTTCCTTCCAAGCAGAAAATCAAATTTTATTTTATTTATTTATTTTAAGAGTCTTAGTTACTCAACACCACTGTAAAAGGAACCAATAATATAAATAATTAATAAATAATATAAATATAAATCATATAAGTAAATGATTACATTTTGAGGAACTATAGAAATGATAATTATAATGTCTGGTTTTAAAATATATTTTCAAATAGGTGTGCACTGTGGTTATATATACCAGTTATCTATGATTGCAGATGATCATATCATTTCTTTTTTTTTTTTTTTTTTTTAGTGAGGCAATTGGGGTTAAGTGACTTGCCCAAGGTCACACAGCTAACAAGTGTTAAGTGTCTGAGGCCGGATTTGAACTCAGGTACTCCTGACTCTAGGGCCGGTGCTCTATCTACTGCACCACCTAGCTGCCCCTGATCATATCATTTTATCAAGAAATATACAAATAAAAATGAGATCAGAAAAATAATTACAAGGAAACATTATTTTTACATAAATTTCATGATTTATTCATAGAAAAATGTTCTATCTTCTGTAAGCTTTTAGCTGCTAGTTTGAGAAATGGTCCATGCATCTTTTTTTTTTTTTTTGTGGGGCAATGGGGGTTAAGTGACATGCCCAGGGTCACACAGCTAGTAAGTGTCAAGTGTCTGAGGCCGGATTTGAACTCAGGTACTCCTGAATCCAGGGCCGGTGCTTTATCCACTGCGCCACCTAGCCGCCCCCCCCATGCATCTTTTAATACAATATTAAGTCCATTAAAATTTTAAAAAATATATGCTCCTAAAATTTACCATAAAGTCAATTATAATATTCCAGTGGATTCCATGAAAAAAGTCCATTTGTTCTTATTAAAAAAGATTGACTTTGGTGGCTGGTAAGAAAAAAAAAACTCCTGAATGAATGAAGGTAACCTTAAAGTTTAAATATTGAATTCAAATGAAAACACTATTGCAAAGGTAAAACATGACTACCAATATTTTAAATAAACCATAAAATGATAATATTATCCTGAAATGGAAAAAAAAATCACTCTATTGGCACTATAGGTACATGAGAGGAATGTTTGTTTTGCTTAGCCCATGAAAATGTGGTTGTAGCTCTCTATTAAAATGTTAATATTTCTTTTGTTAAGATACCAGTATTTTAGGGGCTTGTTTTCGACTTCATGTAGCTAGGTTTGCAGGTTTTTTTTTTTTAATTATGCTGCTAATTAGAAATAATTATATACCTGTTAGTACTTGAAGGGATGTTCACTACACTGATGGGTTTCTTTTTATCTTTTGCATATTCAGATGATCATAGGATCATAGATTTGGTAAAGGATTTTATAGGCCATTCAGTGCAACTCATTTGTTTTTCGAATAAGGAATTTTGTTTTTCTGATAAGGAATCTGAAACAAGAGGTTTTATATGATTTGCTCATGGTCACACAGCTTGTAAATGTCTGAGACTGCATTAGAACTCAAGTGTTCCCTGATTCCAAGTAGAGAACTTTATTCACTGGACCCTTGAAAAGAAGTTCAATGAGCCAGACAATATGATTTACATTTAATATAATTATCTTTAATAAAATTGAAGAAATATATTTCTTATTAATATAATTAAATTTAATTATATATATAATATTTCTACATCTATCTATCTATCTATTTCTAGATCATAATATTCCAATAAGTATATATTTCTTTAAATCAAATTTTCTTATGAGGGTTTAGAGATAAACTAAATAAAGATTTACAGGATCATAACTATACTGGACAATCATTCCATTTGGGGGCCCCAGGTGGAAGTATCCTTCCAATTTTCCACTTTTATAGACCTCAAAATTATCTCACAATTTCTATATAAAACAGAACTTAAGACACAATATTGTGTAGTGCAATCCCTTGCTTTTACATTTCTGAAATTTCTGACCATGGACAATTCACTTAAAATCTGTGGATTTCATTTTTCTCATCTATGAAATTGAGGTAACATTATGTGTATGTACTACCACACAGATTATTCATTCGAAAAACATAAAAAAGAAACAAATTACAAAAACAAAAATTAAAAAAAATCATTTATCATGCTTACAACATACAATGCAATATAGGAGAAACTGGAAGAAAAAAGATAACATTTTTAAAAAGGACTCATCCTCATGAATATTCTACTTCATCTTGGCAGGAAGTGTCCAGTGTAATACTTTAGGGATCAGTGCTTGGTCTTTTGGTTCTTTGATAGCACTTAATGGTAATATTGATAACATTTTGAGGCAGCTAGGTGGTGTAGTGGATAGAGCACTGCCCCTAGATTCAGGAGGACCTGAGTTCAAATTTGGCCCGAGACACTTGATACTTACTAGCTGTGTGACCCTGGGCAAGTCACTTAACCCTTATTGCCCTGCAAAAAAACAAAACAAAACAAAAACAAAACACAAAATACAAAAAACCGCAAAAATATTGATAACATTTTTATAAATGATTTGGATAGTCACAGAGAGGATGCACTTCAAATATGTGGGTCATATATAGTGTGGAAGGACAGCTAAAATACTGGATAGTATCAATAGAATCCAAAAAGATAATTATAGCATTAGAGCAGGTATTGTTATGTTGGGGTACATCAATTTTTTAATGTTTTGATAATTTTATTTCAATTTAATTGACTTCCTTTGTAATCCTGTATATTTTATTTCAGGATGTTAGAAACTTATTTTTGAGAAGAGATTCATAGACATCATCAATCAAAAAAGTTTGCAAAAGGGATAAGATCTTCTGAAGTAGAGCATTAGACTGAATCAAATAAGATGACATTCAATTGGGATAAATATAAACCCTTCAATTTGGGAATATATTTCACAAATATAACATGGAGAATATGATTAGCATTTTTGTGGAAAATATTTGAGTGTACTAGTGGACTACAAGGTAATTATGAATCATTAGTATGACAGCGAAAATAGCTAATACAGTCATCAGCTGCATTGAGCGTCACAGTTTCCAGGAATACAGAGGTGCTATGCCAACTGTACTCAGACCCCATCAAGTCTCATTAGGAGTCCTGTGTTCAGTTCAAGAAGAACATTAATAAGCTGGAAAGTTTCCAGAGAAAAGCAACCAGGATAATGAAGGATCATGAGTTTCTGATCTGAGGATTGGTGGAAGGAACAGGGGGTGTTTAGCCTTAATGAAGACCTAAAGTATACATAGTAGCTGTGTTCAAATATTTGACAGACAGATGTGGAAGATAGATTGAGAGCTGAATATGGAGCAAAGGGTGAATGTTGCAAAGAGTGAAATTTAAACTTGATACCGGGGGTGGGGAGGGGGGTGGGAAGCACCTCTCAGCAATTAGAGGTATCAAAAAATAAATTACCTACCTTAAGAGGTGGTGTCTTTTCTCTCCTTCAAGGTCTTCAAATAGTTTGGACAGCCACTTGCCATATCTATATATCTATACATTTATATCTATATCTACATCTATCTATCTATCTATCTATCTATCTATCTATCTATCTATCTATCTATCTATATTTGAGTGGTATACTTTTTGTGTATGACTTGAACTCTATGGCTGCTGATGTACCTTTGCACTTTCAAATTCTGTGATGTTGTGACTGATTGCATATGTAAATAAAATAGCTGATTTTTGAGCAGCAGTATTGAGATGCAATCTCACGCTCAATGGAATAATTTTTAAGACCCAGGCTAGTTGCAGAAAGTATGATGAAGGTGATATATAACTCCTCTCATACCCTTTTGATTTATATATATATATATATATATATATATTCTGTTAGGGGTTTAATTTGGAAAGTATTCTATTCTATGTAGCTTGGAGATTATAAATAATTTGGTATGACATTATCTAGAAAAAATATTGATCTTAATGTTATATCTGCATTATTTTGGGTAGGTTGGGTCAGTCAATACGTGTCCAGTTCTGGTATAGTTGCCTGAATTCTCAAGAAAATTTTAAGGTCTATATTCATAATATAATGATTTGTTATGCATATTTTTTATCCTTCCATTGCATAATTCTATCTACCATGACATATTTTGTTGGGGATTTGAGAGTTGATACATTTTTCAGGCCAGCAATGAAATTTTGCAATGATATTTCTAACATTTCCTTGCATAATCTCTAATGGGTAACATCTAAGTTTCTTTAGGGTATAAAAACAAGAATTTCTGGTGGCAATGATGTGGTGCTTACTTGCTTTCATGAACTGCTAATTCTCTAAACAAGTTTGTGTGACAGCTATTTGTTCAATGATTTTGAAATATTATTATTTGAGTTCATGTGGATATCACTCATGGAGGGCCTTTTGATTCTATTGTTGGATCTTAATTATTTCATAGGCTTCATCTGGAGATAAACCACTTTAACATCATTTGACAAGCCCACTGCTATGTCCCTATTTGTCATCCTTTAATGTTGTCCAGTGAAGTTCATATCAGTTTCTTTCACTAGTATTTTTGTAAGTTTCTAAACTGATTGATTGAAATAATATTTCTAAAGAGCACTTAGGACAGTGCCTGACACATAGGAGGCACTAAATAATGCTTATTTACTTTCTTTCCCTTTGTTTTTTGTGTGCTCCAAGAAAGTCTATCAATTTTCTTCTTCCTTTTTATAATAAATTGTTAATAATTCCATAATTGTCTTCAGACAATGAGCCCTATATTTCATTAATATTTTTCAGGTTTTAGCTAAGATACTTTCCAATTATTTTATGGTCCATTTTATGTCTCCCAGAGTGTATGCTAATATGGGTATTGTGTAGATGATAATGATTTTACTGAATTCTGCACACTGAGCTTTGATTTTTATATGTCAGTAAGTCTCTTGATGCAGATTACCTCAGGTTTCTCCTTTACAAGCTTTTGCTTCATGTTTCTTTCCTGAAGGATGCCAAGGCAGGTGACTATTCATTCAATTTGTATACATTAAAAATTTTACATTCATTGAGTCCAAATGACATTTTGCTTTTATTAAAGAAAGATTCCATAAGACAGAGACAATCGTTTGGTTGTTTTGTTTTTTTTTTTTTGATTGAGAGACACAACTTTATTTCCTCCATTTACATCAAGTTATCAATAAAGTATTTTAATCCAACTTCTTTAATTTGGAAAAGGTTCATCATTTAGGAGAGGTGATAATGGGTCCAATTTGATTCTATTTATGAGAGGTGGCCATATATATATATATATATATATATATATATATGGGTGGGTGTGTACATATATATTTTGAGGGGGAATGTGGGTTAAGTGACTTGCTCAGTGTCACACAGCTAGTAAGGCTGGATTTGAACTCAAGTCCTCATGAATCCAGGACCAGTGCTTTATCCACTGTGCTGCCTAGTTGCCCCTGAGGTGGTAATAGTTTTAAAGCTAGGAAGCACCTCAAGGGGGTTAACCTGTCCTTCAGATATACAATACAATTTCTATCAGTTGTTCTAGATACTGTTATGTTGACTGTATGTTTTAAAAGATGAATGATTTTACATGTAGATTTCATACATGTTATTTCAATTAGTAATATTTATAATGATAGTAATGTTATTACTATCTATTAATCAGGATTGTGTAAGGAAAATATTTTCTAAATCTAATAGTTCTTAGGTAATGTAGTTCATTATTTGTTGTCATTTGACCCATCACACATAGGATTTATAATAATTTAAATAAAGTATATAGGGTTTGACTCTGGTAAAAAGTTAATTTAATATAACAGTTGAAAAAAAAAACCTTGGGTATAGCTACACAATGCTGATCTAAGTAAGGCATTTTCAGTTTTCCATTCAGGGTTTAATTTGTTCATTTCTTATTGTTGCAAGGTCATATTGAATGGGATCAAGGAACATGGTTTCATTCATCCCAAGATTAAAGTGGCCTTGCATCACTAAATCCTTGTTTTCTTCTAAAGGGGAAAAAAAGAAAATATTTGAAGTGAATGTAATAGTGAGAAATATTTGTGTTTTCATGGGCTTGGTAAATTCAACTCAATTTCCTTAATAAAATAATCCTCCACCTGGAGAAAATATCAGTTCTATTATTCTTAGGAATAATCTTCTAATTCCATATTATATACATTAAGGGTAAATAGATGTGGCCAGAATAATTTAGTTCAACATGCCTCATCTAGGTGAAATAAAACTGTCTGTTTCATCAATGAAACAGTTATAGTATATAATGTAAAAAATAAATTATTATAATTTATTTCTTACAACTTTAAAATATATTTGGATATTGCTATTATTAATTTAGAAAAAGCACATCCTGTGGATTGATCTTGAAACATTTTAAAACATAAACTGAACACATGCTGTTGAGTCATTTCAGTCATATCTGTCTCTTGGAGGTTTTCTTGGAAAAGATACTTGAGTCATTTGCCATTTTGTTTTCCAGCTCCTTTTACAGATGAGAAACTGAGGCAAACAGGGTTAAATTGCTTGAGTAGGGACCCACAGCTAGTAAGTGTCTGAGGCTGAATTTGAACTCAAGAAGAGGAGTTTTACTGTTCCTAAGTCAAGTGCTCTATCCACTACACCACCTAACTGCCCCCTAACATAAACTCACAACAGTCATGTTTTCATTAATTCAATGAACAAAAAAATAGATCGCATACCTGCTCAATACATTCTTCTAGAATCTATGGAGAAAATCAAGGTAAAGCAAAGGAAGTTCTTGACATTTTGGAGGCTGAAGAACCACAAAGTACTTAAAATGTATTAGATTCTTGTTCTGTTATTCAAGACATTACATATACACACACAATTAGGCTAAAAGTTAAAAGATAGTTCTCATATGAATTCTATAAAATACTTTGGGAGAGGGACAGCTAGGTGAACCTCTGGTTAGAGTACCAGCCTTGGAGTCAGGAGGACCTGAGTTCAAATCTGGCTTCAGACACTTGACACTAGCTGTGTGACCTTGGGCAAGTCACTTAAATCCTATTGCCTCAGCAAAATATTTATATATGCATACTTATGGAGAGTATAAAAGAAGAAACTTTATTTGGATCATGGTAAGGATTAAAAATACTTCTTGCAGGAGCTATCACTTGAATTAGGTTTATAATTAGTTATCTTAGGTTTTGAAGGAAGGTAGGAATTCAAGCAGGTGAAATTATAGTAAGGGAATTTCAAGGAGAGGTAAGACAATAAGCAAAGAAACAGAGCTGGAGGAATGTAGGGGTAGTAAACAGGGAAGCAACAAGAGTAAAAATTGGGTGGAGCTTTTAATATGTAAAGACTGACTGGTAGTGGAAAATAAGGCAGAAGAAATATAAATTCTTAGCATTTCAAAATTGGAAGGGTTCTTAGCAATCTCCAATTCAAACTTCATTTTATAGTTGACTTTACTAAGGCATAAAAAGGTTAACTCTTTTGAGCTAATTAATGGTAGAGCTATAATAGAAGCCATGTTTTCTGAGTTTGTGTTATCTTTTTTCCTGCTAGAAACTAATTAGCTGGGATCTGATAATATAAGGCCTTGAATGACAGGCTTAGGAATTAACTCTTTATTAAGTCAATTAGAAGCAATCCATTTTAGATCAGGGGAGTGTCACAGTCAGAGTTGAACTTTAGAAATTTTAATCTAGCAGCAGCATACAAGTGGAATTGTGGATGAGAAAGACTGGAGGTTGGGAAGACCATTTAGGAGGATATTCTACTACTCAAGGTAGAGGTAATGAATATAGTTTCAATTGGAAAGGCTGCAATGAGAATGGAAAACAGGGAATGGGTGCAAGATAAATTGACCAGGTAAGATGCATAAGGAATTTGTGACTAATTGAATATGGGGACCAAAGGAAAAGGAAAAAGAAAAATATTATGATGAAATTCCAAGTCCCAATGAATGAGGTAAGGACTGTATTTTCAATATGAGCATATAACTCAATGGGAGAAATTGCCTGCGGGTTTTTTGTGGAAATATTTAATATAGGTTAGGGATTGTTGGAGTAGCTTTTTTGGATAATGCTTAGAAGTGGACACATTATTTCTCCCAATCAGTGAATGTCTAATACCACGTTCTTTGGTCATAACAGGTATTATTATGTTCAGACCAAGGAAAATAGAATACATTTTATTTAAAGGAAGTTTTCCTCTTCCCAACCTCTACCTCTGCTCCTAGCATATTAGATGAATTCTCCTAAGTTGTATTTAGTTAGAATATAAATTATAGTTGAACAGGGTGGATTGCTATCTTCTTCATTGGTTGGAATATACACATTGATGACATCACAAATGTACCCAAGTATAAAAGTATTCTAGTTATTAATTTTCTCTCTGTCTACATCTTAAATGAGAAATGTGCAAAAAATAGAATGCACAACCAGGAAACTGATCTTGTAAGATTTACACATTTTATTTCATAAATTTGTGGGGTTATTTTTAAACCTCAAAGAAAAAGATGGAAGTCATAAGAGTTCCTTGACCTTTAAATGTACAGTGTATAAATGAATTCCTATTAGTGCTACTGTACTTTCAGAGTTGAGTTCACTTGTAAATTAAAATTTTCTCTCTGTTAGGAATGCAAAGCTTATAGTTTACTCTTGGCAGTTGTTTATAATATGATATTTCCTAAACTATGCAATGCTTCATATATTAACCTATGGGATGTTTATGCATAATGGATGATTTTTTGCATGAGTTTTATGGTTTTATGTCAAGACCTTAATCTAAACAACAATATATTGAATTAATTTACTTTGCAATATGGCTACATACTAAGAAAAATGCACTCCACACAGGATACAAGCTTTTATGTGATCAACAACTGATGCTATTTTACACTTCCTGTGATATAATGATAATAAGAATAATGGTTATCTTATCTTTGTAAAACTTCAAGTTATTTTTATATAAGTACCCCAGTTTGTCTTGGTTACATTTGACACTGTTGATCTAATTTGACATGTCAAATTTGCTGATGACATGGAGGTAAGAAGGAGAACAAATAGACTGTATCAAATCATTTGTACATATAAAAAGACATTTCATCTGACTGGAAGTTTTTACTTCATTTATAAACTTTACCTTTCAAAAATATATTGCAGCTGTGGCAAAATGATGTGCCTTGAGAAGTAGTGTTTTCACAGATATGGGAAGTCTTCAAGTGAGGGATGAAGAAAGACCACTTGGGAATATTATAGAATAACCTATGGGTTGCTTCCCTGAAGAAAGGGAAGCAGGGGAGATGTACCTTAGAAGGAGATAACTTTTAACAAAACTGGAACAATTTGTCATTGTTTTACAAGTTTGGAATGTAACAGTTCTTGCCAGTTACCTTTGTGGTCTCGTGAACACCTTTGATAATCTGGTAAAAGAAGTGAACTCCTCCTTGGAGTAATATTTTTAAATGTATATAATAAAATAATAGTTTTACATAGAAAACATTTTATTTATATAATTATAAAAATAATTTTAAATAAAATTCACAATAAGAAACCCTGTTCTAGAGAGAGGATGTATACTTGAGGCAAGGATTTGGAACTCCTGAAGTTTCGTGAATCTGAATCTAATACCTTTCAAATATCTTTCCTGAACCTGATTAAAAAGGGGACCTCTCAGATTTTCTCAAATAACAGTTGGGAACATGAGACAAAATAACCTATAAAATAAAATTGACAAACAGCTATTCTTCCTGTGAGGAAGGCATTGCAGATATTTTTCACAAGGGCAAGTAGAATCCCTGGGTAGGCCTGGGTTTCTACATTCAAGCCTCTGGTTTTAGCAGGGATGCTGCAGGGAGGAAGAAAAATGTCATAGAAACTGTCAGTCTACCTGTGTTTCTGAAGTCCAAAGGAGACAGAAAAAATAAATGGTGTGGCTATTGGCCTTAATTATTACTTTAAGAGAAGGGCAAGAAGGAGGCATGATGGTAAAATAATAGTGGACAGGTAGATACTGAGATATGCTGGGAAGGCTTTTAGTTTCAATACAACAGTGAATGGTAGAGACATAGGCATACTAATTGGATTTGAGGATCAAGAGAAATGGAAAAGACAAATAAAATTATGAGATTGCAAGCCTAAGTGAATGAGGTAAAGACTGTACTTGTAATATGAAGATATAACTCAATGGGATAAATTGACTGTGGTTTTTTGTGGTTTTTATACTATGGTATTTCTTAAACTGTGCTATGCTTCAGACATTAAGCCATGGCATGTTTATGCATAATGAATGATTGTTTGCATGAGCTTTATGGTTCTATATCAAGACCAGTGTAGTAATTTCCCCAAGGTCCCTATAAGGAGATCAAATTTTCCTCTTCTTCCCAGGAAAAGGAAGGAGGGAGAATTTGCCTTAGAGGAATAGAACTCAATGGGGTAGTAAGGATACTTGGTCAGAGAGTCTGGAAATCAGTAATCGTTGCTGATAAACCCGATGAGGACATGTCTATTTCCCCATCTGAAAGTACCTATAATCATCTTAGAAAAGTGGAGTTAGCCCAGTTTCATAGTTTGCTGTTTCTAAACCAGCCATTAGACTGTTGTATATGGACAATTCAGTAACTTCTGGGGTATGGTTCCAAATTATTTTCCAGATTGGCTGGACCAATTCACAACTCCACCAACAGTGCACTAGTGATTCTCTTTTCAAAAGCGTCACATGTTTTGAGGGAACTAAGTAATTGGCAGCTGAGAATAAGACACTGGAGAAAACAGCAGTATAAAAGATATAATGGTACTGGTAGAGAAGGCAGGACAATGGCAAAAACATTCTTCACCTTCTTCCCTATTTTGTGTTATTATCCCTTTGTCCCTTTGGGCATCCTCCACCATAGTCTGGATGATCTGTACTCTTTTTGAAACAAACATAGGTCTATTCCACTGTCTTAATGATGTCTTTCCTCATCATCTCAGCTAGAAATGTGTGATTTTAAGTTTGGAATGCAACCTTTTCAGAGGTTAGTTGTAGCTTGAACTAAGTCTGATAGGAAAGTTAGATAATTAAGTTCAGTGCTTTCATGATATTATAAGGGGGATGGTTTTGAGTATTCTATCATGCAGTTAGTAACACAAAGTACATTTTTCTTCAAGGGCAAATGCTCAAGAATATCTGCCTCTATGTATATTGACTATCTTTTCTGAACATTGAAAACTTCTATTACTCAAATAGCAGTCAGTTTTACCCCCTAAAAAAATCCAAGCTACTCTGATTTTGAAGAACAAATTTGGAAACCCATTTCATTCAACTAGCCAAAGCTTATAAAAATACATTTTAGAAATGTTCTTCTATAGCCATTAACCTATTATATTGATTTTAAACTTATTTTGACTTTAAAAATATAAATATAGAATTATTTCAGAAGAGTTTCAAGATTCAGTGTGAAATGGAAAATGTTGGCACAGTGTCTTCAAATGAAATCAGTTTGGTTTCCTAGAGAGGCTTGACATGCCACAAGGTTATTTTTTTTCAACTCTTACCAGTAATTGGATTTATTTTCTTCCAGAATTTAGGCTCAATAGATCAGGCAAAGAGATGAGCTGTTCTCTAGTTAGAATAGGCCTTTGGGAAGAAAATACATTCCATGCTGTGCTTTTGTTTGTAGCAAAATGTCAAGCCTGTTACCAACTGAAGACAAACCTACAGTATTTTGGGACATCAAACTGGCAACAGATAGAGGCATCTTGCTGGAGAAAGAAAATTGAAGCTGGAAATAAGAAAGCTGTATAATGTCCTGTTATATTTGGTACATGTTAGCTTCTGTGAAACTCATACTTTATGCTGGCCAATATACATTATGACAGATTTTTCATCAATTCTTCTTCTCTTCCTTCTCCATTTTGGAAGGCAAAGTTTCCAGGATGCTATTTACCATACAGATTTTCATTTGTATTAAGAAATAAAGATTTGGGCATGTGTCAGAAGACCTAAGTTTGAATTGTGACTTTGTGACAATGGACAAATGATTTTACTTCTCTGTGCCTCAGTTTGCTTATCAATAAAATTAGGCAATTGGATTTAATGGCTATGTTCTAAGGGAGGCAGAATGTTAAAGGAAAAAGACCAATTGCCATGGATTCAGAGGATATGGATTGACATTTTGCCTGTGGTACCATCTGTATAATCTTGTAAATTTCCCTTTGCCTTTTTCCCCCCTCATTATAAAATGAGGCTGTTAAGTAAGAAATTCTGTTACAGCTCATGCTCATGTCTAGATTTAAAGTTTTGTGAAACTAATAGGTTGCATGTATCTTTCTATTATACAGATCCATTAGGGTGACTGAAATTAGGCCTAATTTACATAGGTCATTAAGTTATTAGTGAGTCTTTCACTTGAAAAATTGTAGGTGACCCACAATCTGCAATGTGTCACTGATACACCATACACTGAATTTTAGCAATAATCTGAATGCTTAAAAAAATAAAAGAATTGGAAATCTAGTAGAAAGATTTTCTTCCATTTATATACAATTGTATAGCTTACAAAGCACTTTCATATATATTATATAATTGTATCCTTTTGCTCTCCTTCTGAGTTCAGGAAAACATATAATGAGAAAGTATGTATTATTTTTTTTTAAAGTCCTGCAACTAAAGTCAGAAGACCTGAATTCAAATTTTGGCTTTACTACTCCCTAGATCCATGACCTTAGACAAGTTATCTAACCTCATTCAAACTGATTCCTGAAAAATAAAGATTGTCTTTAAGGTTACTTCCTTCTGGAAATCCTATCTTCTATAACCTTCAATTTCTTTCCATTCTTTCCTCTACCTCTCTAAATCTTCCTTCTATCTCTCCTACTTTCTCTTCGAAGTCCCCTTTGAGTACTTCCATGGCCTGAAACCAATTCGTATTTTTCTTGGAAGCTTTGGATGTAGGGGGCCTGAGGTTGTTATCCTTTACTGAGGGTATGCCTCGATCTTCCTTGTCACTAAAGAAACTTTTGATAATTCCCAACTTTCTTTGCTTGCTCATCTTGCTATCTTTTACTTGACTTTTAACTCCCTCTTACAGTGGGGCCCTACTTCCAAGCTACACTGTCCCAAGCTTCAGAGAGTCCCAGGTGTTTAAGTTTGAGGGAGGGCAGGTTTTTCTCTCCCTGGCCTATCTATCCTCTGATCTGAAGATAACCTCAAGGAAACTTGCTAATTAACCAGCCAACAGAACTTTTTGTGCTGCTGTGGCTTAGAGGAGCCTGTGTCCCTCCCCAATGTGGGTCTCCCACTGCTCAAGATTACTTCCTGATTCTCTGTTGGGGTAGGATAGCTGAATTCCCCCTTAGGTCCCACAGACACCACTGTGTTTCCTCCCCACCCCCCCACTCCCCCCCACCAGCCATTCAGCCCTTTCACCTGACCATAAGCTTAATTCCAGAAGATGCCAGTGCTGCAGCTGATTAGGAACCTCGGGGGTAAGTTTCTCTGGTGCAGCCTGCCTGGAGACTCTGGGTTGGACTCTTCTTGATGCCCAGCATAGCCCCCTCTAAACTGTCTTTGGCTGGAAAATAATCTCAGTCTGTCTTTTTGTGGAGTTTGCTGCTCCAGGGATTGTTTTATGACTATTTGGAGGGCAATTGTGTCAGGAGCTCTGTGTGTTAAAGGTCTTTCCTTCACCATCTTGGCTCTGCCCCCCGACCTTCAATTTCTCAGTTAGAGAAATGAGACTCAGAAAGTTTTGATAGTTTGCCCACAGTTACAAAGCCAATAACAAATGGTTAAATTTGGGCTAGAATCCATATCTCAGAGTGTCTACTCCAGGACTCTATCTGCTTTCTCACACTTCCTCTTAGGTAGACCATGCGATTCTCACATTGGCTTTGGATAAAGTTAGTGATTCACATTCCTGGGCTCCAAAATAAGAAAGTACTTCCTCCTTCCTAGACCCTAATTCATTGTGAGGGCAAGTTGTTCAGACTGAGTGACATCAGAAGTAGGATTAGGTGTTAAATGAAACTGTGGTTCCAGGTTTAGTGCCAGCCAAACTCTTCCCATATGCTTATTTTTCAGAACAGAGAAATTTGACCCTTAGTTGTATGTAAGAGGTTTTGTTTTGTTTGTGGGGTGGGGCTTACCATTGCTGATGTAATGGAAATAATACTCAAATGAGAATACAGAGACCTCTGTTTTCTAGTTTTCTAGTTTTCTCCACTAGTGATGATCTCTGTGATCTAGGGATAATGCTTAATCTCATTGGGTTTCCTCATCTGTAAAATGAATATATTACTAACTAATTCTCAGGATTGGTCAAGGTTTTAAACTTGGATAAGTAGCATTTGTTTATAAAATCTCTCTCTCTCTCTCTCTCTGTGTATATACATATATATATATATGCACAAACATATTTGTGTATATGTAGCTATATATTATATATTATATATACACATATACACACATGTCTGTAAACACATACATATACCATGCATATATACATGCACCGTACATCTATAAATAATATAGGATCCAAATGATACTTCCATAGGTTCTTCCTCTTTAATGTCCTTTTTGCCTCTGCCTCTTCAGTCCTTAGACCATGCTTCCAAATGGTCCACATATTCATAGCGGTACAATAAAAAAATGTATTTGTAATCAGGAAACCTGGGTTTGAATCCCAGAATTTACTTCTCAGCTGTGAAAACTTAAACAAGTAACTTAATCATTCCTTGCCTTAGTTTTCTTTTCTGTAAAAATGAAAGGACTTGACTAGATGATCCACTTTCCTAGTATTTAATGTGAAATACTGGCGTACTGATGTTTAGGAGGATAGTTACTCTCAACAAAGGAAATTGTAGAGGACCACCATGCTTTTAGGACCCCCTTAACTCTTACTTCCTTCATAAAATTTTCTTAATCGTTACTGCTCATCATGATCTAAGCGTGATGTATTATTTTTTGTACCAAATATTTTCAGTCTCACAACATTTGATGAGCATTTGCAGCGTGTTAGGTGATGAGAGGAATTCAAAGAAGGCCAAGTATTTTCTCTCATGGAGCTGACAGTAACACTTATCCATGTGTCACCTTGTTTACTTTATATTCTTACATTTTTCATATGTGTATGGGGCAGCCAAGTGGCTGGAGCACTGGTCCTGATATTGGGTGGATCTGAGTTCATATCTGACCATAGACATTTAGTAGCTTTGTGACCCTGGACAAGTCACTTAATCCCAATCGCCTTAAAACATCCGGGACCATTTCCAGTTATCCTGATGTATATCTTTCTGCTGTACCCAGATGGATCTAGAAGAGAGAGTGAAGTTGGTGACTTTGTACAGCCCTGCCTCACTTCAATTCAGTGCAAGTCATGACATCACCCTAATGCCATGGTCCTCTTCAAGAATGAAGGACAAAAACAACATATGTGTATATTATCCCCATATTATAATAGGAATACCTCTGCACTTGAGTCAGAAGTGAAACTATTAAAAAGAAGAGGTAAGTGTGGCTTTTACCTGGAACATGTTCAACGTCAGCTTACAAAAAAAAAATAACAAATGATCAAATTTGCATCTATTTCCCCAAGTTATTGAGGAAGTAACATTAAGATGGTTGGGGAAGGAGCAGATTATTATATGCTCCCATTGTTACAAAATTAACTAGTTGTGGCGATGATCAGATGTCTCCACTTCTACTTCTAGGTCTATCACTAGTATGATCTTGGGCAAGGCATCCAATTTTTCTTGGCCTCAGTTTCATCATCTCTAAAATGGTTGCTTCAAACAAAAAATCATATATTTCATAATTTTGAAAGATAACATTTCAGAGCTCCAACAAACATTCTTATTTTACAGATGAAGAAATTGAGGTCCAGAAAAACTAAAAGACATAAGCTAACAATAATGATAACAATAATATTTATATAGTGCTTCCTTTATATGTGCCAGGCTAGAACTGTACTTAGCACTTTATAATTATTATTTTATTTAATCATCACAACATCCTTGGGACGTGGGTACTATTATTATCCCCATTTTACGTATGAGAAAACTGAGGCAGATAAAGGTTAAGTGACTTGCTCAGGGCCACACAGCTAATAAGTATGTGAGACTGGATTTGAACTCATGTCTTCTTGATTCTAGGCCCAATGTAGTCCCCTAGCTGTCCAGACTTGTCTGAGGTCATTGCTCATAGGTGACAAAGCTCATACAAACCCAGCTTTCTTTACAGTCAGTTTAGTAGACTATTTTAACTCTCATCAGAAACTAATCTAATTTTAAATTGACAAGTTACACTGGGCAGCAGCTAGGTGGCACAGTGGGTAAAACACCAGTCCTGGATTCAGGAAGACCTGAGTTCAAATCTGGCCTCAGACACTTGACACTTACTAGCTGTGTGACCCTGGGCAAGTCATTTAACCCCCTATTGCACCCCCCCCCCGCCAAAAAAACAAAAACAAAAACAAAAGTTACATTAACAAATGTAGGGGCAGCTAGGTGGCGCAGTGGATAGGGCATGGGCCCTGGAGTCAGGAGTACCTGAGTTCAAATCCGGCCTCAGACACTTAACACTTACTAGTCACTTAACCCCAACTGCCTTACTAAAAACAAAAAAAGTAAAAAAATAAATAAAATTTTAAAAAAACAAATGTAGTCAATAAGCTATTTTAAAGCACAACTCATTTGCACATTATGGTTGGCTAAAAGGTATTGAGGGTGGGAGAGAAATAAAGGAGAGACACAGGTGAAAGGGACAGAGACAAAGAAAGGGGGGAAAAGGGAAAATAGACAAATAAGTAGGACAGTTCTAGAGAAGGCTAAAACACAGAGAAGCAAAGAGATACGGTGTCACCAAGGTTGTGGCAAGAGAAATATTTCACAGGAACCTGATACAGAGGCTGAGCTCGCTTTTCCTAAGTCTCTAAGACCCCACAAAGGTTAGGCTAGTTTTTCCTGAAAAGTTACTGAGACCATCTTTTAGGGTTAATTGGCTCTGGAAACTAAGACTGAAATTACTGTATGGTGTAGCCTTCTGGTGGCCTATGTTAAAAAAAAACAAAAAACAACCAACCAAACAAACAAAGAAAACAAAAAAACAAACTAAGAAGAAAGAATCAGGGCCTCGTGATTCAATGCTGTATTTTTGCTGAATATCCCTTCCATTGTATAGTTAAGTTCTTTTGTTAACTCATAACTGATCTACAAGTGTCTTGTTCTAGTTCCCAACCTGAACCACCTGACTTCCCCAAGTGAAATATGAGCAATGACAAAGGTAGATAGAAATGTTGCCAAATGGAGAAAAGAAGACAATGGATCACTAGATTTTGATGTCTTAGCAAACTGCTCTTCTCACATCTTGCTGTTTAGTTAGTATGGACTTCAGAATATGATTATTTTTCATCATTGTCCTTGGAAATGCTAATGAGTTGACTAGTCACCATTCACAGTTCTTTGTTGTTGTTCAGTCATTTTTCAGTTATGTCTGACTATGACCATTTGGGGTTTGCTTGGCAAAGATACTGCCATTTCCTTTTCCAGATCATTTTGCAGGTGAGGAAACTGAGGCACACAAGGTTAAGAAAGTCTCTGGGGTGGGATTTGAACTCAGATCTTTCAGACCCTAGGGCCAGCACTCTATACACTGTATGACCTAGCTTCCCTTACAGTTCTTCTCTTTATCCTCAGACCTATGCTCAGAATATATTAGCCATAGTGATTCTTAAATAGTAGAGATAAGGCTAGAATAACAATACCTCATAGAAAAAGATTAAGTAAAGTTGAAACTTGTTTGCCAGACTGAGTTTCTAGATCTTTAATTTGGCTGATATATGTGAAACAATGTAACTTCTCTAATCTCATTCCCATTGCCAGTGTTAGTGAAAATTATATAATGTGATTACAGTTTTCCTTATTCTCGGCCTGAGGCTAGAATATTCCTTTCCCTTTATTTATCAGTCATGGAGCCATTAGCTTTTGCCATTAGAAGCTACACAGGCATCAGAGGTGTTATAACTGGATATATGTACTTCAAATTCTCATTACATACTGGTAACCTCCTCCTATAAATTGTGGACTTGGAGTTTTCAGCTTACTACTTGGTCTTAATTGGAAAATTTGCGGTTATATCCAAGTACAAAATGAACTATCAGAACCAGAGATTTTGCTCCTTGTTAACATTACTTTTGTGATTTATTCCACCAATTCACTTCTCCTGGAAATCTTATTGAAACAAATGCCTCTTTTCTTTTGATAAAGTGAGTCTGCTCTTCAAGACATACAAATCATGCAATGCACTAAAACAAAAGAACGGTCTTAATAATTTTGACATTGAAGAGAACTGGAATGACCTTTAGGTCTACACAATGATTACTTAGCTCTCTGCTTCCTTTTTCAATTCTGAGTTGTCCATAATTACTGATACTTGTAGTTATTGACCTCCCCCCCCTTCCCCTTCTCCCCCTCTCCTTTTACCAGAACACATGGGAGTGGCTTAATGGATCTGTCATCTATTTGGAGATACCACATGAAGTTGGTGCCCAAGTGTCAGGAGCAAATTCCATAGGATGAAGATACATGAGTTGCAAGTTCTTTGGGTGCCTGATAGAAATTCTAAAATAGCTTCTTTGCATATCTCTAGCAACAGATGGGACCTTTTGGGTTGAGATACATAATCACGTGACTAATAATTGTGCTAAATGTTTCATTTAATTTAGTAAATATTAACTAAGAACTTATTATGTCCAATTTTGCTAGGTAGTAGTTATAAAAGAGTATAGTCAGAAATTTTGCCCTCAAGTTGCTTGCAATCTAAAGAAGGGATAAGATAACTATGGTATAAGGCAGGAAATAAGTGCACAAGAAAAATCAGACAAAGACATTTGAGCAGAAAGATCACTTTCAGAGTAGATGGAGAGACAGATAACAGAAAGTTTTGAGAAAGAAGCAATACCTACGTTGGACCTTGAAGAAAATAAACTAAAATAAAAGAGGGAAGGGGGGAGTATATTCTAATCTTAGGGACAACATTATCATATGTATGGAGATTAGAGAAGGCAGGACAAGAATGCAGTATGGTGATAAGTAGTCTACTTTAACTAGAGCATACAATTCTAAAGTGCAGTATATGAATGGGAGTAGTCTGAGAAGAAAGTGGGAAAGTGAATTGGAATTAGATTATAGAGGGAGGTCCTCGAATGCCAACACTAGAAACTTATTTTTCTCCATTTAGGCAATGGAGAACCATGAAAGACTTGAATAGAGAGATGATATAATTAGATAGCATGTGAAAGATTAGAGAAGTGGTAGATGGGAAACAGAAAGATTACTTAGGAAGCTAATGCAATTGTCTGGGCAGGAGGTGATGAGAACCAAACTTAGTCTAGTTCATTGGATGGCATTTCAGAGACCATCAAGATTGAATTTGGAGGGGATGGATATGGAAGACAAGTAAGAAGGACAGGTCTTGGCAACTGATTTAAACAAGAAATCAATAAGCATTTATTATGCACTTTATGTTAAACACAATACAAAGTGCTGGTTGTATTTGAGAAGTGAGTTGAGATGGAACATTCAGAGATGGCTCTAAAGTTTTAAGCTAGGGTGTTTGGGAGGTAGAGAATGCTATTAAGTGATATAGAGAATTTACAGAATTAAGATTTCTGAATGGCAGTAGAGGGTAGCTGATGAGTTCTGTTTTGGACATATTGAGTTGAAGGAAATGAAAATTCATCCCATTGAATAGGTCCAGTCGGGTGTTAGTAATGTGGAGTTGGAGCCTTGAGAAGAGGTATAGCCTTGAATAGTTGAAGCCAAAGAAATGGATGAAATGACCAAGATTATGGATTATGGAGAAAGGGATGACTAAGGATCTTGGGCAACAGCCAAATTTAAGGGCTGGGCAAAAGAAGAAGAGACAGTCAAATATATCCCAATACTAGGGGGTGCCTAGTTAAGCAATAATCCATGACTATACAGCCTAGCAAATACTGAAATTCTCTCAATGAATAGAGGAGATTTATGCTTTAAACAAAGAGTACAGAATCCCTAGGTAAAGGACAAAATAAAAATTCATATTGTACTTTTAACATTTTAAAAGAATAGTTGGAATTGTTTTCTCTGATCCCAGATTCCTAGGTATTTAGAAATATATTTTCCCAATATTAGAAAGGAAATAATCTTATAATACTCTCATGTACTATGTTTAATCTATGTTTTACTCTACATAGTCCTATTAAAAACTGATCAGCTGAAGTAATAAAGTTGCCTCCATAATATTTCTGTAGAGTGAGCTTGAACATAGAACTGAGAGATTCAGTCTCTCTCTATGGGATAATCCTAGCTTTTCAAGGGTATGGGAATTTGTGACTAGCCAAGTAGAATTTAGTTCCAAGATGTTACTGATTTGTGAGTCCCTCCTCCTTCTTGAACTTGTATTTCAGCAAACACTACTAAGGTGACCTTAGACCAAAGCCATTGGCTTTCCCCAAAATCAGATACTTGTATTTGCATACAGTATGGAACATTTACTCTTATCATAGAATCTTGTGCAAACAAACAATACATAATACTAAATACATAATAAAACATTGAAACATCTACCATGTTGTTAGACATTTAAACTCTTGTGTGTTCCTCCATAGACATAATCAATCTGGAAATAGAAGTTATCAAAAAAAAGCACAATATAAATTTCTACAGTTCAATAAATCTGAGTTCCCTTTCAAAAGAACCAAAAAGTGTATAGAACTTCCAAAGAATATTTGAATCATATTTCAATAAAACCAGTTATCAGAAATAGAGGTGAGAACTCCAGAGAACATAAAGGGAATTATAGTTGGGGACCTTGGAATCTTGGGGTGAAATGGAGCTTAGGGTGTTTCTTTTGGTATTGCTTACCTTGTCACTGGTAGGGACCACTGACCAATTTTGATTTTGCTAGCCCATTTTGAATTATGTGAGAGGAACCAGTGATATGAAGTACTCCCTCTGTCAAGGTTGACATTACTTTTCAGCCTTGAATACACCCTTTCCATCCCTTACTGTTTCTCTTCATTTTCTGTGTTTGCCTCCAGGAAAGTCCCATAAAGTTCCTTTTTCTTCTAGCTTGATGGAAGGGGTGGGGCAGAGAGAGTGAGAGGGACACTGTATTTGTATCTCCAATGACTAGCCTTGCACATATCAAGAATGTTAAAAATGTTAATTGAATTGAATCGAATGGAAGGCCTTTGTCATGTCTTTTCACTTTTTTGTAAAAGTGCATTGTTTATCTTTTCTTCTTGACTCTAACCCAATAACTTTTTCACTTTTTCTCTCTGCATATTATATATATATAATTAAATACCAAACTTTATACCTCTATTGCAATCTCTCACTTGTAACAAATATGTATATTCTAGCAAAATAAATTTGTGCCTTGATTATGTCTGAGAATGCATATCCTATTTCTTTCCTCTAGTCCATGGTCTATCCCTGGCTCCTTTCCTGATGATACATTTCCTTCGTGATATCAAGGGTACCTGGTAGACCTCACTATCTATTTTTCCCTTTATGCTCTGTCTTGAATGTTAACATAATAGTATTGAATGCCTTTGGCAAGTGCACATCATCCTGTTTTATACTTTTCATAATAATAACTAGAAGGCCACTGAACAAAGATTCCTCTGTTGATATGTTTGTCAAGGAATCTTACATGACCAGAAGATGTTCCTGGGAGACACATTATTGAAGAAGAGTCTTTAAGGGTGCATTTTGTTCTACTAAATCAAATGCTTTTTGGGTCATCAATAGATTAAAAACAGAGTGGGATCTTATATTCATTATACTTTTGGGTTAAATATGTGGATGTCGTCTGCCTTTTAAAATATTAAAACCTGCCTATTGTTATGCTTTTTATTTGCATATTCTCTCTACTTGTACATACTTCCTTCTATAAATATTTTATGGAAATGAGAAAATATACATATGGGTAGATATTTTTAGAGCAGCTAGGTGGTGCAGTAGATAGAGTGCCAGGTCTGGAATAAGAAGAGTCATCTTTCTAAGTTCAAATATGGCCTCAGAGACTTACTAGCTGTGTGACTCTTTGGCTGACCTCCTGGTCTCTACCTCCTCCCCTTGCCCTAGGCATCAGAATCCGCAGTTATGGCTCTGATCAGACTGGTCCCATTCAGCAGATAGTTGCTAAAGTAAACCGTTTAGAAAAAAAGTTTTTAAGAAACTGTAGTTTTTAAAAAACTGTTTCTTGTCATAAGATAGCTTCATCAAACCTGTGTGCATCTGACTGAAAGTTATTACTCTTCTGAATGCTCTGGTGTTTAGCCAACTCTATTTCATTCAAACCTATTGCCACAGTGTTTGATCAAATGTGGTCCAAGTATGTTAAAAGCATAGTGAAGGAAATGTTGCTAAATCAACTGTTAGAAAAAAAAAATTCCACAAGTCCTGAACTAAAGAGCTGTAGATTTGAGGCCGAGGGGGCTGATTTCAAATCCTTCTTCTGAAATATGCTTCCTAGAGGTCTTTCAACAAGTCACTTAAATAGCTTCTTTTCTGGGAACTGTTAAGGTATGGCTGCCATAATTCATTTAATAGGGTTTGGTTTGTGGTTTCTATCACCCTTCTTAATATGTCATTAATACCTCCCATTTATATAATGCTTTAAGATTTGCAAAGAGCTTCATAAATATCATTTCATCCTTACAACAATCCTGAGAGGTAGGTATTATTATTCTTATTTTAAAAATGAGGAAACAAAGAAAGATATAACTTGTTTAGGGTCAGAAAAGCTGTCAGAGTCTGAGACCAAATTTGAACTGAGATCTTCCTTACTCCACTAGTTGCCAGTATGTAAAAGCATATGTTTCCATTTTGGAATTTTGTAACTGCTAGTTATATTCTTCATCAATAATGTAAATAAATTGGTTTTGCTTGCCATATATAGTACATTTATAGGCATATACAGATTTATATACAGCTATATTCATAATTAAAACCCTTCTTTCTTTTTTTAGGTACTTTTTGTATTGGAATTTCATTCTCCCTCTTTAGAATTTTAATTAGTGATTGTATGTAGGGAAAAGGTCATAAGAGACCTTTTCAATCTAAGGGAAACCCAGGCCCATAGTAATGGGTTACCTATTTTACTTTAAATGCTCTTTAATGTCTTTTTTTTGGTAACTGAAAACAATCTAGAATGTTTTCCCCTTTTGCACCAAAGATAACTTCATGAGACACCATTTTCATCTTATTTTTCTGTCAGGCCTTCTTGCTCCAATCTCTTATTCATACTCAATTACTATAGTTCCCATCTGGAAGCCTTGGGCTTCTTTTTGATGAGAGTTCTCCTTATCTCACTCTACACAGATCCAGGGCCAATATTCTTCCTTCTTGCCATTTTTATATTATACTGTGGTCAAATATTTGGAGAGGAATTGGCTTTTAAATGAATTGAAGAAACTGACCAAGACATTTTCCACATGAAAACTTCTATAAGTGCACAGAATGCTTATATTCCAATTGATGCCTTACTTTAGTGTCTTCATTTAAAAAAATGGGGGGAGGATTGAAATGGATTACATCTAAGGATTCTTTTGATTTTTAATCTATGCTTATATTAATATACATAAGAAATAGTTGTCATCAAAGTTAAAGTCTTATTCCTTATACATTTCTCATTTTTCAGAATGGACAGCTTGTATTAATCAGTCACATCAGAGCAGTTGGAGTAATGCATGATGACTTTTTTTCTCATCCTTATTATTATTATTCTTTCTTTGGTGGGGCAATGAGGGTTAAGTGACTTGCCCAGGGTCACACAGCTAGTAAGTATCAAGTGTCATAGGCCGAATTTGAACTCAGGTCCTCCTGAATCCAAGGCCGGTGCTTTATCTACTGCACTGTGCCACCTAGCTGCCCCCTCTCATCCTTATTTTTGCTCTATTTTGGTGTTGATTTTTTACTTTTGCTCTAATTAGTTAATGCTCTGAATGTACAACAAGAAGTCAGTTGTAATTGACTTCGGAATCAGTAAACATTTATTTTCTCTCTTTAATATATAGTCCATTTAATTTTTCTTTTGTGATAATGATTGTTCCTTGCCTCATTTGGTATCTTCTGGTTTTCTTCTTAAAGGAAAAATTTGTAATAAACAAATGGGTAGCTTCTGATTGATCTGTACATTTTTTTACCTTTTTTAATACCAAATCATATTTTCTAATATTTTCCATCTTCCTTTATGCCCCTCTCCACATCATAGTCATCAATTATTTTGACATCATTTGGAAAAACTTGCCTATTTCTTAATAGGATTTAATTACCTCTTCATTATTTCTAACATATGTTTTCAATATAGACTGTGATGATTATGAGAGTGCTCTTTTTGTAATTTTGCTTATGAACATCATGAATATTTCAAGTCAAAATGGCTAAAATTCTGGGTAATAATTCAATTCAACAAAAATTTTAACTCAACAAAATGTTTACTAAGTGCTTACTATTGTTCACAGGAACAAACCTAAATCTGAAATAGTTTTAAAAGGAAATGTATTAGGTTATATGGTACAGAGAAAGAGCCAGAAAGAATTATATAGGATTTTGATAGAGGTATCACAAATGGGTCACCCATCAATCACATGAAGGAAAACCATTAACACAAGCTTGAGTGGACCCAAAATAAATCCTGCATGTGGAGACCCCAAAGAAAGATGTTTTAGGTATATCCAGGACCTGGGGAACAAATACTTTCTTGCAGTTATCTCTGGCATTCGTAAAAATGTTACTGAGATCAGGACAATATTCTGGAAGTAAACAGTCTCTAAGCAGATAAAGTTAGCTTCACAGGATATTAAGAAGTTGTAAATAATAATCCAAAGGTCATAATATTCTACTAGTCAGTGGGAATGTGACCAAGAAAATAAAGGAATTTTAAGAGTCAGAATAAAACAGTAGGAATGTATTCTTATCCATACTTGAAAAGTCTCCTATATAAGACAATTAACAAGTGATCATCATGCTTCCATTGGAAGATGCTCGGTGATGGGCCACCCTTCTAAGACAGTTCAATCCACATGTAGTCAATTCTAATTTTGAAGAAGTCTTTCTTGACATCAAGACTAAGTGCTGTCTCTTACAATTTCCATCCATTACACTTGTTTTTCTCCTCTGGATCCAAATAGAATGAGTTTAATTGATCTTCCATACAGCATCTATTCACTTATTTAAATGCTGTTATGATATTTCCTCTCTCTACCCCAGTTTTCTCTTCTCCAGGACAAATGTTCTCAATTTGTTTGACTGATCTCCATATGAAATGAACTCAGATCCCTTAACTATTTTGGTTGGCCTCAATTGTATAATCTTTAGCATAGATATTTCATGAGATGTAGTACTCATAACTGAAAAGTATAATCCAAATGTGGTCTGCCTGGATAGAATCCAAAGGGATTATGACCTCCTTATATCTGGAAGCTATGTCTTTCCTAATGTAGCCTAAGATTGAATGAAATTGTTTTGGCTACCACATTATGCTGATGATTTGTTTTTACAGTAGAACAAACTCTCCCATTGTTTACCAACTATCTAAGTATGCCTCTTATACAGTATTTTTTTTATGTCTGAAATAAACTTTACATTTCTACTTGGTGTCATATTATTAAATTCAGCCTAATTCCTCAGACTGGCAAAAGATTTTCAAAGTAGTCCCTACCCAAGGGAGCTATTTGGAGCATGTACACAGATATTGTATGTGTATATATACAGATATCCATGCACATAAATATTTACACATATATTCATATGTATATACATATCCACAGAGCTGTGGACATACCTACACATGTTCATATCTGTGTATACATGTATGCATGATTTGTGCATTATGTGTATGCACATGCACAACATATACACATCATGTTTAATGCTCCAAGTAGCTCATTATATGTGTGTATATACACACATGTGTATGTATATATACACATGTGTATGCATTTATAACATGTATACTTAATGTATTGTGTATATTATATATGTACTTAGCCATACTATATACATTATATATCTAGCTAGATAGATGATAGATATAGATATAAACATACATATACAAGGTAGAAAATGAATTAAATATGTAAACAAAAGATAGGTCGAATGATGAATTCCTGTCATTACAAAGTTGTAGAGGTGAGAAATAGAATTTGGCTTGTATGTAGGTTGTAGGAAGGTGAGTAACATAAAACAAGCAAACATAACTTAGATGTAGCTCAATGAACTAACACAGGTCATCTAGAGATTTTTAAATAAAGTGACAGGATCAGACCTTTTCTTTGGGCAACTATGTAGAAGATTGTATATGTAGAAGAAGGTCTATAAGCCAGGAGACTAATCAAGATACAACAATATAGATGACAGATGATGAAGACCTGAACCAGGGTGGTGACAGTCTGGAGAAAAAGGAATAGATGGAAAAGATGTGATAATGAGGAGACTCCACAAGATTGGGCAATTAATGAAGTATGGGGATGGAGAGCATGAACAGGCAGAGGCAAAGGTGACAATGTTGTTATTGTTGTTGTTGTTGATTTTGGATGTATGGTGAAACCAACTTAAGCAACTTCTTTATTCAACTCTCCAAGCAAAATTTAGGAACAATCCTTCCACTTCTTTTCCGCTTATTTATGTGTGCTGGCTTCATTTATAGTGAGAATATAAGTATCTTATATCATAATAATAGCTAACATACTCAGCTTAAAGTCCATTTGAATGAGTCTTTCCTCATTGGTGGAGATTAACTACTCAATGTGCTAGAAATGTCTAGCCTCAAGAAAGAAGAAAATCTATACCAGAATACCTTTTAGGAGAGGTCACTGAAGACTGGAAAGAAGGAGCAGGTTTCTATCATGGATTTGCTACAGTAGAATCCTTGGGGAATTTCCTTTTGGGTGAGATCTGGGACTTTTACTTTTGGTTGAGCTGAAATACCTCACTTCCAATATCAGAGCTCATTCACTTTGAGAATTTTCTGGTATATTCTCATATGCATGACTTCCTGATTTCTGTTTGCTATATATTTGGATAATTGGATTTGTTTTCTTTTTTATTATTTGCTGGATGTGTAATTGTGTAACTGGCATCTGATGAAAAAGGAGTCAAGCCTGGAATATGTGATTTTGGATACTCTTTTCCCATTAAAAGATAGTGACCAGGAGCTCAGCTTGAACCTAAAAATGATTTCCCCTAGATTAACAAAATTTATGAAGGGAACGAGCCATTAGATATATTTCTATTACAACAGGGTAGATAGCCTCTGGGCCTAACCTCTTGTTTTCCCTTTTTGTGGGAATCAAAGTCTATCTTGGGGAAAGGTTAGTAAAGGAGACTCTAGAGGTATCAATGTCTTCTTTTTTTTTGCAGGGCAATGGGAGTTAACTGACTTTCCCAGGGTCACACAGCTAGTAAGTGTCAAGTGTCTGAGGCCGGATTTGAATTCAGGTACTCCTGAATCCAGGGCCGGTGCTTTATCCACTGCGCCACCTAGCTGCCCCTCAATGTCTTCTTCTAAGCCAAACCATTATAGACACATACAATTTATATGGGAAAAACTAACAAAAACAATTCTACACATACACATGCACACACATAAACAAATGTGTGTGTCTAAGGTCTGCCAAAAACTTCATGTAGTTTTCAACTTTAATAGCTTAAAACTGCAAAAAGACATCTTTTGGGAAACCCTGTATATGTGTATGTGAGTATATACACACATATATGTATATGTGCATACATTCATGATCATCATATGTAACATGTATATACCACTTACTATGTACCAGGCATTGTACTAGTTCTTTACAATTACTGTTTTACTTGGTCCTCAAAACAATCCTGGGAGGTGGGAGCTATTATTATCTCCATTTTATAGATGAAGAAACTGAAGCTGAGAGAATTAATTGATTTGTCTAGCCATTAAGCAATTAAGTGTTTGAGGCAGGATTCAAACTCAGATAAGTCCATCACCCAATTCACTAGGTACTTATTCATGGCCCAAACATCTCATTTTCAAAATACCAAACATTAAATTAATACTTTTTTAGTAGTCTGAAAATATTTTATTTTCAATATTCCCTGTTCCCTTTTCTCCCTTTCCTTCACTATCATCAAAGCAGTGGAATGAAACCCTGTAATGCCTTCCTTAGTGTGAGCTTGTGTTTTTCTTTCTATTTTTTATGAATCCCTGTAGCTAAGAATTTCATATTGTAGCAGCCAATCTCCTTATGAGAAACTTTTATGTACTTAGATCTGTTGATCCCTGGGCAGCAGGTATAACTTGAAATATTTCCACTTGGGAAGAACTTAACCAGGGCTTTTACCCCTCAACATTATAAACTTCCAAATCCCAGAATCATCTCTTCTCCTGAGGCATAGAGTATAATTTCTTTACTCCATCATTAGTATATAACAATGTATATATACATATTTTTCTTTTCAAAGAAACCTCATTTTAAGGGCATGACACATATTTTGGAGTTGACCTATATCTAGTCCAATAGAATAATAGAGGAAAATAGAAGTTAATTAAAAATTATGATCACTAAAATAATATGACAATCTAAATCTCTTTATCTATGGACAAAATTTTACTGGTCTTTTTAAAAATAAATTATCTTAGGGGGCAACTGGGTGGTGCAGTGGATAGAGCACCGGCCCTGGGTTCAGGAGAACCTGAGTTCAAATCTGGCTTCAAACACTTAACAATTACTAGCTGTGTGACCTTAGGCAAGTCACTTAACTCCAATTGCCTCACCAAAATAAATAAATAAACAAACAAACAAACAAATAAATAAACAAATAAACAAATAATAAATTATCCAATGGGGGAAAAATTCTGTACAATAGTGATTTATACAAAACAATTCTGCCTCTATCAATTACTTTAAGGGCCACATTGATTTTTCATTTGAATAAAAATATAATTAAATTTCTTACACTTTGATCTAGAGTTAGAAGTGAACTTGGAAATCATTTCATTTAATCCTCTCTTTTTTTCAGATGAGGAACCTGAGGCTTAAAGAAGGAAAAACATTTGCTCAAAGTCATATAGCTAGTTAAGCAGCCCATTCCAGAAATGAATCCAGGTCTTCTGATTTCAAATCCAGGGATCTTTCCAATATATACTACTGCTCATCCATTAAAATTACTTATATATATGGTGAAATAAGGCAGCAAGGTACATAGAAGGCAGAGTACAGAGTGTGTATACACACACACACATATATGATATAGATAAATATGAAGTATACCTATGCATATATATATACACACACACACACACACACACACACACACACACACACACACACACTCTGTACTCTGCCTTCTATGTACCTTGCCTGCCTTATTTCTTCTTACTTTTTTTTATTCACTCTTCATTCCAGTCGAATTAGCCTATCCTTTTTATACAACATCCATTTGTTGTGTAAATGATCATCCATCTTCTTTCTTCCTTCTTAGAATACCACTGTTCATTTGTTACCTCTTTTGGAGGGGCATATCTTTATTCCCCCAATTTTTAGCATTTGCTATATTGAAATAATTTTTTGTGTTTATATGTATATATGTGCGTGTGCATGTATGCATATATAGGTGCATGCACGTGTGTATATGTATACATGCATGCATGCATGCATACATACATACATACACTTATTTACCTTTGCTTATTTTATCCCTCAAGTACTAATGGACTCATTTGTCACTTAGTTGAAACCTGTGGAGTCCTTAAAACAATGTTTTTAAATGTATAAAATTTTAAAAATAGATAACAAAAGAAACCAAATATATGGAAATCCAGTTGTCAGAAACTTAAAAATAAATTCACAGGCCTCAGGTTAGGAAGCCTAGATATGATAGAATGTAAGTTCCCTAAGGGCAGGAACTGTTATAGATACAGACACACATACATATATGCATATATGTGTGTCTGTATACATACATGTAGGTAGATGTATACATCTCTATAGATTGTATTCAATGCTTAGTAGTACAGTGTCTTGTTCATAGCTTAATAAATACTTTTAATTGAACTGAATAATATGCCCATTAACTGAATTATTTAGAACAGGAAAGTCTTACATTGCTTGAATGTATAACTCAATAAAGTCTAAAGATCTTATTTTATTTTAAAGCTGCATCCTGTATAAATACCTAAACTGCTTAGGAAGTATACAACCAGGAGTGTTCATTCAGGTCTCTATTCAAAGTTGGTCATTTGTTCTTAGTACATCATGCTACAGTTCTGTTTTTTTATTTTTTTAAATGGGAAACCATGAATTCAAATTATTCTAAAATGAAAAAAAAAAGACAATCCCACTTGTAACCCAAATTTCAAATCCATTTAGAATGACCCTTAGTCCCCCAAAATGTGCTTACTTTTGAGATTTTGAAGTATACAGCCTAAGATCTGTATTCCTTAGAAAGCCTTGTGGAAGCCAGAGAAATTGCCTAACTTAGTTTATGTGAAGGAAATATCAGTGAGTAACATATTCTGACTATTATATCTTATCAGAGGCAGCCACTCACAGAATTCTAGGCGGAACTTGAGTTAGAGGATCAGTAGGTAGCAGGTGTCTTTGCATGTATCTTGTGTATTTTAGTTATGTAGTCTCCTTAGGTCAGTCTCTGTGACTCTGTATCTGTTTTGCGGAGCATCAAGCACCATGATAGTGATAATATTAATGATTCCAGCTCGAGCGTTTTACAGTTAGTTAAGGTCAAAAGTGGTTTACTTCAGATAATAGGGTAATCAGATCGTACTACATGTAATTCCGAAATGCTGCTTTTTATCCCCAGGGCTTCTACTGATTCAGTGTTCAGACAGGCCCCAGAAACAAATATTCTCGTCCTCTCTGTTAGCTTTTACACATACAAAAAAATGGAGAGAGTAACATTTAGATGTGGTCAAGAATCATAGTTAAGTTCAATCATTTTGTATCTATTGATTTTTTTTTAATTAAAAGGATCCTAGGGACATACACATTACCCCCCCCCCCCCCCCCCCCCGCCCAAAGCCTGAGAGATATACCTGCTTGTGACCAATTTCATGCACATATGGTATTGGATTACAAAACAACATAGCTTTTTTTTTTTTCACCTTTTTTTTTTTTGCATTTAGTCTTATAAGTGACTTCCTGCTTCTCTGTCTTTTTCTATTAACAGTTGAGTTGAATTGCACATTAACTGTTTATTCTGTATTCAGAAGAGTACTTCTATGTTTCAGCCTCTCCTACCATTTTAATGGCATATACTTTTTAGTTTGGGGCTGTAGTTGAAAAGGCAACAACTCAGCAATCTATGTATGAATAAGTTTTATAATACTGTTGGCTAATCCATTCTGTCCTTGATTCTGACCTATCTTGATACTAGTCTACAGTTCCTTTGTAAGGTTGAGACTAAATTCAGGAGTTTGAAGTTAATTGTAATAACATTTAGGTCTATGCCATTATTTTTTTATTGGGCCTATCATTTTGTGTCTGTTATGGAACTCTTTGTTCTATCAATTTCTAGGTATTGCAAAAGAATGTGTCCCCCCTTTCAATATTCTCATTATTTATGTTCTTTTTTTTTAAAGCATTCTCCAGTTACTATTACAAAATTATTAGGCAGATAGAAGCCAATAATCTGGATTTCATGTTATCCAAGTATGAAGCAATAGGCAGCCTTCTTGGCTACAAAGCAGGGCCTTTTAACCATTTTGGGGTATGTGTGTTATGGACACCTTTGATGGTCTGGTGAAATCTATGGACATTTTCTCAGAATAATACTTTTTTAAATGCAGAAAATAATATATACATATATATAGGATTACAAAGGAAATGAATTATATTGAAATACAGTTCTCAAAATGGATTTTTTTTTAAGTTTATACAGCCCAAGTCAAAAACTTTCGCTCTAAAGGGTAACAGTTGTCATTATACTGTTATATGATGGAGTTCTTCATATAGGTCTAAAATCACATCTTCTGTAGGGAATCAATCTTGGTGGGGCTACTATTTCTCATCGGCACCCCAGAACCAGAAGGGGTGCAAGCCCATTCAAAGAAACTGTAGGTAGGAACGGAGAGAAAATAGACTCATCTAGCTCAAAATAGAAAGTAAACTTGAGGACAATTTAAAAAGATGTTTCTTTCTTGCTCTTATCTTCTTTCCTTTTTTCTTCCTTGTAATTTAGGTCATTCCGATGATCACAGGTTTTCCTTCTGTTATATTTTGGTAAGTGCATCCTTATTTCCTTTTGGAATGATAACTGGTATCAGCTTGAGCACTCTGTAAATACTGGAATGCTTGTTCACAGCTTCCTTTCTCTGACACATTTTAATGACTGCTTTGCATGCCACTGGTATTTAAATGGCTGAAAGTTTCTAAAAGTGCATTGCTCTTCTTTAAATAGACTTGGATGCTACTCACCCAAATAGCAAGGGCTTCCGTGTCACCTTTGGTTACCAAAAATGCCTTTAGACCTGCCAACTATTTGTACTTGTGAAGGTTTTTCAAGGATTTTTGTCCCTTTTGCCATGTGATTGACAGAAACTCTGAAGGTTATTTGGCAGTATCTATCAAAAGTAAGTCCTGCCATGTATGAACAGCTTTAATTAAACACTTTTCATTTTGGCAACCTGAGCTTGAGATTCTGAACATGTTGTGTAAAAAAGAATATTTTGGTACTTATACAAAGATCCTTCTGGAACCCTTCGGTTTCATGCTGAGCAATCTGATGGGAGGGTAACTGTATTGTTGAAAAATAACTTGGGAATTTGGGGCAGAAAGAAACAGGAAGGCAGTACTAGTTTAATCCATGTATAATAGGCCCAAGTTTACTCAATCATTGAGGAGTTTCTCAAAGGAAGGGAAATTAAATTTATTGATTCATTAAGCTGTCATTTATTAAGCAAATCCTATGTGCCAAGCACTGTGCTATGTATACAAAGAACAAAAATGAAACAGTCCCTGACCTCAGGAACTTACTACGAGGAGAAATAGCATGTACATAAATCTTGTATATAGCTATTTGTGTATATTTTGCTTCCTCCATTAGAACATGAGGTCAGGGGCTGTTGATGGTTTTCTTTTTATTTTTAGCAGCTAGAACAGTACCCAGCAAACAGTAAGTACTTACTAAACACTTATTTGGTTATTTAATATTCAAAGTAAATCCCGAACAATTGGGAGGTAGCACTAATAATTGGGGTTATTAGGAAAAGCTTGAGCCAACCTTTGAAAGGAATTAAGGAATCAAGAGACAGTGTTGGGTAGAAAGGGAATTCCAACATGGATGAGAAAATACCTGTGGAATTTATTGAGTGAGGGAAGTACATGGTCAAACATACACTTTAGGAAAATCACTTTGGCAACTTTATGGGGTTGAACTGGATTATGCAGAGACCTGAAGCAAAGAGAACAGTCAGAAGCTTATTGCAATAGTATGTCTAGGCAAGAGGTGATGACTGCCTGAAATGGGCGGTGGCTGTATGGGTGGAATTCAGGGGATATGTAAATGATGTTGTGAAAGAGGGAAAAAACAAAAAATAATATTTTAGAATATGTGCTGCTTTTTTTTTGTACAATATAATATATATGTCATACATATACATATTTGTATAATATATTATACACATATAGTATATGTGTATGCATTTGTGTATATACATATATGTGTACAAACAGAGTTTTAAAACACTAAGGCAATAACTGGTATTCATGATTCCAAAGATGTGTGTATATATATCTATATGTATATATCTATATTTATGTATCTTTCTATATATACACGCACATACCATACATAAGCCATATATACCATATATACACACACCCCAAATATATATACCACATATATACACCATGCACACATATATATGTATGTGTGTGTCTGTGTATATATATGATTGATACGTAAACTATATCCTATCATAAATTAAGCAATTAAATCAATGTCTAGTTTTGGTCTTTGGAAGATACTGAAAAGAATCATGTTGCCTCATGGAGAATAGCATCATAATCACAATTGTGCAGAGAAAACATTTTTGGCAGCAATGTGTTATTGAACTTCTAACTTACTAGCTGTGTGATCGTGGGTAAGTCACTTAGCTGTCTCAGGTTCAGCTTTTTCACCTATAAAATAAGGATCCTGAATTCAATGAGGTCTCTTTCAACTCTCAACCTTTGACTACTATTACAGTTAAAATTTTTTGATCCTCCATTGCATGTATCAAAATGTGTGCATACTAGGAAAGTGAATCTGTAGTAGTTTAGCCTCAGGCTCCCAATGTCATAGATTTACCCCTAGGAGGGACATCAGTAGTTACCTAGAGTGTATTTGACCATTGCTTTATATTATAATTAGAGGTCTGAAGAGTAAGAGATAGACTTGGGAAATATTGGCAATGAAGTTTAGGATTTGAGAACAGACTGGGAATGTGGAGTAAAGGAAACTGAAAATTTCTTGGAGTTGTTTTGTTTCAAAGGGCCATGGGTATACCATGATTTTTCTTTGTGGCTCTGGTTGAGTCTCTGGACCTTTCTGAAGATTAGTTATAGCACTTCCTTCACAGGGTTGTTGTCAGCATGAAAAAAAGTATTACATGCATTAAATACTAGATGAATATGAACTATTTTCATAATTGCCTACTATAAATGGCACAACAGGCCCAAGGGAGGGTGAGATTTTAATCTGAAGACTTAAGGACAAAGACTCAAAATTTTAGTTGATGAAAATAGATTTTTCTACCTAAAAAGGAAAAATAAACAAAGAAAGAAGCAAACAAAACTTACTAACTATCTCTCTTACCCTGGACATGTGACTCTCTGGGTCTCAGTTTACTCACCTGTAAAATGAGGGAGTTAAATTTGATAGCTTCTCTGTTTTCTTACAGTTCTAAATCTAGGATCTTGTGAGTCTATAATCCTATAAACTTAATCTGAACTTTTGATAGGAAAATATCTATTTTTAATACCAGTGGAATGATTAAAGTATCATCTCAAAATTTGATTACAAAGTATGTCTGAAACATGCCTATTTACAACATGAGATGCAGAGGATGAACAGAGGTATAATTGTATTTTATTTAGATTTCACCAACAAGGCCTCTTACATAGAAGTAGTATGACAGATAACAAAAGGATCAGTTTGATGTACTTCATTTGGCAAATGTAGTTAACTATACAATATTAGGTACTGAAACTCAAGCAGAGGTTAAGAAAAGCTGTAAGGTAAGTGGGATTGCATTAAGAAAATCACTCTGAGCCATATGAAGACATTGGTCCTCTTGTAACCCTTTCCCTTTGACATGATGCCTTTTTGCTGAGTTGTTTGCTTTTTTTTAGGAGCAAACACAGATGCCACCCTTGACAAATTTTAAGAATATAGCAAAGGTCAGAGTCATATTTCAGCTTTGGAAAGTTACTTTAGAGTGATCAGAGTCATAGTGACCAAGCTGTTTGAGAGAATAGCAACAATGTCTATGCTGAAGATAAGGTCATTTCCTTTAGGAATTACAAACACAGAGAAATGTTGATCTTTATTTACAGAATATTAGAGACAGGTGGTACAGTGGATAGAGCACTGGCTCTAAAGTCAAGGAGACTTAAGTTCATATTCAGCCTGATATTTACTCACTGTGGGACCCTAGACAAGTCACTTAACCTCTAACTCAGTTTCCACATCATAAAATGATGGTAGAAATAGAATCTACCTTATGGGATTGTTAGTAGAATCAAACAAGATAATATTTTAAAAGGGTATTGCAAACCTTAAAGCACAATATAATAATTTTTGTTAGTTCCTTTATCATAAATTTTGTTTTTGTCTGATTTCTTTCACAACCTGGCTAATGTGGAAATGTTTTACATGATTGCTCATGTGTAGCTTGTATTGAATTGCTTGAGTTCTTGGGGGTGGGGGTGGGGAAATAAATAAAAAAACAAGAATAAAAAACACAATAAATTTTTCTTCTCCTCATCCTTCTCTTTCTCTTTCTCCTTTTCCTTCTCCTCTTCCTCCTCCACCTCCCTCCTTCTCTTTCTCCTCCTCCTCAAATATGTCTGAACCATCAAATTCATTAAGAGTGTACAATTTATTATGTTACAGGTATGTATTTAAATTTGGTGTTGAATTGAAAAAGACAACAGGAAAAATACTGATGTACTTAATTCCTTGTAGTAATTTAAACAAAATAAAACAAAACTTAAAAAGAGGAAAAAAACAAGCATTCATATAACTTTTCCCAGGTATAATAATCCAATTAGTGTTGACTCAAAGAAAAAAAATATTTAATGATCATAGAAACTTACATTCTATGTTAGCTGTGGAAGGCACCTTAGGGACAGTTTTGTGGGCTCTAGGGATAGTTGCTAGTAGTAGAATATTGGGAAAATGTTTTTGTCTGGGAAGATATCTTGAATGAAGATTGGAATGGAAGACAAGATGGTGTTGTGTAATGAATATGGCTTTTAAGTCAGAGGACCTTTTACTTGCCACTAATGTTTCCATGGACAAGCCTCCTTTCCTTTCTGGGTCTCATCTGTCCAATAAGAAGGTTGGGCTAGCTTTTCTAAATTGTCTCATACCTGTAAACTCTCAGCACACCAGACTTTTATCTTAGATCCTTTCAGCTTCTAACTTCTCTTCATGGAAAAACTGGTCTTTTAATTTTCAACTATAAGTCAGTGAAATTTTAGAAAATGGACTTCTAGGGTACTGGCTAGCATTTGAATAGATACTGGATAGATTTATCATCAGACATATATAAATAAATAATGTAAAAATCACAAGTGCTGGAAGCCTGTTGCTCTAATTGTAATGCATAATTATAGACCACATCCTCTTCCTGTAACACTCCCCACAATTTCATAGTTTTCTTTACATTTGGTTTTAGCCTGTCATTATAGATATATATTTAAGTTACTGATGCTTGTTATTTTTATAAAGGTCTTTTCCTACTATTATGTACCTCTCACACATAAGCATCTCCCTTAAAACAATAAAATAGTCAGGAAAAATAGGAACCAATATAACCATATCTCATAGTCTATGAAAGATTTTATTCCCTTCTTTCCCCACCTCTTCAGAGAAAAGGGAACTATTTCAACACCACTTCTCCTTCAGTCAGGCTTTCTCATTCCCTTCTCCATGTAATCTCCCTAGGAGCTTTGGGACTTAGCCCCATTCTTATCTTCTCTTAAGTGATAGTTAATATTTTTGTAGGGCTTTGCCTGCCTTACTCCCTGGCCCATGCTTTACCTTCTTGACTGAACCAGGGACCACATTCTGCAGAACTTAACCCTTCCATTTCCATTATTCTCTCCCTGTAGCCTCATAGTCCTTATTGTTGAGTGCCTGGAATCAGCACCACATTCATCGAGGACATCTCCATCAATGCTTCACTTCATTCCCTGGCCATCTCCTTACCAACTACCTTGTCTCCTATGTGCCCTCTTGTCCATCCTCTCCTTTCCCTGTGTCTGGTTTTCCAGATCTGGATCCATAATTGATATGTTCATTGCTTCTGGAAAAGCAGAATCATTCTACTCCCTTCTTGCTTCACTCAGTAGCCTTGAAATATTCCTTTTAAACCACCCATTAAGTGTTGTAGTCTTTTATTAAAGTATAAGCTTTTGGGGCAGCTAGGTGGTGCAGTGGATAAAGCACCGGCCCTGCATTCAGGAGGACCTGAGTTCAAATGTGACCTCAGACACTTGATACTTACTAGCTGTGTGCCCTGCAATGGTCAAAAACAAAAAAAAAGTATAAGCTTTTTGAAGTCAGGGCCAATAGTTAGTTTTTATTTGTATCCTAATTATGTAATACAGTTCTTGGCACATAGTAAACACTTAAAACATACTATTTAAAAATCCATTATCTCATTTGAATCTCACAACAACCCTGCATGGTGAGTGTTACAGATGTTACTATCTTTCTTTAAGAGATGAGAAAACTGCGAATGTTTAGATATTTACCCAAGGCCACACAGGCACTGTAAATCTAGCACCCTATCTACTAAGGACATCTAGCTGATTTTTTCATGTCATCTCTCTTCCTTTGCTCACCTTCAATTATCTTTTGTGTTCCTATAAATGTTCTTTCTCACGATCATGTTTCCCTTTGTGCCCTTCCTCCTTCTGATCCTTATCCGTGGCTCACTTCAGTTAAGTTTGCCAATTTGGAGCTTAAGGGAATTCAGATTCCCAATAGAAATCATCACCTCTCCAGTCCCTCTGTGCTTCCTCTAGGCTCCCCAAAGCTCACCTACTAAGATCATCAGAAACAAACGTGTCCTGCCTCTTGCTTCATTAATTAACACTAAGGTTAGCTGCTTTTATACCGGTTACACTCAAGAGTGGCTCTGTTGGCAGTTCTAGAGAGAATGAGTGAGTGCCTCATGGAGATAAAAGAGACCTTAAAGTCAATCCAGCCCTTCCCTCCCTTCCCCCCCTTCCCATTTTACAGATGTGAGAATTGAGATTCAGAAAGATTAATTATTGCCTCATTATCCTCTGAAATTGAGGTTCACAAAGGTCAAATGATTTGCTCAAAGTCATATAGCTAGTAAGTGATAGAAATGATACTTAGACCAGGATCACCTTAATTCTAGCCCAATGCAATTTTCATTCTATGGCTAAATCATCAGCTACTTTATAGCTACAGGACCAAGCCAATGGGTGAGTGGTCTGATAGAATGTATCTAGTTTCAGGAACATTTCTGAGCAGAACTATTATGGAAGATATGAATACTTACCAAAACATGGGTTTATGAGTGACATTACCAGAATGTAATAAACTCAGAAGCAATCAAAGACTGTACAGTATAAAAGTTACTAGTTTTAGACCATTAGATAACTGCAGTCTAGAATTTGGGGAAGGGATGACATATCCAGCTACCTTCTGGTAATTGTTATGTAGTCAAGTAGCAAGGATTGAAAGGTTAGCTTAAAAACTTTTAGTAGAAGAAAGGCAGCAACTGTATATGTATATACATGCATATATATGATATTCCTTAGAGAATAACAACAATAATACATGACTTCAAAACCTAAGAACAATTTCAATGAATGTGTGTGTCTGGGTACACACACACACACACACACACAAACACACATACACACGTTTCTAGTCCCACATTTAAAAAAAACCTTTAAAACACAATAACTGATCATTCTAAATTTCCATTTTTCATGAAAAATATTCATTTTGATATGTTGACATAACAGCATATGAAATGCAGATTATGATTTCAGAGAATATTTTCTTTTGTTATTCTAATTGATGTTTCTGTATGATTTAGTCAAAAGAACATTAAAATTTTTTATTTTTAATTTCCCATTATCTTTTCTTTTAAAGCAGTCATCCCAAACTAAAAGACCATTTAACCATTGCTAAAAGTACTTCAAGGTCCCCAGGGACATAGTGACTTAGACAATCACATATTAACATTATCTATGTTTTATTGTACTTTTATTTATTTTCTGAAATATTTCTCAAATACATTTTAATCTCAAGGAGATCCAGGGAGCATATTTGACACCTCTACTTTAAAGGACTTTTATACATATTATTATAATAATTAATTATTATATATAAATATTATGTATGTGGTAATTATATATATATATATATATATATATGTTCTAAAAGTACTAACATATATCTTTAGAGTTTTTTTTTTTTGAGAGGGGAGCTTTTGGGGGAGATTTTTTTACAGGGCAATAAGGGTTAAGTGACTTGCCCAGGGTCACACAGCTAGTAAATGTCAAGCATCTGAGAACAGATTTGAACTGAGGTCCTTCTGAATCCAGGGCTGGTTCTTTATCCACTGTACCATCTAGCTACCCCCTGTGGGTCTTTTGTTTGTTTTTTGTTTTTGTTTTTGTGGGGAAATGGGGGTTAAGTGACTTGCCCAGGGTCACACAGCTAGTAAGTGTCAAGTGTCTGAGGTCGCATTTGAACTCAGGTCCTCCTGAATCCAGGGCCAGTGCTTTATCCACTGCGCCACCTAGCCACCCCCTTTTGTTTGTTTTTTAAATCAAGATTCATCAGATGCATATTTTTTATTGCTTATTATTTGATCACCCCCAAATATGGGCTCTTAATTTGTCAGATTCTGAAACTCAGGTTTCTTTATACAACTTTATCTTTTAAAAAATAAAAATCTACTCATTCCAAAGTGTGGGGCAAAGATCTGTGCTTAACATATGATGTTTAGGATGTAGGTGTGTATATTGCAGTTTGAGCCTTTGCTCCTTTGTTTAGTAGAACAAAATGCCAACTGAATAATATTAGTCCTACTTATCATGTTTTCAAAGTATGTGGAGGGCATGGTAATATGAAAGGCCACAGAGGAGGTTAGCTCTCCCACACACAATCCAGCTAAGTACTAAAAAGGGCAGCAAAACAATGATTAAGAAAACCAAAGAGAAACCAAGGTGAACCCAAGACTTTACCAAAGGATAGATGGAAGCCTGCAAGTCCTGAAAGAGGCATCATATCAGGAAAGCCAGAATCTGGTGATACATGTATGAATTGATACAGTGAAGTGATTAGAACCAGAATAACAAACTCTCCAATAGAAAGAAAGGAAAACCTCTCTAAAAACACTTAGGACTCTGGTCAATGATATGATGAGTTATGACTCCCAAACACTAATGATGAAGCATTCTTGCCATTCCTTGGCAGTAAGATGATAGATGGGAAGTTCAGAATGAGACATGCATTTTCAGAAATGACCAATGTGTCCATTTCTTTTCCTTCTGTGTACTTATTTGCTATAAGGAAAAGCTTTCATTTAGGTGGGGGGGGGGATTGTAGAGGAAGCAAGTTTGGAGTGATAGTAATGCCTCTCCCCACCAAGAAAAAAATATCATCCTTGAAACATTTTTAAAATTCATAGTAGAGAATGCTAGATACTTAAGGAACAGAGAAGAACAAGGCACTATGAGTTATCTTAGTGATAAATCTAATATATACTTTAAAGAAACAAGCTGTATGTAAGATTCATGGTTTCATATAACACATTTCTGTTCTTCACACTTGGTTTCATATAATACTCATTTCTGTTCTTCACATTCTTCATGTTTGTTGAAATTTAATAAGTTAACAGAACAAAAGTGTATATGTGTGTGTGTGTCTGCATATAGGTGTATCTACTTATATGCGCATACATATACATGGAGATATATCTGATTATTTTCTAGAATGTATAGTCAGTTATGAAATGTGACATAAATCTGTACTCCCTACAAAGATGAATGAAGTGATAGACTTCATAATAGTTGAACTGAGCTCTTCAGAGTTTGAAGGGTATACAAGGTCTGAAGCAACAGCTTATGTTTGGGTAAATAACATCACAATTTCTTGTTGTTATTCCCACTGTCTTTCTCACTGGGATAACAGGCCCACAACTATTCCCACCTCTTACTCAGCTGAAAAAAATGGGTGCATGAATTGTTAATGAAAAGAGGGAATACAAGTTCCAAGAATGGGATGTCATGAGAGTGACTATTGAATGCTGGAATGTTTTCACAGACTGAATTAGAGAGTGCAGATGGTCACCTAATGACTGGCCCAGCATGCCAAGTATATATACTTCCTGGGATTTTTGGTGCCCCGGGGTAAAAGCCCCACTTTCATCCACACGAGTAATAACTGGGTGATAATGATTTAATAACACAAGTGCAGCAATAGCTGAGTTCTCCAAAACTCCTTCAGAACCCTAATCTATTTCCTTAGTCATGAATATTTCATATGCTATAGGTCCCTAAAAAAGGAAATAGGGAGCATTTGCAGGACTCGATATCATGATGTTTCCAAAGATGAGATCCATCAAGAGATAGTATATCATGGTCAACAAGAGAAAGTTCAAAGTTCATTATCTGCACTGACACATAGAATTCCTAGGATAAAAAAGATAATAATCTCACTGTACTCTGCCCTGGCCCAAACTTATTTGTGACCTTATCTTCTTTCCTAATAACTCATTTCATAAATTTATTGACAAATTTGTTGTTTAGTCATTTTTCAGTTGTGTCCAACTCTTCCTAACTCTATTTTGGGATTTTCTTGGTAAAAATGCTAGAATAGTTTGGCATTTCCTTCTCCAGCTCATTTTACAGATGAGGAAGGGAAACTAGGTGGTGTAGTGGATAAAGAACTGGCCCTGAAGTTGGAAGGATCTGAGTTCAAATCTCAACTCAGACACTTAACCCCAATTTCCTTAAATATTCATGGCCATCTCCAGTTGTCTTGATATATATATCTTGCCACTAGACCAAAATGGCTCTGGAGAAGATAGTAAGATTGGTGACCTTACACAGCCCTCCCTCACTTAAATCCAATTCAGTGCAAGTCATTACATCACCTCCTGATGTCATGGTCCTCTTTAAGAATCAGGGACAGGGGCGGCTAGGTGGCGCAGTGGATAGAGCACTGGCCTTGGAGTCAGGAGTACCTGGGTTCAAATCGGGCCTCAGACACTTAACACTTACTAGCTGTGTGACCCTGGGCAAGTCACTTAACCCCCATTGCCTCACTAAAACAAAACAAAACAAAAGAATCAGGGACAAACAGGGGCAGCTAGATGGCACAGTGGATAAAGTACCGGACTTGGATTCTGGAGGAACTGAGTTCAAATCCGGCCTCATCCACTTGACACTTACTAACTGTGTGACCCTGGGCAAGTCACTTAACCCTCATTGCCCTACCAAAAAAAAAAAAAAAGAAAAAGAAAAGAAAAGGAAAGAATGAAGGATGAACAACAAAAAGAGATGAGGAAGTCGAAGCCAACAGAATGAAGTGACTTGCCCAGGGTCACACAACTAGTAAGTGTGTGAGGCCAGAGTTGAACTCAGGTAGATGTCTTCTTGACTGTAGGCCCAGTGCTCTATCCACTGTGCCACCTCACTGCCCTGGCACTAACAGGTTAGAACATGTATCAATAAACATAATCAGTATGGTGAGAGAGCTGGAGATGATGCTAAATGAGGATTGGTGGAAGAAACCTAAGATATTTAACCTGGAGAAGGGTTAAGGAGAAAATGATAAGTACACTAAGACATTTGAAGATCTGTCTTGGACAAAATAAGGTTGAGATAGCTATAGGGGGCTCTAGTTTGAGATATCCAAAAGACAATTGGGGATGTGTGACTGTAGCTCAACAAAGAAACAAAATTTGGATTTAAAGATCTAAGAACCAACAGCATAGTAGAGATAATCAAATGTGGCTATGAAAGAGAGGCACCATTTGTTCTGCATAGCCCCAGACAGTCTAACTAAGCACCATGGATGGAAACTGCCAGAGGCTGATTTTGACTTTATGTAAGAAATGCATTACTATAAAAATTGAGTTATTTTGGAGGATTGGACTGCCCCAGGAGAGGGAGCAGGGAAAGCTTTTCTTTCACTTGGGGTCTTCAGGCAGAGGCTAGATGATCATTTGTCAAGGATGTCGTGAAGGCAATTCTTCATCATGTATGGCTTGGACTAGATGACCCTTGAAGTCCCCTCTGATTCTGAAATTCTGTGCTTTGGTGAATCTGTCATTTTGTGATTTATTATAAGGCAAAAAATAGACACAACAAGGAAAATAAAGGTATCTACTAGTAAGAAACCATAATCTATCTTACATTAGTCTAACGTTTCCAATATATTCACCTTGGACTTGAATTCATTGGTTGTTCCTGTTGTGCTCCCCATTTCTCTCCATTTTCCTAATCTATTTATCTTTATCATTGCCCCACATACTTGCCTTGTTGGATGCTTGCTAGTGTTTCTCAGAATCATAGGCTTTAGAGCTGAAAAAGATCTTGAGACTATGTACTCTAGCCACCTTATTTTGTAAATAAACTGAGGCCCAGCGGGATGGTCATCAACTTAACAAACATCGGAGAAACCCTATCTTTAAAAGTGGTTATCTTACTCTTTTCTCACAGCAGATTGATGTATTGCAGAGGGATCAAAGATATGGCCCATGGGCCCTCTGCAGCCCACAATACCCCAAAGGGTAACCTGGTTAAAATGGAATTGGAAAGAATTTTATAAAATTAATAAAAATACAATATAAGATAATAATATATGCAACATAACAAGATCATGACAATAAGAATCCTCATACTTGAGTTAATGGTTCCTGTTTCTAACTGAGTTTGACACCACTGAGGTAGTAGATAGAAAGCTGGCTTTAAAGCCAGAAAGATGTGGATTTAAGTACTATCTCTGTCACACACTGCCCATCTAACTCTGGGATAATTATTTAACTTCAGTAATCTGGAAAACTCTCTAGGGAAGTGCATTGCAGAGAAGGTGCCAATATGCATCAGTAAAGTCAGTTTCCTCACCTGGGAGCTCCCTACAGTAAAGAAAGTGTAGTTTCTGTTCTTATCACTGTTTATTGGTCTGATTTAATTATCCATCAATTTTATACACAGTAGCATTGTCTTTTGTCAGGCCTTTTCTATAAACTCATCATAAATGGCAAAAATTATCTTCATAGTTCTTTGTCTAGCCCTAATTACTATTATCTCATATCTGAGTAGAATGTACCCATTTAAAATTGAATGATTGAATGGAGGTTTATGTATTTATAATCCCTTTGTGCTGTATAAGCCTGTAGAAAAATTTAGGCAGCCTTTAAGAGTTATGATTTGAATAAACAGGAAACATACTCATGATTTGATCCAGGACAAGTCCCTGCCTCTTTTGGCCCTGATTACTCATCTGTAAAATTAATAAACAAGCCTTCATTAGATGTCCACTATGGACAAAGCACTGTGTTGGGTGAGGAGATAGCATAAACAAATTGTTTTCATCCTTCATTCTCCATCTGGGGGAGATAGCATGTACATTGAAATTGAAATACAAAATATAAACAAAATAAAAAAAAAACTTAAATGACATAAATAAAAATGAAATAGAAACCAACATTTTTGGCAGGGAAGCTGGAGTAGTAGTTAGGAATATCTGGGTTTAAGTTATGCCTCAATTGCAAGTCATGTAATCCTTGGACAGTCACTTAAAAGTCTCTGGGATTGTCATTTGTAGAATGAGAAGCTTGGACTTGATAACCTATAAGGCTAGTACTAGGTTTATATCTCTGATTCTATGCTGCTGAGATCAGGAAACTTAAGAGTAAGGAGGTCCTAGATTCAGGACTGCCTTCCAGACTTACTAGCTCTGTGACCCTGGGTCAGTCCTTAAGCTCTCTAGATTTGTTTCCATATCCATAAAATGAGGAGGCAGAACTAGAAGAGGACAAGAATAGGAAAGTTCTCTTTTAAGAGGTTGTATATAGTGCTGGGGGGTAGAATACTAGATCTGTTGTTATGAATTCTCATCTTTTTGAGTCAAATCTTATTTCAGACACTTACTAGTTGTGTGACCTTGGGCAAGTCACTTAATCCTGTTTGCCTCAGTTTCCTTATCTCTAAAATGAGCTGAAGAAGGACATGACATGTCACTCAAGAATCTTTGCCAAGAAAGCCCCAAATGAGGTCATGGAGAGCCACACATGACTGCAAAACAACTGAACAACCTTGAGGCAATTTATGAAGGGAGTTAGAAGTTACAAGAAGCAGAGGTAAGGAAGGAATATATTTCTGAAATATTGGACAGCTTATGTAAGAGTGTGTTGACAGAAGACAGAATGCTAGATATAGGGGATAGAAAGAGGGCTTATTTATCTGGAACTTAGATTATGTGAAAAGGCATAAAGTGAATGAAAATTATCAGGAATGGTAAGTTGAGCCTGTACCATGAAGGAATATGAATGGCAACCAGAAGGGTTTATATTTTTTATCTTGGAGGCATTAAAGAGTCTCTAAAGCCTCCAAAGGAGAGAAGTGACATTGGTAGACTTGTGTTTTAAGAATATGAATTTGTCAGCTTGCATGGAGAATGGGTTTCAGAACAGAGAGACTTGGGTCGGGGTGACCAACTGAGAGACAATGCAATAGTTTAGGTGAAAAACTATGAGGATCTGATTCAGGGCAGTTGTCATGTAAGGGGAATTAAGAGAACATGGATGATTGGGGTTATAAAGGTACAGTTGTCAAGATCTGGCAATTGATGAGAAATGGGGAGTGAGAATCAATAACACTGAGGTTAGCAACTGGTATGACTAGAAACATGGCAGTATATGAGAACCCAAGGAATAGATTGAGCTGGAATCTGTCTCTCCATTTTAATCATGTCATACACCAGGTACTGTCATGGGGTAGGGGAGGAACAAGATACTTCCCAGATTTTGGTGTATCATGCTTTGAAAGTTCCAAGTCATTTCATTGTTGAACAACATTTTTCCTCAGAAGTGTCCAGGTTTCAGTATCAGCACCCAATGTATATTTACACATTATTATGTATAGATTGAACCGAACTCCACCATATGTCTTCACATTATTCCTGTGTTCTTCTTCTATGCATATGTAAAAGAAATAATATTTATACAGTGTGTAAGGTCTACCAAAATAGTTTTATTTAACATTGATATCTAAGCCATCTTTAGCTTAAAGAAAGAGATATCCAAGGTAGCATAGTTTGTCCATGTACTCTAACATTCCAAGAGTACTTGAAGTAACATTTATAGGACTCTTGAACAAAGATTCTACATATTAAAATACAATTTTGGGGTTGACATACCAAAATAATAGTCACAGTGTAGTTCTTTTTCTGACTAATTCCCTCAAGTGTTCTCCTGGAGAAAATATAGATATTTTTCTTCCCTTTTATCAATATCATCCTCTCTCAAAGAAGAAGTGTGCGTAGCAGCCCCATTTCTTTAAGAGTTGGAGGAAATGACTGTTCTTTGGATGAATTTATTGCCCAAATCACTTCAGCGGTAGAAGGTGATGATCTGAAACAAGGCAAGAATTACTATATTGTCTGGTCACAGTTTCGCTTCTACTCTTAATCATTTCCCAAGGAGAAAGGACTTTGTCCTTGACCTAATCTAGTTTCAAACTTAGGGGTCTAAAAACAGATTTTAGACCAGTGAACTATTATTTCTGAATATTTTTTCTAAAAAAATGAAGATTACAACATTTTCCATTCATAGAAGAAGCCAGGAAGGACTTGCTTACAGGTATTTCCCTATTTGTACAATGAAAGTCCCAATTCTTCCACTTTAACATTGACTCTGAAATGAGTCAGTTGCAGGCTCAGAGGATGCAGTTTCCTTTATTTGAGTGGAAATTAAGTGTAAAGTCTCCTACTGTAAAGACTGAAGCAAGAGTAGATTCTGTACAAAGGTCACATGTGTTCCCCATTGTGGAAGAAAAGGAAAGATGATACCAGGACACCTTAGCAGAAATATCTCATTACTATTGTAGAGGATGCTTTGGCCACTTGCCCAGCTAAAGAGTTACTAAAAGTTACTATGATGATTTAATTCCATTAATTTTCTTTCTTTACTTTCTTTTTTATCCTTAAATTTTTGTTTTTTTCATCTTTTTCATTGTTTAAAATTATTTTAAAACAAATACTTTTTTATTCTTTCTTTCAGTTTCAAATTTTCTCTCTATCTTTCCTATCTCCCCCATCCAATGAGAAAGCAAGAAAAATAATAATTACAAACACGTATAGTCTAGCAAAACAAATTTCTTCTTTTATTGTCTTAATAGCATTAATTTTCAATAACTAGCCATTTCCCTTAAACTTATCCTACCGAATCTTAGTAACATCTTCCATACTTTTAGAAGTGAACCAAATCATACTGATTTTTATGTTATATCTGCCAGTTCTTACCCAAAAAGTAAAATCACAATTTGCTCAGGTGTTTTTTATTACTCTATTTTCATTCCAAGGTGCTTTTCACAGTCTGCTTTAAAAAAAAAAAGCATTTCTTCAGCTCAAATATTCATTTCATATAACTGTATTGCATTTGCTTAGAGTTGCTGAGAGTACAAATTTATCTTTCTTACTAATAGGTGGCTGGTTATTGGCACATTGGGTTTTATTGGGTTGAAATTGCCAGGATTTCTTTTTCCTTTGTTCTTTATAGGATAGTACTGCTGAAACTTGTCAGACAAATTCTTTTCTCCATGTGATCAACAAAGTAGGCACTCGTGTGATGGTTCTGGCTAACAAGCCTTTGGTTCTCGTGACTTTTAAAGACAACTTTAGCTGCTGTATACAGTTGAAATAATGGTTTTGTTAGTGGATATTTAGAGGTACATTAGGCCACATGTCTGTCATTTAAATAGCACTAGGAAAGTTATTCCTGGTTGCCATAATAGTATCACATGCCCCATGTTTCCCTGGTCTGGATGAAACAGGCCTAAGGTAGAGCCTGACCACTTATTCAGCTGACAAGGTATGCATTCTTGTCTGTTTTTCTAGACCATTAGTCACTCATTTTAAGTGCAGTTCAGTCAAGTGTTGGCACTTTGCTTCCAAAACAAACACGTTGAATCGGAGGAAAGGGAAATAGGGACAGGTATTAAAAATGCAAGGTTGTGAGTATCTATTCAGTTATTTTTAGCTTTATTACTAATACTAACAACTGCCACAAAATGACTAATCATAGATGAAATTTGAATGAATATTTTGTCTGAAGAAATTAATTCTTCCCAAAGCCCGAAGACCTCTGAGAATTTACAGACATTATATGATAATGCTGCTAAGTTAAAGGCAAGAATCTCTGCTTGTAAGCAGTACAATTATTTTCTATCTTACCTGAGAAACAGTTTGATGATAAAATTTAAATATACCTTTCAATATCAATAATGGTTACTTAAAATAAAACACATCTTTGTTTTGTAGTATTGATATGAATTAAACTATACCAATTAATTTATGTACCTTTTCCAGTTCACAAATGTAGTATTTTCTTTGTCTTTATTTTTCCTTCAGTAATTAAACACGGTATCAGTAACACTTTTCTTTTCCCTGGAGCATGCCCATTTAGCATATTTCAAAAATACCTCTGTATAAGTAGAGTTTTATCTAAATATGTTTTATAATCACTCACTTGTGAGATAGGGAACATCATTAAATGACTAAATAATGTTTGTGAAATTAGGTTTTTAACTAGGAATCTTAGATTTTTACTTGTGAGGAAATTATTCTATATTTCATGAATAGGATTTTATGTCACCATAGGGTTATGAAACTACAGTAGAACAATTCTACTCTTGCTCCTCTGTGAAATCTATATTAATTCATACCTGTTGCAAAGGATTTTAAAAAATCATCAGATTTTTACTTAGTCTTAATTGGTGACAGCTAGGTGGTTCAGTGAATAAAGTGCTGGGCTTGGAGTTAGGAAGCCCTGAATTTAAATCCGGTCTTGGAGACTTACTAGCTGTGTGACCTTAGGCATGTCACTTAACCTCTGTTTTTCTTAATGCCCTGGAGCAGGAAATGGCAAAGCACTCCGGCATCAATGCCAAGATAACCCCATGTGAGGCCATGAAGAGTCTGACATAACTGAACAACAATAGCACTTGGATAAGGGATTAGACATTTAATTGAACCTTAAGAGTTTGAAAAACTCAGATTCTTGCTTTCTTGCTAGTCTTCCTTTATGTTGATTTTTACTTTAATCTTCTAAATAACATGTTTGAATCTGTAAACTTTTCCAGAATAGTGCAAGAAAGCTTATGTTTGTGTGATTGGTTTTCCACGAAAGTAATTACAAGGCAAGTTGCTTTCTTCAATAAGGGACATGTTTCCCAGATATTGTCTAATCAGAAAATTTCTCAAACAATCAGAAAGCTACAGGTACTAGCTTTTCTGCATGGAGTAAATTATTAGAAGGGAAATCTTGGTGACTTTAGAAAACCAAAACAAATATTTGCATATGAGGAATCCTTTTGTAGTTGGAGTGTATAATTGTCATGATCATGTGGAAAGGGGATTACCTCTGGGCTCAGAGAACTTGGATAGATTCTTTCTCAGACTTCTGTCACCTGAGGCTGGTTACTTAAACTTTCTTGATTTCAGTTTTCTCATTTGGGAAGTAAGGGAGTTGAACAAGATGCCCTCTAGTGTGCCTTTTGGCTGTAAATTGATCCTAAGATCTTCACCACTCTATACGTACATAGTACTTTATGTCATGCCTATTTCTTCATTCCATCCTAATGATAATTCTAGGTGGTGAATGGTACAGTGATATTCTTTACTATTTTATAGAAGAGAAAACTGAGGCTCAATGGGATTAAACCATTTGCTCAACATGCTAGTAAGTAGAGGAGATGGGCCTTGAACACAAGGCAAGTAGGCTATATTCTATGCTGTTTTATGGATATATGAATAAAAATGAGGGATTGCTATCCCTGACAAGCATTTATTGCATACCACTTATGTACCAGGAACTATAATAGGCACTGGAATTTGAAGTATGAGTAATTAGAAAAGCCTAGAAAGGAGTTTACATTCTAATGGTGAGGCAAAAGGGACATATTAATAAATGGCATGTATGTGTGTATATTATATCACTTATTTATCACCCACTATGTACCATGCACTGTTAGTGTGTATATGTGTATACACACATACATACATTTACTTATTTATATTGTATGTTCTCTCTATGTATCATTCTATACTCAAAACAAAACTATTATATATAAAGATATGCAATATAGTTAAGTAAATATATGTATATATGTGTTTATGTGAATTTGTGTGTGTTCTTGTTGCCTTGCTTTAAAGCTGAATTTGTACTTCCTGTCCCAGTACTTTGTACCTGGATACACAAACACACACACACACACACACACACACACACGCACATGTGCACACATATGTACACACTCTGTGTATATATGTATATAGAGAGATACACATATGTGTATATATAAATGTATATGTGTATATATTAAATACAAATGTTGATCTTTATGTATATTAAAAAGAAAATAAATGTAAATGTATATAATGTAGTTAAGGAGAGAGTGCACTATTAGGGGGAATCAGGAATGACTACATGTACAAGGTGAAATTTGAACTGTTTAGAATGAAGAACCCGATTCTCTGAGACCGAAGTGAAAATGGAGTGCATTTCAGTCATGGAGAAGGAAGGGGACAGGGCAAATACAGGCAGATGGTAGATAGTGTCCTGTGTAAAGAGCTGAGAGAAGGCCAGTTTGGCTTGATTACAGAGTGCAGGAGGGGGATTGATGCCCAATGAAATTGGAAAGATAGGAGGCGGGGAGGTTTTGAAGGGCTTTAAAAACTAAACAGAAGAATTCATACTTTATCCTTGAGGTGTAGGAACCATTGGAATTGACTGAGTCTGGAGTGTGGGGCTGGGGGTGGGGTCCACATGGTTAGATCTGAGCTTTAAGAAAATTACTTTGGCAGTGTCTAGGCTGGTCTGGAGAGGGGAAACTCTTGAGGGAGGTGAAACCATTTAGGAGACAGCTCCAATAATCTAAATCATGAAGTTATTAAATAAATATGATTCAGCTAATTAAATTTTAATGGATTTTTTAGGTGAATGTAATGTGATCAATATTTCCCATGCACATATAGATAAAAACAGATAATAAGAATAAAAGTAAAGGAAGAAAAATTTAAAAAGTGAATTCATTTCATATTTTTAAATTCCAGTACTGGTGATTTAGCATAGATCCAAGCTTCCAGTTTTGCACCCCAGGTCTTCTCTACTCTTGTGGGATCTCACCGAGAGCACAAGGATGCATGCAAGGAAAGACAAGGTGAGCCAATGCTCTAGTCACAAGAAGCCAGTGGTGACCTTAGTGCTGGTGTCAATCCCTACAACTAAATCCACTGGCAACCTTCACTGAAGCCATAAAAATATCTGAAAGAGAGGACACAGGATAAGCAGAGAATGACAAGGCCAGAGGAGATGACTAAGAGCAATCCACGATTGCAGATATGTTTTTTCCCTCAGCATTTTTGCAGATCAGAAAAAAAAATAAACTTTTCTGCATTGTATATTGTTCCAACATCATAGCCCTTTCTCATTTATTATGTTCTTTGACTTTTTTGCAGGCCTTTAACCTAGTGCAATGCTGGCCTATGAAGCACATTCAAGCTGAATCTTGGAACAGAACAGGCTGCTTGTGCCTAGAGAGCTAATCTGTGAGTACGTCCTTTTGGTTTGTCACAATGCTGTTCTTTTATCTAATTTCTCTGAATCCGGTTCTCGAATTAATTAATGGCCTACAAATGAATGGCATTCTTGGCAGGAAGTTCAACCATGGTAATATAGGGTGACAGGGTTTGGGAAACCCATAAGCACACAAATTTAATTATCATCTTTCTTATGATTGTAATTGGTAATTTTTTATTGATAAATAATCATTTTATTGGTTTTTTACAATTTTGAGCCATTATTCTTATACAAACCCTTTCAATAAGCAGTGTTCTGACTCAACCAAACCATCATTATAAATTCACATGCTTGTCATGGGAGGCCTCAATAAAGGCTACATAAATTGAGATATTAAAAATGATTACATGGCAAATTTATAGGGGTGCAATAAGTATACATTATAAACTAATCGGAAAACAAACTATATCCTAGAACTCTCCCCTATTATCTCAAAGTGGAGCTCAACCTGGCACAGGTCCAGAATTATTTTGGCATGACAGATATTTACCAGAGGAGTGAAAATCTAAAGTCAGCTGTCTTAAAAATAGCTCCAGATTGGGTCTCCAAAGGTAGGGGTTGGAACTGCCAGACTAGCTTGTTGTCAGCAAAGATTTATGGAGGGACCTCTTGGACTTTAGGAACTATTTCATGTTCCAGTGCATATTTTTTTTTATAGTACACCTTTTTAAAAACATACATGTTTATGCTTGAATATAAACCATTTTATACATAATAATGTTAATATACATACACGTATATTATTATATAGATATTGCAAACTCTGGTGCTTTATTGAATCAGTGAACTCATTGATATGGTGTTCCCTCACTTAGTTCAGATGACAACCTATCCTGGGTGATGTTTGCTCATGTTCCCTCATGCAATCGAGCACAGAAAATCTGCCCAAAGTGACTGAGGTTTGTGCCTCATGGGTACCTTTATTATAGAGATTAGGCTTTCTATCCCTTTTCCTGTACTTTTGATAATGAGTACTTACCCTCCTTTTCTGTACCTCTGCTCGATGATATTCCTTATGCTACTTCTTCCATGTTAGCAGCCGTCAGAAATATGAGGCAACTTACTTGTTTTTGTGTATCGTCTGTCTCTCCAATGCTTTGTCAGTTTTAACTTTAATGAGAGATTTTGATGTTCCAATATTTTCAACTACTCAGAATCACTGGGAAGAATGCTTTTGCTTAACCAATGTGTTTTTACACATGGGAACAGCTTGCACTTCTTGAAAGCATTGTTTTCTCAAATGCAAAGCTGCCCGGCTTTTTCTTCTTATTTTGTTCTGGGTATAACTCACTTTCTGTAGAACCATATTATCCACATGCAGTGCCTGTCCCAAATAACGTTGTATTAATTCAACAAACTGACCAACCAACTGCATCATGTCATAATCTGGACCCTAGACATTTGAGACTCAATTAGGGGTTAATTTTTTTTTCTGTATAGATTGTCTTATGTTTTGAGGGATGAAACAGTAGATACAATATCATTTGAAAAGAAGAGAATCTGAAGGACCTCACTATATCTAAGGGATTCGTCTTTCACTGTGCCCTTACAATGAACATCCTCCATGAGAGTTGCCATTGCCTTTGACATTTTTTTTGTTTTATTATTTGATATCAGCAATCAGTGATGTTAACCTGTATATAAAATATGCATATGCACAGGTATATGCATATTCATCTATGTGTGCATATGTGTAATAATAATAATAATTTTTAAATCCACAACAATAGCTACCAATTTTGTGCCAAAGCAGCTAGGTGGCTTAGTGTATAGAGAGCTTGGTGCTGGAATCAGGAAAACTCATTTCCATGAGTTCAAATCTGATGTCAGATGCTTACTAGTTAAATGACCTCGGGCAAGTCACTTATCCTTATTTAATTCAGTTTCCTCATCTGTAAAATGAGTTGGAGAAGGAAATAGCAAACCACACCAATATTTTTGCCAAGACCCCCCAAATGGGGGTCACAAAGAGTGGGACATGACAGAAAAATAACTGAACAACAATATGTTCCAGGCACTGTGCTAAGGACTTTGCAATTATTATCTCCTTTGCTCCTCAAAATATCCCTATGAGGTAGGTGTTTTTTTATTATCTCTCTTTTACAGATGAGGAAACTGAGGCAAAGTGATATGCTCAGGGTCACATAGCTAGTAAGTTTCGGAAGCCAGATTTGAACTCAGGACTTCTTGAGTCCAGGCCCAGCTCTCTATCTTTATCTCTCTATTGCTTTATCTAGCTGTAAGTGTATGCATAGGTATACATAGTTTGAGGATATGTGATATTATATTATCCCTTTAGGTGTATAGATGACAGCCCTGCTAATAGATTCCATTCGTGAGTCATTGTCTAGCTCAAACCACTCTCCATACTGGGGCAAAGCTTCTGGGGATGATAAGCTCCTCCAAATAAGTTAGGCCAGTGTTTGGTTAGGAAACATTGTGTCTGTTTCCAGGAAGAACTTTGAAAGTCTGTGTTCCTTTGGTGCTGTAGTGAGATTCAATGGCAGACACACATACACACATAGACAGACACACATCTCTGCTTAAGTTTAGGGACTTTCTTGTCAGGAACAAATGAAGATCTCATCACTTTTAAGGTTTTTTTTGTTTATTTTTTTGTTTGTTTTTTAGTGAGGCAATTGGGGTTAAGCGACTTGCCCAGGGTCACACAGCTAGTAAGCATTAAGTGTCTGAGGCCGGATTTGAACTCAGGTACTCCTGAATTCCAGGGCCAGTGCTCTATCCACTGCACCATCTAGCTGCCCCCACTTTTAAGTTTTAAGAGCCTGGTCCAAGGACACACAGGCAGGCTAAGACAGAGACAAGCAGTGAACACAGGTCTTCATGCCTCTGAGACTAGCTCTGTCTAATAAGCAGTGCTGCTTGGCATAGGTGTGGTGTGTATTTGCTTACATATACATACATGTGTGTATACACATATACACACATGTATGTTATATGCATGTATATACACACATGCATATCTATACATCTGTATGTATAGTTGGAGGCAGATAAAGATACAATGAGAGTCAGAGACAGACAGGGAAGAAGGGAGAGACAGAGAGACAGAAACAGAGTTACATAGTGAATTGAGGGTTGACCTTGAAGTTAGGAAGATATGTTAGTCTGTGACCATGGACAAATAACTTGATATCTTAGTGGTTTTGACAGTTTTCTAAGGCTATAAAATGAAGAGAACTTGCTGGTCTGTATTAATGGGATTTCCATGCCATAAGTTCCATTTATTGATGAAATACATATGTATTTGCATGTGAACATGTGTGTGCATGTGTACACAAAACTACTTATGGCATAGAAGAGAGTTGAGAAAAATCATACACTTCTTCAATTCTTTTTTTCCTACTCACGGGAGCCTCAAGTTTTCTTCTTTATATGTGGATGTCTTTTCCAGGGAACAGAAATGTTTTTATTTGTAGATTGGTTAATGTTCAGATTAATGTTTACTTTTCCCATTACTTGAATATAAGGTTTCAGCCTTCCCACATGCTTTTGAGTCAAATGTGTTGATTTATATACTTCAGGTTGAGGCTTTATGATCTTTTTTTTTTTTTGATCAAGCCTATCATTCCAATGGTCTAGGGAACTCCCATTAGGCTGTATCCCTGTACTAGGGCAGAAACTTACAGAGTTGTCTGAGGGTAGGCACTGGGAGGAGGGAGGTTAAATGACTTACCTAGGGTCACACAACTAGTTTGTTTCAGCCACTGGACTTTAATCTAGATCTTCCTGATGGAGATCTTCTTGCCCTATTCACTGTGCCATGCTTCCTCTCTTTCATGACAGAGTTGAAAAACAGCAGTTAGCATAGTCTTTTTCAAGTATTGCACAACCCCCATTTAATTTTGGTGTTTTAAGACTAAAAACATTTCATAGATTATCCATGTCATATTAAACTTTTAAAGTATTGTAGGCTCAGAGACTTTATTGGGCTAAGTATATTTGAATTCATGTAATAAAAAGACATGCTATAAGAAGTTCTACTCTATTTTTAGAAACTTAAAACTATTAAAAATGAAATACAAACCCTAAATAAATCAGAGAGATCGCTGTAATGGCAAATTTTTAAAAGAAATCCATTGGAACAGGAAGATGAAGTACAACTGGGCAGGTTAAAAGTAGGGAGGGGGGCATACTTTTCCCTATTGTGAGCCCAGCTGGATCCCTAGGAGAGAGGAGCTCATTGATGAGGCAGGAACCTGTGGACAGGTGGTCAAATAAAGGACAATGAAGCCCCTGAGCTCCCCTTTCCAGGAAGAAATTTGAGGAAATCTGTTTTGAAAGGGAAAATACTGACTGTGGGAAAAAAAAATAAGTCCGTGATTAAAATCTATCTTAAATAATAAAGTGACTTTTGCGACTGATGCTTTCTGCCAATGTCTTGGATTATTATAAAAGGTTATGATTTTATGTAGAACATTCTGTTTGTCGAATCAAATAGGACAATTTTCTTTCATAGAAGCTTCACATTTTTACTTTATCTTCAATTAATCCTTATTTTTGGATGAATTCTTATTTTCTTAAGAAGAATATCAAACATTATCTCATGTGAGTGGTGGTCTAGCCAGTAGATTTAATGTTCCCTTAAACACCATTACCACATTGCTTCTGCATTTCTAATGTTTTTTTTGTAATGTCTTTAGAACCGAAAAAAGTAACCTCTCTTGATTTCACAAATGGTAATGAAAAATCCACAGCACATTAAGCTGCCTTTAATAGTCCCAGTGGCTATAGCAACAGACAGCCACACTACACTTAATCATGTTATTATGGTATATCCCACAAGTTGGAAGCTTTTCATGACAGTTATTAGAATATAATGTCACTTTTTTCTGAATCAACTATTTATGATGGAAGTTTGTAGTAACCTGCCTCCTCTTCTTCTAAACTGTGCCTTCAAATTACCTTTCCATTTCAAAGCTACTGGTATTAATTGCTTTTAGGCACTACTCCCTTTTCTATTACCAGGCTCCTAGATTGAGGGGAATGCTTAAGGGTAGATATGAACTTAGTCGTTAAATAACAGATCACAGTGAGGAGGTGCAGTTAGGAGATCCTTTATTTTACTGTACCAGACTTAAAAACAAAAGTCTTGGGCTCATTCTTCCTAAGCCTCAGCTGATAAAAATGGGTTTAAAATTTACCCATGCATCTCATAAGGTCATTGTGAAGAATGTGCTTTGTAAATGTTAGTGTGCTAGATAATTGTGAGCTTTTGCTGTTTTTCCAGTGACCAGTGAACAATGGTGGAACTATAAAACTAGAAAAGTAAAGGTTTGCCCATCAACTGGAGAGTGCCTGATCAAATTATGGTATATGAATATAATCAGATATTATTTTGCTATAAAAATGATGAAATGCATGCTTTAAGAGAATTTTGGGAAGACATGATTTGGTGCATAGCAAAGTGAGCAGAATCAGAAAAAAATTATACAATAATAAGCATTGTAAATACAGAATAGATTTAAAAGAACACTGACACAGAGGATAAAATGATTACAAAAATTGATAATAAAGCATGATACTAGCCTCATGACAGAGAGGTACAAGACTAAAATTCTAGAATCAAATAATATATGTATGTGCATTTGTGTGTATTTAGTCATTTCAGTCATGACCAGTTCTCTGTGACCCTATTTGGGGTTTTCCAGGCAAAGATACTGGAGTAGTTCACCATTTCCTTCTCCAGATTATTTTACAGATGAAGAACTGAAATAAACAGGGTTAAGTGACTTGTCCAGGTGTCACTCATCTAGTAAATGTCTGAGGCCAGATTTGAACTAAAAAATATTAGTCTTCTTGACTCCAGACCTGACTTTCTATCCACTGCACCGACTAGCTGCCCGTTTTGGGAATGGCCAATAAAGATTTTTGTTGCTGTTGTTTGCTCGCCTACATACATTTCTTTAATTTTTCAATTGCAGGGTAAGAGGGAGAGAATAATTTTTTTATTAAATTAAAAAATGAAGTTTAATTGGAAAAATGCAAAGCTATATAGTTCATTCTCTTGAATTTTAAGATATAACTATGGACCTTGGTCCAAATTTTGTGGTTTGGTATACTGGAAAGTGAATTGAATTGGAAATCAAGAGACTTTGGTTCCAGTCCAAGTTGACCACATGCTAGTTGTGTGACACTGGGAAATTCATTTAACCCCTGAGTTTCTCTTTCCTCTTAAATAAAATGAGGATTTTGGACTCAGTGATCTCTAAGGGTTTTTTGTTTGTTTTGTTTTGTTTTAACTTTGAAAATCTGATTTCTTCCCTCATTAATTCATGTAGAAAGGAACAAAATGATGTGGGTCAAGGGTTATCTCTAAGTTCTAAGAAACTTGTCCATTTGGCCAGGGCTATTCATTGAAAGCTCCATGGAGAAGGTGGGATTTCAAGTAAGCACAGAATAACATGCTAGATTTGTAGAGATAAAGAAGAGTGGGGAAAACTTTGCTGACAGGACATAAACTTCTTGAAATGAAGTCTAGGCTTTTGCTCGAAAGAATGTTTCATTTTCACATGGAAATGGCATCAGAAGCTTTAATTATTAAAGATTCCATTCTAAGAAAATCTAAGAAGCAACCATATATTTGGTTTTTGTTTTCCGTTTTGTTTAGTTTTCTCCCAGAGGTTTTAAAACTCTCCTTTTTCATTTGCAAGAAGATTTTGGTCATTATGCTTAAATGGTATTTTTAGTGAAACATTGGATTCTCACTCTTGTATATCTCCCCAAATAATAAGAGCTTCTCATTTCTTCTATCTGGGTATCTGTGAATTAATATAAAACACAGATTTGTTGATTGACCAAAGTGAATGACATATGGATTTCATAATGGGAAACACAATGGAAGAAAGATTCTTATTTAAGATTTGACTAATATTTGGCCAGTGGGCTAGGTCATTTTCTCTCTATCATGGAGGTGAATAATATGGACTATACCTATGATTTTATGGGTTTAGAAAACTCCTGGCTGAGGAAATTCCCTCTATAAATGCAAATAGACAACAACTCTAGCATTTATAGTCATTGAAGTTTGTTGAGAGCACTGAGAGGCTAAGTATCTTTTCCAGAGACATAGACCCAGAATATATCAGAGATGGTATTTTAACCCTGGTCTTACTGGAACTGAAGCTGGCTTTTTATCCCCTACAACATGCTGTCTCTCCTCTACCATGAAAAAATTAAGGAAACATTTATTTTTTAAAGTAGTTTATTATTTTCCAGTTGCATATAAGGATAGTTTTCAACATTTGTTTTCACAGGATTTTTGGTTCCAATTTTTTTCTCCTACCTTTCCTTCCCTCCCTCCTCCCCAAGAAGGAAAGCAGTCTGATATAGGTTGTATATATACAATCACATTAAACATATTTCTATATTAGTCATCTTGTGAAAGACGAATCAGAGCACAAGAGAAAAACCTCAAAAAAGAAGGAAAAAAAAACAGTCCAAAAGTAGAAACAGTATGGTTCAATCTGCAATCATAATTCACAATTCTTTTTTCTGCTTGTTGAGAACATTTTTCTATCATGAGTTCTTTGAAACTGTTTTGGATCATTGCACTGTTGAGAAGATCCAAGTCTATCCCCATTGTTCATCACACAATATTGCTGTTATTGTGTATAATGTTCTCCTGGTTCTGCTCCTCTCAGTCAGCATCGGTTCATGTAAGTCCCTCCAGGAGGAAACATATTTAAAGGGAGTATTTCATTAATACACATTTTTTTGCAGGGCAACAGGGGTTAAGTGACTTGCTCAGGGTCACACAGCTAGTAAATGTCAAGTGTCTGAGGATGGATTTGAACTCAGGTCTTCCTGATTCAAAGACCGGTGCTTTATCCACTATGCCACCTAGCTACCCCCAATACACATATTTTATACCTTGTAAATGTGGGTGGCCTAAAGTGTACCTTCAAGTGTACCTTGTGGGCAAGTGCCTTCAAAGCATGATCTGATAGCTCCCCTTGAGATTAACCTGAAAGGATAACAGTGGGAACATAAAGAGAAGCTGGTACAATGCAGCTTCTCAGACTGACCTCTGATAATGGTGAAATATAAAAAAGCTCCTTATCATGAGTCCAAAAATCTAGTTTTCATCTATTTAACTTTGATGATCCTCAATTTCCATTTCAGCAAAATGAAAAACCTGGATTATATTATTTTTTAAATTACTTTCCATTCTAAAAAAATCTATAATTTATACAAAATAAATTGTCTCCTGAGTATACCATCCCTGGGAATTTAACTTGGTACTCATAACATTATAAATCAAACAAGAGTTGAATGCATCAAATACTATGGGTGGCACTTCCCAGCAATAATGATCTGCTGAACTTTGTAAAGAAGAGAGTCATAAATTTTAGATATTTGCTGAATTTTTTAGTCATGTGTTTGCACTGATATTCGTGAGGTTCTTTTTATTGAAAGTAAGTCACATTGTCTTAGATTTTATAGCAACAGGGATATATATATATATATATATAACATAATCAGTGGAAGTAAAAGTCTCCATGTTAATGAATAAGGGTCATTATGTATTTATTTCCCCTCTGAAAATATTAGTGCAAGCGTGTTAAAGTCAGTGTTTTTTTTTCCTCTCCATTTTCAGATGTATTCAGTTTTACAAAATTTTAAAGAGCCAACGAAGACTATTTTTTGCATTACAGATATTACAAAAGGACTTAAGACTAGGGACTTCTTTAGCAAACTTTATTTACCAGGGCAATGCTCTTTGACTTTCTACCTAAATTAGCCTTTGTATTATGAAGGTCACCATATCAGAGTCCATGTTTATGAAGTCATTTCAGGTTACCCAGGTGAAGTTTAGTAATCTTTTGGATTCTCTAGGTATAGCGTCTTTCCATGTATATGAATTACATCTTCCAGTTTTGTGTTATTTCGTTAATGGTTATTTTATAATTATATATATATATGTATGTGTGTGTATATATATAATAGCATAGAGGTCCTTAGATATAATCTAGGCTAACCAGCTTATTTGGCAGATAAGGAAACTGAAGTCTAGAAATGGGAATTTATACACGTGTGTGTAAATGTGTATAGATAGATAGAGATGATAGAGATATACACAGATACATACACACATATATGTATATGTGTGCATACATATATATGGATAGATCGAAAACACATGCATATACACATATACACACCACATACATAGACACATATGCATATATACCACAAACATATACACACACATCTATACCACATGCATTTATGTGTATATATATATTTCACATATGTAAATATACACCTATACAACATATGCATGGACACAGATGACATATGGATTTCATAATGGAAACATGTAAAGTACTCTTATATATGTGTCTGGTATGCACGTATATGTATGTATGTAGTATGCATGTACATGTGTGTAATATGTATATGTGTGGTATGTATGTGTATATGTATGCATATGTGTATGTGTATATATGTGTGTGTGTGTGTGCATACATCTATCCACCCCTCTATGTGCGTATACATGCATGGATATACACACACATATGTGTGCATGAGATGTAAAGCCCATAGAACTAGCCCATAACTATAATCATCAGACTGTGCAAATAGACAATAAATTGAACAACAGAGCAACCTGGATTGCCTTTGGGAACCTGTATGTAGCTTTTAATGGCCCTTAGCTTTTTTTTCCCCTGAAATAAGAGCTCATTAAAAAAACAAACAAACAAACAAAAAAAAAAAACATGAGGCAGCTGGTGACACACTGGATAGAATACAGGACCTAGCGTTAAGACAACCTGAGTTTGAATTCAGCTTCAGACACTTATTAACTGGTCAAGTTACCCAATCTCTTTTTACCTCAGTTACTTCATCTGGGAAATGAAGATAATAAAAACACTGACCTCCAGGGATGTCATGAGGTTCAAATAGGATTATATTTGTAAAAATTCTTAGTTCCATATCTGGCTCATAGTAAGCACAATATGAATGCTTATTCGTTTCCCCTTATTTGCCAGTAATTCACTGGCATAAAGTTAAAAAGAAAAGTGTTCCCTTTTGTTAACTTAATAGTGGTAGGGATGTGTGATGAGCAGATATGTTCAGCCACTCCTTTTCCCCTCTCCTTGTCCCCAGTGACTTGGTGCATAGGAGGATTTCTCCATATAAATGCTTTTTGCCATGGGGAATTATATTAAAGGATCTGTAATTCTCCCTCTCTTTTTTCTTCTGTGCCCTTAGACCATGATGGGGCTTTGAAAAAACCTGATAGCATTAGATCTTTTTTCCCCCTCTTCCTCTGGGAAGGCTTTGAATATTTGTAAAAAGTGTTTAGCCCAGTGTGTGACTGGGACATAGTAGGTGCTATGTAAATGCATATTCCCTTTTCCTCATCCCATCAATGATTCATTATACCTGTGAAGCCTTAAGTCTCCTAAGCATTAAAGTTTTGTGTTACCTAAAGAACAATGGAAAAGTATCATGGTAGTCACAAGTAAGTAACAAAATATTACTAATTAAAAGAATTACCAGAATAAAAATGATTTAATCCGGTAACATAGTGATAATGAGTGATAATCAATAAACAGCTCATTTACTCTACTGGTATATAAATAGCATCAATATTTAGTATCTATAGGAGGTCATTACTAAAAGTTACACTAAATGAGAAGGCATGGATGGGAAATAATCTGCATTGTTGGAGGGTGTGCCTATAACAATGAAATTAGAGTTCTATTCAAGAATCAAAGTGGTAATAATGGTAGAGCAGCATACTACACATAATCATTAAACAACTGAATGTGGAGTTAGAGACCTAATTTCCAATCTAAGCTCTTTAATTTAGCACCTGTGTGACCTTGGGGAAGTGATTTAACCTTGTTTCTTCTCAATTTCCTCGACATATTTATTCATCAGTAAGTCTTAGTAATTTTTCAGTTTATCTGCATAACCTGGTCAAAATGGATATCATTTCCATTTCAGGCACACAGAGCCCAAGTTTACAAAAGTACTTTTCATAATGTTATAAATTTCTAAAGCGGGACAGTACTTTAGTAATCACATGGTACAATCTTCTTTCACACATGAGGAAACTGTACCACCACATCGACCTTTAGGGACATGCTTGAGCTCACATCATAAAAAAAGCAATGAAGTTTCCTGATTCTAAGCTTTAGTTTTTGTTAAGGCATTTTAGGGTCAGAAGTCAGGGTCAGAAAGAAAATTCTATCATCTAATTGTTTTTAACTTCCCCAACATCTAGTATAACACTTTAAGTCACAGAAGTACCTTAATTTAATCCTCATTAATGATATAATTTACCTGAATATCCCAAATAATTTTTCCAAAGTTCTTCATTTCATCTGTGGAAACCTGGCTGGAGTGGGATAACAGCAGAGTATAAATTTGCTCAGATTTGGATCTAGGAGTACTTAATTCTAAAGACATGTTAAATCCTTGTCTTTCTTTGTACTAATTTGTTGTATTCACTGTAGCGTTCATTGTCTTCTGAGACTGGATGACAGGCGATTTGGCAGAAGCTCCTAAATGGGTCACATGCTTACCAGTTACTTCTGCAGTTGATTGGTTTCATTAATGTTTCTGATGTTAGCAAAAAGGGAAATGGCTTCAAATGGTTGGACATTTGCATTTTGTAATGAAGCCTAGTGCTTTCTACACTAATTAGGTAACTTGTTCATTGAGGAGGGATTTCTATTTGTAAGGGAATTTAACCAAATATTTCCCTTGTATTTTTTTTTTCCATCAATAGCTCTAACAACAGAAGGAATCAATCTCGCTTTCTGACAGAGAGTTGAGGAAGTCTGAGTTCAGGATATCAGGGAAAATTAATCAAAACAAAACTTGAGCTGTCTCTTCAATTAGGCAATGAGTCCTAGGCTCCACCCAATACCTCAATACTATCTTTTACAAAAGAAAAATTCTGGGCTTATATCACTTTATAGCTGTTATGATGACAGTAGTCTTCTTAAGAAAATAAAAGCTAAGTGATAAGTTTGGCAAAAAATATGAGAAACTCTTCATCATAAGTAATTTTTTTTGTTCCCTCTGTTTCTACTTAACTTTTTTTTTTTTAGTTTTGACAATGGTAACCAAAGCTTCAATACACAAACCACCTTCCCTAGTTTTGGGGTTTTGGGGGGGGTTTGCTTGTTTTTTTGGTCCTAAAAACTCTTGTTCCTTTTAGTTAGGAGAGTTTATTGTTGTTTTAACACAAACCAGTTGCTTTTCCTGGTATATAGACACAAGGTAATAAATATTATAAATCTCATTAAAGAAGACAGAAATGAAGCATGGGACTTGGGAGTAATACCTTAAACAATTTAAATTTTTTAGCCTGTGGCATGGCAGATAGAGCTGTGGGTCTTGAATTAGGAAAACAAGAGTTTAAACCCAACTTCAGACACTAACTGTGTGACCCTGGCCTAGCTGCCTAACCTCTGCCTTGACTGTAAAAAAAGAACAGTAATGCAAGCATCTATGCCTCATGGTTGTTGTGAGGATCAAATAAGATAATATTTGTAAAAGTACTTAGCACAGTGCCTGACACATAGTAGTCACTATAGAAATCCTGATACCCTTCCTCTTAATTGTCAGGAATTCATTGGCATATAATAAGTGAGAATGTATTAACTTTTACTAATATAACAGCGGGGAGGATATGAGGCAAACAGGGTTGTTGAATTATTCCCTTTTCCCTCTCTTCCAAATACTGGTTAGGTAGATGAGTTTCTCCATGTCCTCTTTCTTTATATTTCTTTATATAATATATTTAATATATGTCTATATTATATATTTATTTTTGTATACACACACACACACACACACACATATATATATATATATATATATATATATATATATATATATATACACACACACACACACAAACAAACACACATACATAGAGAGAATTCATAGATAGATAGACAGACAGGAAGGCAGGCAGACAGGTATAGATTTTGGCTAACTCTGAGCCCAGGGACAATCTTTGGCAAGACATGACAGTATTAAATATATCTCTTCTTTGAAAATGTTCCCTCTTCAATTGATTCCTTTCAAATGCATTTCTAATCAGTACATCCAGACTAATGAAGGCCTTTGTTTAACACTGTTTATAAAGACAAAGCAGATCTCTTTAACCAAAAAAGTAAACAGACTTTCCCTGTGCCCAGAGGAAAAATTTTCAGGTTTCCAGGAGAAAGCCTAAGGAGAAAAAAATAAGAAAGCATATCATTGCCCTGGAGTCTGTTGTGCAGAATGATCTCAGATATACAACATTTGGAGCAACATTCTTAATAACCATTGGCTTGATGAGTCAATCAAGCCTCAACCTCAGGCTAGGTCCCTTTCTTGGAAGTGATTGCCTCTGCTTGTCTTTGAATTATTCTTTTCATGGCCTTCCTTTCTATAGCTCAATGCACCTTTACCAAAGGTCTTAAGAAACCAGGTTTTTCTTCTCTTGTTTTCACATGAAGTGATATTTAAGGGTTAGCTGGTAGCACACCCTATTATTGGTCATTAGTCCTTTCCAGTTGTCTCATTTCTAATTCACTCTAGCAGTCAGTCAAATATTCGTCTCTTATAGAAGCCTAGGTTGCATTTTTAGTTAAACACCTTGTTATCAGTTCCTTTTCTGTCATGAAAACCAGAGATTTCATGGATCAGCTGGAAGGATAAAGAGTGTACAAACTATTTAGAAACATTTTCCCTCCATTCTGAGGTACTTGTGATGTTGCTGTTATGGGTTCATATTCTACCAATCTATGTTGTAAGCCCTTCCAACTCCATACTTTCTCATTCTCACTTTTGTGTGTGTGTGTGTGTGTGTGTGAGGCAATTGGGGTTAAGTGACTTGCCCAGGGTCACACAGCTAGTAAGTGGCAAGTGTCTGAGGCTGGATTTGAACTCAGGTCCTCCTGAATCCAGGGCCGGTGCTCTATCAACTGTTCCATCTAGCTGCCCCTCTCATTCTCATTTTTGTCCTTCCATAAACTTTCCATTCTAAAAATAATCCACAGGTAGCACTGAAGCTTTCAGACTGATCCTTGTTTATCCATCCCTTCCTCTCATCACATGGCCAGATCATCTCTTTTTTCCTTTCATAATGTCCTTATTGATGCTATTTTCTCAATTCATTAAGTATTTATCAATTGCCTACTTGATAGATGCGAGATAATCCATTTGTTAGAGATTTAAAGAAGAATAAAAAATAATGTTTTGGGGAGTTTATAATTACAAGCAAAAGGGAGTGTATTGTATGGGGAAGGGGAAATTGTATGTGTAACATAGAGTAGGAGGGAATATGGCACAATGAATTAATTCCCAAATAGGACCAAAGTTGAAATTATGTCTCTGATATTAAGGATCCATGTGGTTGTGAAAAAGACTTTTTAGCTTTCTATTTCATCCTATATGAAATGAGGATGCTGCTGCTGCTGCTACTACTACTACTACTACTACTAGTACTTACTACTTACTACGTACTACGTACTACTACTACTACTATATTACCTATCTCAAAGGATTATTGTGACTTGAATAATATAATGTAGCATTTGAGTATGGTGTGTATAGTTAAATACAAGATAGTTTGGGAAAGAGGACATTAGTAGTTGAAGAAATCAGGAAAAGTTTTATGTAGAAGGTGGCTTTTGACCTTCATCTTGAAGGAAAATGGGGAGTGTAGGAAGTAGTAGTGAGGGGGGAAAAAGTGTATTCTATGAATGGGAGCTAGCTAGTACCAGCATCCTGAGGCAGGAGATGGGTTGTCACTTGTGAGGAACATAGAAAAGGCATTGTGACCTGTTATGGGGAAATCAGTGGGGGTTTGGGATAGGGGTAGGGGTTTTGGATAGGGATCCTTAGGAATTCCTCTTTAAAGAATTACACCCTCTTTCACACAAACCCAATTAGAATAAAATAATAGTTTATTTAGTGTGTTAGAGAAAGGAGACCAAGAGAGAAATCCTTGGACTTCTCATGGGGAGAAGGCATGGCACAGAGGCATGGCTCTGAGATACCTATCTCCTCAAGCAGGAGACAGGCAGATACTTTTATAGAGGTCTGATGGTAGTCTGATGAGATGACCTTCTGACTGTGGAAAGCTAATTGTTCTTGAAGGCATCCAGGCACTTTAGGAAGCTAGCCCTGAAACCTTGGTCTCTTTAGTGCCTGTGTACTCAACAATTAATCAGCCATATACATTGTAAAAGTTATTAGGGGGAAATGAATTGTAATACATTTTTCAGTAGAGCAGTACAAAGAATATTGGAGTGTGTACTGGAAGATGAGAATTTTAGTCCTGGCTCTGCAATTTTCTTTGTGACCTTGGGAAGGTCATGGCATTGCTCTAGGTTTCAGTTTCCTCCACAATAAAATGAAGAGAATGAACTACAAGGTCTCTCAAATTCTTCAATTCTGTCATTCTAGAAATATCTGAGAGATCATTTACATGAGAGGCAAATTACTTGAAGATATGTTTCTATAAACTTCAGGGAAAAAAAAAGATAAAGAGTATGAATATGATAGTCAAAGCCTACAGAAGGATATAATGGGCCTCCCTATGTTGCCTAGGATATAATTTAAGTTTGAGTTTGTCAAAGTGGAAGTATGAACTAATAGTAGTACTTGCCAGAACAAGTCCTTCAACAAGTTAAATGTACCACCTTTCCCCTATCAGAAGGGAAAGAGAATGAAGGGCATGGAGACTCTTGAGAAATGTATGTAAGTTTGCTGCTGGCTAAAGGTTAATGATTGGCTTCTTTTGTCCTTAGCTTTGAGCAGCTGAGAAAAGTGGCAGTCTCTGGAGAGCTCCCTTTGTTCAGGTAACTTTTGAATTCTATAGATCATACATTTATTGGGACTGAGTTGAGATTTTTGGATATTTATTTTCTTTTACACCAATTCATTTTAACTTTTTTACTCTTATGAAAAAAAAAACAACTCAATATGTTCTGGTTTATATCTCTTGATTTGTTTTTGGGGAGAGTTTGTCTTTGTTTTTGTTTTGAATCTCAGAGGTAAGGCTTTGGTGGAGGGAAGGTGCCTGCATTTCTGTTTAAGTGAGTTTCCCGGTATCTGAATTAGCTAAAAACTTTCTCCATCATGCAGGTCCTATGATACATGAACCTCAAAGTTAAGGCTCTGTTAAAGGGAAAGAATTTTCAATTCTTGTTTTAAGGAAGTTGCTGAGTACTGTAGGAGAAGCTGTTGTGTGTATAAATAGTATAAAATAATTTTCTGAATTGCTTTGCTGTGAAGTCTTGTTTGGGATGAGAACCAAAAAAAGTTTTATCCCAGAACCTTCTGTACAGAGGATTGATTTTGTTCCCTAACTTTAAATATTTGCTTTGTGTTTCATTCTGGTTAATAATTTAAAGAGTTTACCTTCTATTTTTAATCACATTTCTCATAATGTTGGGTAGTTTTGTTCAATGATGGAAAAGATAAACAGTTACAGAAACAATTAGTTTTAAATGACATTTCAGATAATTTACTTCTACCCTATTAGAGAGCCACCCATACAGTTATTTTAATCAGAGAGTAAATAATATTAGCTTTTTATGTTAAGAACATGGTTCATTAGTGACAGATTTCTAAAAGCAGTAGAACCAAACTATTATATATGCAAATGTATATACATATATATGTACATATGTATGTGTATGGAGACAGAGACAGAGAAACACATACACAGACAGAGACAGAGAGGGAACCTTGATGTCTATTACCTGTAGAAGTTCCATAATAAAATGAAGAAAACAAACTATAAGTTCTCACAAATTTTTGAGCTCTATAATTCTAGAAAGATCGGAGAAAACATTTACAAGACAGGCAAGCTGCTTAAAGATATTTCCCTATCTGCTTCAGGGAAAACAGATAAGTTCTATGAATATTACAGTCAAAGATGACAAAAGGAAATAATGGGCCTCCCTACCTTACCTAGGATATAATTTTAGGTGCTTTTTATTAGATAGATGATTTATCTATCATCTGTCTATCTATCTACTTATCTATCTATCCATCCATATATACACGCATATATGTGTGATACATATGCATCTATAAACACATGCAGATATATACGTACATATAAGGAGCAATTCAGACTCTCTAAAAATGCTATCTCATTCTCTTCCAAGTACATACTGCCTGTAGATACCTGTCTCCAAGGCATGGGCGAAATATACTCATCAATTGGCAACATTTATGAAGAATTAAGCATGTTCCAAACTTAACTATTGTTACCTTGACTCATTCAACAAGGCCCCAAAGACAAAAACATCTTACTATGATGGAATTTAGCCTTGGGTAATAAAGGCAAGTAAAACACCAGAAGCTTAGTAGTAATATTAATTCCTTAGTGGTTCCACCCATACTTCTCCAATTATATTTCTTTCAAACTGAATTTAAACAATAATGATTATTAATTCTTAAATTTGCCAGGAGACAAATGTAATTAAATGGTTTTCTTTGGTTAATAGAAATAATGTATGTGATCTTTTATAATTCATAAATAATAATTATAAATTTCTATAAGATCATAACGTTCATCTATTTCTACCTATAGGTATACTTAGAATAATTGAGAGGCAATGTAATATAAGAAAAAGAGTACTGTATTTGGAGAGTGAAGTCTTAGGACTAAAGTTTCACCCTCCAAATTACTAGTTGGTTAACCATGGACAGATAACTTAAAAGCCTGTGAGCCTCATTTTTTTTTTTCATCTGTAAAATTAGAGAGTTACATGAAACAGCCTTTAAGATCCACTCTTATTCTAAAAATCTGGGACTTCTTTTGTACATGGGGGAAATTATGGGTTTGTTTTGCTTGACTATGATGATTTGTTTCAAGGGAGAACATTCAGTCAAGTATTCACTCACTTATTTATTTGATAGAGAAATGGCAGGATAAGAGGTGTAGAGAGGATGAGGAAAGAAAAAAAAGAGTACATCACTGAAACATTTAAATGCACAAAGGAGAACAGAAGGGAATTCAATAGGAGAAATTGACAATCAGGGTATCTTTGTAAAAAAAAATAATTTGTATTAAGCTTTGTAATGAAGTAACTTACAATTAAGTACTCAATACACTTTGAAAAATTGAAATGGTACATGAACGATGGACAATTTCATATGCTATCCTTTTTGCTGTTCTTCTTTGTATATGGAAATGTTTATATTTGTTGATGCTTGTCAGATTTAGAATAGCAAAAAAGTAAAAATGTAATTTAAAAAATTATGAACCTCATGCTTTTTTTAAAACACGAGTGCATTGTTTGTTTTTAATGTATAGCTAGTATAGTTTTTGATTGTCAATAGAATGCAATACCTACAGTCATATTCATTCAACTGTATATTAGTATGTTAATATTTATCTAACCTTTTTTCTTTTTTTTTCTTTTTTCTTTTTTTCTTTTTTTTTTAGTGAGGCAATTGGGGTTAAGTGACTTGCCCAGAGTCACACAGCTAGTAAGTGTTATGTGTCTGAGGCCGGATTTGAACTCAGGTACTCCTGACTCCAGGGCTGGTGCTCTATCCACTGCACCACCTAGCTGCCCCAAACCTTTATTCTTAAGAAGTATTACACAAGACTAGATATAGTAATCAGGCCAATTCTGATTCTGTTGTGTACCAAAGCAAGTTGACATCATCCTGGTGTACAAGTTAAAATTTTCAGTGGGTAAAAATGAAAAAAGAGAATTGAAGTAGAAATAGAGTTGCAGAGGGTAACATAGTTAGTAAGTGCCCGAGATCAGATATGAATTCAGAAAGATGAGTCTTCCTGATTTAAGGTGCAGTGCTCTATCTACTACACCACATAGCTGCCCCTTTTGGTCTTTAGTTAGCTCTAATAAATTATAAATTATTTCTAATAAGGAGTTTTATTTTGAAAATTTTAGATTATTGATACTAAATTTTTCATCGAAGAATTTTGGTTCTGGTCTCTACTACCTGGAACTTAGTACAATGTTGGAAAAAATGCTTTATATCTCTGAGCCTCTCTTTCCTCATCTGAAAAATAAATTAGTTTATTTTACCTTTTTTTCATTGAAGTTTGTAAGGGATTGACCTTTCTTATTTGGTGAAAGGGGCAGGAAAAGAATGGCTTTTTTCTGCAAAACACAATTAAAAGCCGTTTGAAGAAATGCAAACATTTATGAGAGGGAGAAAAAAGCATCCCTCTTAATAAAAGTACTTGAGGAGAGAAAGAGGTAGAGTAGTTTCTGAGATTACCAGAGAGAAAAGATGCCCTTCAAAGGCAAAGATGCTGACAGATTGGAAAACAGTCTATAGGTAATTTAATAGTAAATCAGAGTAGGTTCACAAAGCTGTTTGAGGTGCCATATGCATAAAGCAAACCTGTTCATCTCTAGTTCTAACCTCTTTCCCCATGTGAGCCTAGGACTATAGCTTGTTTCAAACCATTTTTTTTTGGAGCTGAAATCCAGAATCTTTTTGTTGTTGTTGTTGTTGTTGTTGTTGTTGTTGTGGGGCAATGGGGGTTAAGTGCCTAGCCCAGGGTCACTCAGCTAGTGTCAAGTGTCTGAGGCCAGATTTGAACTCAGGTCCTCCTGAATCCATGGCTGGTGCTTTATCCACTGTGCCACCTAGCTGCCCCTAGAATCTCTTTTAAAAACATAGGATACTCTATCAGGTTCCCAGACTTTTGCTGACCATATGGGAGGATCGTGTGCAAAGATTCTTAACAAAACTCAATAACCCTCATATTTGTAACGCAGTAAAACAGCAAGAAGAGGACAGGAAATTATCCAATTTCCCTGCACTGGTGGCTCCAAGATTCCAGACTCAGGGTTAGCACAATGCTTCTCACATTACAGCTTATTTTCACTTTGAACTAAACAGAGTACTAGTATAAGAGTTATCTTGGTTCCTTCAAAAGTCTAAGATGAAAGAATGGGTAGAGTTCTAGACTTAAAGTTAGCAATAAGTATACGGACTATGATTGGTAACTTCTAACCACAATATAAATATTCTTTGCACTAAGAAGTTAAATGACTTGTCTAGGGTCACAGAACAGATCTGTATAAGAGACAGGACTTGAACCCAGGTCTTTCTAGTTTTGAGACTGGCTTTCTCTACACTATAGCAAGTTACTTTTTAGAGTTAGGAATATCTTTTCTCAAATAATGCCTCTGACACTTACTTACTATTTGCCTCTTGCTCCAGTCACTCTATCTGTGACACAAAACTTCCTGAAACTAATCTACCAAGTTAACTAGTAATAAATATGTCATATTTTCTGTGGAGAAGACATGAGAGATTCTTTATGGATTCACTTGTTAGGAAGGCTGCTAGTCCAATCAGTCCTTTGCAAGGGGGGATCCTTCCTGTTGCTCGAAGAAGCAAAATGTTTTTATTCTTTTTTTAAAACAATTGTTAGGATCCTAGTATCCATGATTTAGATTTGGAAGTGATCCAAAAGCTCAGAAAATCCAACATTCTCAATTTTACATTGCATTTGATTAACCTTCTTTTAGTTTGACTGAAGTATGCTATTTTTCACTCTTTCTTTTCTTTCTTTTCTTCAAGTTTTCTTCTATACAAAATGACTAATATGTTTTATATAATTGCAGATGTAAAACTGTAACTTGAGTGTTTGCCACCTCATGAAGGGGGGAGGCAAGTGAGAGGAGGAATAGAATTTAGAACTAAAAACTTTAAATAAAATATTTATTATTATTATTATTATTTTTAAAAGTTTTAGTTTCAATCATGACAGAATCCTCCTTATCTGTTCTCATTCTTCTAGGATAAAGTTTTAAAAGTGGAAAACTTCCCCATTCAGGGACCTGGATTGGATTGTAAGACAGAATTCACACAGTACTATTAAGGAAGCTCTCTTATTCATGCCTATTCCCCATTTCTTTCCTTCATATATTTTTGGTTCCAAAATGAACCCCTGTCACATGTGTACAAAATTTATGCTGTGGGATTTCCATTCAACTGATTTGGTGGAACTCAGTTGGATATTTCCTATTTAATGCCATTACATAAAATAATTGCCCAAACATATACTTGGCAGAAGATAAGATGCACAATAAAAGTAGATAGAATTATTGAAGGTAAAATTAAATTAAAACAAATATCAAATGAAAGATTTTCATGAGGTCTATTAAGAGCAGGAATAAACTCAGTGAGATGGGTATTCTGTAAATTAATCGAGGAGTCAAGATCTCATAGCCTTAAGAGGCTATAAGAAATTCACAGTAAAGGTCTCTTTATTCATAAGGTCATCATTTTATTTTGCATTTAACATCTATTTGGCTTACCATTTCACATTTATTCTTATGAAAATGCTTTATTCTCAATGCTAGGGTCAATAAAAAATGCCTGAGAATGAAAATTTAGAAAAATGAAGTGACCTTCTAAGGTCACACAGGTCACCAGCATGATGCATAAAATCACAGAATCTGCTGATTCTGAGAAATTATAGGCACTTAGCATTAAACCATGGAGTTACTAAAAAAAGGAAATGTCATTCATTTCATAGACAATTTTTCAAGGTGCCAATGACTCCTGAACAAATAGTCTGTGTTTATATGAAACCCAAACAAGAAATCTGTCCCATCAATTCAATCACAAAGTAGTAGTCAACTGAGTGAATAATTCAGGCAAAACAATTCTAGAATATGATGAAGAAACTGGTTGAATTGGCTGCTCAATTTAGTCAGGGGAGGAAACTCTGTGTGTGTATGTGTATGTGTGTGTGTGTGTGCAGTTATGCACACGTCTCAACATACCTGCAGACGTAGTTGACTTGCATTTAGCTTCTCCTCAGCTGAAATGTTAACCACTTGCAGAGAGAATACAGGATTCATTTATCTAATTATTTGGTTATATTTTTCACTGGCAATTCTTGTGCTCAGGGCAAGCTTTAGGAAGTGCCTGGAGGGACCATCATGAAGTAAGTACACAAAACATCTCTTTCTGGGGGGACAAATTCATTTGAAAAGTCATAGAAATACTCTAAGACCTAAGGCCACTGTGAGGAGAGGTCCCAGGATATCAATTAATTTCCCATTTTAAATTATTCTTGTTAATGAGGTAAAAGGCTCCATTGTTTCTATGCTATTGAAGGAGTGTAAAATAGTTGTCTTCTAAATTTCAGTATACAGATGGCAAAACTCCAGTGACTACACTCTAGTTACAGATCTGCTGATCTGTTATTATTTGTTATTATTATATTAACTTATAAGTGAGTATAGGGGGCAGCTAGATGGCGCAGTGGTTAGGGCACTGGCCCTGGATTCAGGAGTACCTGAGTTCAAATCCAGCCTCAGACACTTAACACTTACTAGCTGTGTGACCCTGGGCAAGTCACTTGACCCCCATTGCCCCGCAAACCCCCCCCCAAAAAAACCCAAAAACAATAAGTGAGTATAGCTGATTTTAAGCTAATTTAGAAGCAGAGTTTGATTTAGCTTTAGGTTTTTATTTTTAAGCAGTGCTTATAAGAAAGTCCAAAAAAAAATACTGGGAAGGTAGAGGGATTTTTTTTCTTTTTTCTTTTTTCTTTTTTTTTTTCTATTTTGACACGTTATCCTAAGAGAAAGAAGCAGCCAGCTTTAATTGAGTCAGGAAGTGCTGGGTTCAAAATATCTCCTTAATTCACACACAAACACACACACACACACACACACAGAGTTTTGTGACTTAATGTGGGGTTTTCTTGTTAAAGAGAGTAGAGTGGTTTGCTATTTCATTCTCTAACTCATTTTAGAGATGAGGAAATTGAGGCAAACATGGTTAAGTGATTTGCCCAACGTCACACAGCTAGGACGTGTCTGGGATCAGATTTGAACTTAGGAAGATGAGTCTTCCTAACTCCAGTCCTAGCACTCTATAGACCTACTCACTCAAATGCATAAATGTGTGTAGATATAGATATAGATAGATTTATAGATATAGATTTGCATATATATATATGTATATACTCATACATATGTATATATACATATAATTACATACACACACTCATATATATACATATACATATACATATATATATAATTACATAAATGTCATGTGTATGTGCATTAACTTTGTGACCCAGATAACTGTCTGAGGATCTAAGCTGCAGAACAGTTTTCAATCTAGACTGGTAGAGAGTTTTTCCTTAAGGGAAATCTCTATAAAAATAAAATCAGAATTCTGAGTAAAAAAAAATACCGAGGGCAAAACACTATCCATTAGTCAATAAAAATTCCTTTTTCTATGCTTGCAGCTGCTTTTAGAATGACTTAAGGAACTTTGGCACATTTTGTTTCCACTTCTAACATTATATTTGACATCTATTTATTCTGGAGTAAATATTATTTTTTTTTCTATGTGAACAATAAATCAGCAATTGGAGCATGGAAAATAAGATATTTCCAAATGCTGGCTCTAACATATATGGAAAGATGACTTGTTCTGGAATCAGGGCATCTGAGTTCAATTCCTGTCTTTGGAGCTAACTCCCTTTGGGATCCTGAACAAATTACTTAATCCCTCTGAACTTTGATTTTCTCATATGTAAAATGAAGGGGTTGTCTTAGATGGCCTTAGAGATCCCTTCCCAATCGAGATCTATAGACCTTTGAACTCTGCTACTTAAGTAGATGACTGTGGGCAACTCTTTAGATGTCAGTTTCTCCTCAGAAAATGGGGATAATAACAATACACTCCTGGCCTCATGGGTCTTCTTTAGGTTTTCTAAAAGCATATACTGCTGGATAAATAGAAATTCTTACTATTGTTTTTTATATATGAAAAAGTTGTGGCATATTCTGATGTGATGAATTAAATTGATGGATCATGAATGAATGAATTTTAAAAAAAATGAAAAGTATACTTTGAGTTTGGGTAAATTTCAAATACCACTTAGTTTTTATCTTTGCATGTCATTACTTCTCCACACCTTGGAAATATTTTACCCCTTGTACATATGTGTCATTTATAACTTTATAAGTTTTATCTGGAATCCATGTACACCTAAGTAGAAGGTCAAATAATAATACTGTTAAACACCTTGTCTCTATAATATATTACAAAATAATTCCTATAAACTGACTTTCAGGAGAAAGTGAAAAGAACTCCTTGAGAGCAGCTGCCTACATATACATATTTATGTATCATTGGGGAAAAGCATGACTCATGAGTTTTTTCTACTGAACTGATTAAGTCTCCATCTTAAAAATGATGGCTGAAACACTGGAATGATTGATGTTCTCAATGCCCTGTGTATATTCAATAACATTTGCCCCTGATTTATTAGACTTCTAGTTGGAGGATTCATCTGGATTCTTAGTTGAGTTTTGTTGTAGTTATTTTTCACTAATGGGAGTAAAACAATAATGCTAATGATTTTTTATTGAATCATTTGAAATTTTGCCAAAAATAATCCTATTAAATTCTACTTTGTTGATGGAAATATTTTCTATGGATGTGTAGGCCAACATGAGTCAATCTGTTCTCTTTGATCTTTTGAGTTATCCCTTGAGTTATTGGTTTAAATTAACTTTACGCTAAACATATATAAGTCTACAATTGTTGAGGAATCACAGAGTGATAAACATTTATCTATTTAGTTGCAGAAAACATACCTTTAAAAAGGTACAATACTTAGAAAATTAGACACAAGTCATGATGAATGGAGTTCATATTTCTTTGAATAACAAGAAAGTACTATGTTTTTTTGTTTTGTTTATTCATCCATAGTACTTTAATACAGCTTGAATTTATGTATTACTTTTCTCCTTCCAAGGAGTTCATAGTTATGTATCTTTAGGGTAAAGGATATATTACCTTTAAAAAATGGGTGGGTGGGTTTTAAGTTAGTAGAAAATCCAAAATTAGGGCTGAGATTTTCTGGTTCTTTGGAAAGTACTGTACTGTAAAAAAAATGTGCTGGATTTGGCAAGGGAAAACTTGTAGTTACAATTTAGCTTCTTCTATTTTGTACAAGAAGTTGGAGAAGTCACCCAATCATTTTGAGCCTCAGTTTCCTCATTTTTATAATGAGGAGCTTAGACTAGATATTCTCTAAGGTTCCTTCCTACTCTATTCATTTATTTGTTTGTTTGTTTGTTTATTTATTTGTTTATTTTTCCTTTTTTTTCCTTCCTACTCTAAATCCTATCGGGCTATACTTTCCATACTTTAGCATAAGAAAATTTCTTTAAGAAATTCTACATACTACATTTAGTGACTCAGCAAAGATTTATTAAGCTCTTAATTTTAACGTATTAGACAATGAGAATACAAAGATAAAGATGACATAGAGCCTATTTTTAGAATTTTATTTTTCCAAATCACATGTAAAAACAAATTTTGACATCAATTTAAAAAAAAAAACCAACAACCTTGTATTAGCACTTTGAAGAGACAGGGACGGGGTGGGGTGTGCTTGGCAGATCCTGAGAAATAGCGGCTCGGGCTTTAGTGGTAAAAGCAACTTGGTGGTGGGGGGGGGGCGGGTATAGGGGCGCACAGCGCCCAGGGGTTGGTTTGGGTCTGATCTTGGCTTCGCTGGAAGTCCGGTTTGGGCTGCGAACATGTCCAGGCCTGTTGGAAACAGGAAGGTGGTCGATTATTCACAGTTTCAGGAATCTGATGGTGCAGATTACGATTATGGAAGAGATTCAGCCCCTCCAGCTAAGAAAATCCGATCATTACCCCGAGAGGCTAAAAACAAGAGGCGGTGTGGGAAAAAATCACGGGAAGATAGTGAGGACTCTGAAGAAAAAGATATGAAGACCAAGAAGGACGATTCACACTCACCAGGGGATAGTGAAGATGAAAAAAAAAGATCACAAAAATGTTCTCCAACAGCGTCAGGCAGCATCCAAAGCAGCTTCCAAGCAGAGCGAGATGCTCATATAAGATGTGGGCAGTGAAGAGGAACAAGAAGAACAAGAGGCAATATTCCAGGAGAAAGATCCCGGCAGTGATGAAGACTTCCCAATGGAAGATGATGATGATAATGATTATGGAAGTTCAAAAAAGAAAAACAAAAAGATTGTGAAGTAGTGCAAGCCTGAAAGGAAAGAAAAGAAAATGCCCAAACCTAGGCTAAAGGCTACAGTGACGCCAAGTCCAGTGAAAGGAAAAGGAAAAGTGGGCCGTCCCACAGCAAAAAAAGCATCAAAAGAAAAGAATCCTTCCCCCAAAGAAGAGCATGAAGAGCCAGAAAGTTCCCCAGAAAAGAAAAGGTCTTCTAGCCCCCCACCAGAAAAGTCTGGGGATGAAGGGTCTGAAGATGAAGCCTAGTCTGGGGAAGATTAAAAAGTGATGCTTTGGGGAGATTTTATTTAAAAAAAAAAAGAGGAAAAAAAAAGAAAATCTACTTAGGGGTAGAACATGGTTTTTGCTATGGTTTGACTCATGGGCTTTGAATGCTTTCCCTCATTCCATTCCCCACCCACCCATCCATCCTTGCTGGGGAGAGATAGCAGCATCTCTTCCTCTCCCCCCTTCCTTTTTTAAGAGAAAATTTTGGTCATGCTTTTTTTTTTAAATTACCTTTATCTATTGGCTATTCTCTCTCCCAATCTCCAGTGAAAGCCATGACAAAATATCCAATGATTTTACCACCTAACTTTAAAAAAAAATGAAAGGGTTACTAACAGGTGAAGCAATAAGATTGAGGCAAACCCTATTGGAATATTAACTTTAGTAAAAGTTATCAAGGTGAGCAGGAATCCAGAGGACAATAAGGATTCCAAATGAAAATGCTTGTTCCTTATTTACCTGATTTAAAAAAAAATCACTGTCAGCAAAGACAAAAATGTGTATATTAATTTTTTTTTAAATCATAAATCTAAACTAGACAGGAAGGTGATAAATGTGGATACAACCTTAAATTTCCCATATTTCTGACCCCATTTGGGAACAACCAGGCCACATGACTTTTTGGTGTGGGTTTTTGTTGTTGTTGTTGTTGTTACTGTTTTGTTTTTGTTCTATTTCACTTCTGGTCATCTCAAGGAGAATAGGAACAAGTAAGAAATCCTTTTCTCATGCTAAAGTCTTTAGGTAGTTAAAGAGATACTCAACATAAAAATTCAGGGGAGCAGTGCACCAACATTTAAGTGACTTTGTTTCAGATCTAAATATCCATGGTTCCTGTTTTTAAAATAAATATGTATCTATTCTTTTTCTTGGAATAAATTTTCCCAAGGATCAAGAGGAATTTAGATTTTAACAGCAAGATTGCTGTACCACATCAAAGTGGGTTTCTTCTCAAACTGACAATGTTTAGGTTTTAAGCCAATAAAGAACCAGTTAATGTGAAACTAAAAAACAAAATAAAACAAAAAAAAACCACTTTGTGTTATAGAGCCTATTTTAAAAAAGAGATTATAATCCAGTGTGTGGGGAAGATACTAACAGAAATATATATGACATAAGAAAGAGAGTAGTAAGTAGCCAAAAAATAGTCCAGAGAAATTTGAAATGGGAGACATCAATCAATCAATCAATCAGGCAGTCAACAAGCATTTATTAAGCATCTACTTTGTGTCAGGCACTGTGCTAAGTGATACAAACATGATAAATTAAATAATCCTTACAAGGATAAGCAGTAGGTAGGAATATTAGTTAGGAAGGTTATATTGGTATAGCTGATAAATGATGAAATATTGAACCTAGGTGATTGCAGGAGAGGGAAGGAGACAGAGTCCAGAACTATTATTAGAAGGATGATCAAAAGAAATTTATAATTGATTGGATGAGGGGGCCGGAAAGAAAGAAGAGTGAAAGAAAACTCTGAAGTTCAGAGAGTGGGAAACTAGAAAAATTGCAATTCCATAAGCAGAGTTAAAGAAGCCAAGGGATGCCTTGGAGAGAGGGCAAGTGAGGTTAAAATGAGATAAAACTCTTGGGACATATTGAATTTGAGAAGCAGGAAGAATATCCAGCTGGAGCTATCTAGCAGGCAGTTAGGGAAATAGGAATAAAAATTTGAAAAGAGGTGAGGAGTTGAGAAAGAGATTTGAAAGCCATTAGCAGAGATGAACATAAATACATAAAAGCAGATGAGACCAAAAAAAAGGGAATGAGTGTAGAAACATTAGGGGGCATCCATGTTTTAAAAGCAGGGGAAGAGGAGGAATAAGGAAAGGAGATAGAGTCATTTGTATACGGAAGTCATGGAAGTCAAAAAAGCAGAGGGTGCCAGAAACAGAAGAAGGATACGTTTGGGATTCTTTAGCGATTCTGAGGAAAGCACGAAACAAAAGGTCATCAGCTTCCTAATATGTGGATGTTACCTCTGAGTTCCCTGTGACCTTGGAGGGAACTCTTTCTGTAGAATCAGGAAAAAGAAGCCAGATTGCTAAGGAATGAGAAGTCAGTGGGTGGTAAGGAAGGAGAAATAAGGAGTGCTAACAGCTTACCAGATTTCATGAATAATCAAAGATTGACTACATAAGAAATGAGTACAGCTAAGACCATTTCTCTTTGAGAATAAATCTGTTTGGTTGTCAGCTCCATGGGTGCATTATTGCCTGTCATTTATTATTATAATTCCAAGTGCTTCAGCGAGTACTCTCAGAACAGAAGGTTCTAAATGAGAGTCTCTCGAACTTGAATCTTCCTTTCTGATTTGAATAGGGTTTTCCTGGTCACAAAAGGGAAAACCTTTCTTCTAACCCATATTCTTTAATAAAGTTGTCTTTCATTCTCAAAGAGGCAGCTGGGTGATGTAGTGGATGGAATTTAAGTGAGGGAAGGTTGTGCAAGGTCAGCAACCTCACTCTCTCCTCCAGAACCATCTGGGTCCAATGGCAAGATATATATCGACACAACTGGAGATGGTTCTGGATGTTTTTTTTTAAACAGTGGGGATGTGACTTGCCCAGGGTCACAGAGTTTGTAAGTATCTGAGGTGATATTTGAACTCAGGTCCTCCCAACTTCAGGGCCAGTGTTCTGTCTACAGTACCACCTAGCTGCCCCCTCTAGTGAAGAAGATTGCTGCTAATACTTGGATCTTATAATGTTTTACATACATTTTATTATCTGATCCTCAGAACAACTCAATGAGGTGGGAAGCAGGCAAATAATATTAATTTTATTTTATAAAGGAGGAAGTTGAGACTAAGGAGGTTAAGTGACTTATCAATAGTCACACTCCTAAGTCACTGTGTAACCTGCTCAAGGCCGGAAGCTGCTCTATTTTCTTTTTGTATCTCTAGCCCTGGCACATAGTAGGCACTTAGCAAATGCTTATTAATTGGTTGATGAAACCAACTTCAATCCCACATTTTAAAATTTTCTAATGCTAGGGGTCAGCTAGGTAGCACAGTGGATAAAGCACTGGCCCTAGATTCAGGAGGACTTGAGTTCAAATCTGGCCTCAGACACTTGAAACTGTGACCCTGGGCAAGTCCCTTAACCCTCATTGCCTGGCCAAAAAAAAAATTATAATGCTCACCCAACAACCTTTCTTGCCACTATGCTACATTGCTTGTTTGTTTGCTTAAAGTGCAGTTCTCAGAAGTACCATGAATTTCCCTCCTCTTCCAACGTTTCCCAAAGCCACAGCCTTTTTTTTTTTTTTCCTTCCCCATAACTCTTGTTGCAGGAAACCAGAAGCTAGAAAGGTCATGCGTAGTGATGAGTATTAGTACTCCTTAGTGTGCCACCACACCTTGACTGATTTAGAGTGGAGCTGAATGTTTTCATTCAAAGGACTCTTCAATCTACCTACTTCTCAAGACTACTTATATTGTATTTACCAAGAGCCGGCCTGGTTCTCTACATGTCTGGGAGGGTTAGCAATATCCTTAGATGTGGTGTGGTGAAAAAGGTATTCAAATTGCAGTCATAAAAGCTGACTTTGAATCCTGGTTCTTCCACATCTTAGTTGTGTAAGTACTGGTAAACTGCTTAAACTCTGAGCATCATTCGCCTTATCTATAAAATCAGGGGACTGTAGGATGTCACTAAGTTCCCTTGCAACTTTGAAATTCTATGTGCCAGCTAAAACTCAAGAACATTTCTCCAGTGAAGTTGTCATTCACAACTGTTCAGCCATCATTTGTTAACCCTGTACAATATTAAAGGCACAGTCCTAGGTACTAGAAATATAGAAATTCAAATAATGAAGATCATGTCCTTTAGGGCTTTGTTTATTCCAGATTTGGGTTCAAAGGTAGGTAGAGGTCCAGAAATATATACGACTCTTCTTAAGTAAGACTAGGTCCACTAAATGTTGCCATGATCACCTATGAAATAAGGAAAATTAAAAAAAAAACACACACTCAGAAAGAAAACCTATATAGTAAACTAATGTTTTTCCAGGTCTTTGGCAACAGAAATGGGTAAGAGGCCACTTTGGACTCATCTTTCACAGTCCCCACCTAGCCATACACATCATTTTACACTAAGCATAAGACTACTATGAAACTGGGTGAAATCTGTATTTTTACTGCTAGTATTACTATTTCTACTGCTTACTATAGTGAGAGGCATCCTTGAAAGCAGAAAGACATACACTGGTTTGGGTAAATCATTTAACTTCTCAGCTCTCTAGGCAATTCTCTAAGGCTATAAGTTATAGGAAAGATGCCAATCTGCATTGTTATGAAATTCTATATCAGGGAGTTCACTATACCAATGAAAACATGGGTCCAGTTCCTATCCCTCCTTCTTTTCCTCTTTTTTCTTCTCTTTCCTCCTTGTCTTAATCTTTCTGTTCATCTTTCTAATACATCGTAATATAATTGGAATTCCAAGGGTTTTGGAACTGTACCAATCTCATTCAAGAGTCTCACTGAGGAGTCAAATGGCTCATTGCCTGGTTGTATTTAATACTTATTCTATTATCTTTCCGTGGTTAGGCAGTATATGTTACTCCATTCCATTTATTGAGCTGAATAAGATTTATTATTTTAAACTGAATTTAATAAGTAGATCTTATGACCTTATCATGGCCTTCAGATTGTGATTTAATTTACAGCCTCGATCTCAGTTTTAGAATTGCATCAACAGCAAGCCCTGTGTAGGGGTCAAACATTTTAAGTGCTTTGTTGTTATAATTAAACTTGCATACTTCACCATGGTGATGACTAGAGGAAATGAGATGTAATGAACTCTTGGATAAAAGCTTTAGTGATCCCTCTGTGGACTTATACATTCATATAAAAATATGTATTGAACGTTTGCTCTGTACAAGGCTAGGTGCAATGGGGAATCAAAGATGAGAACATGAAGCCTTTAAAAAGGTGAAAATCTATTTAAAATATTTTCATCATGAATTTATCAATCATGAGTATTTCAAAATACAAAGATGGGAAAGATTGTTTATGAAACCAGTTCATTTTTTGAACCATTGTTCAGTTTTTAAAGGGACTATAAAAGTTGTAGTGACAAAACTCCCAGTTTGTCTTTACTCATTTCTTCATTTTTTCCTCTTCTGTGTTTTTTATGTTTCATAAACTTTTATCTTTTTTTTTCTCTTTACATAATTATCATAGTCCGTCAACTTCTCCTCACCACTCAAACAAAAAATCCTCCCTTATAACAAATTCATGTAGCCAAGCAAAACAAGACATAATACTGGTCCATGTCTGGAAATGTATGTCTTATTCTATACTTTTTGTCTATCACCTCTTTGTTAGGAAATACAGTCCTGATTAATCGTTATATTGGTTAGAATTCTGAAGTCTTTCATAATTGCTTTCCTTTATGCTATGGCTGTCATTCTGCATATTGTTCTCCTGGTTTCACTCCCTTCTCTTTGTCTCAGTTCTTAAAAGTCTTCCCAGGCTTCTCTTAATGGGTCAAATTTGTCATGTCTTATAGTGCGATGATATTCCATTACATTCATAGGATTGTAGATCTATACTTGGAAAGGACCTCGGCTACCATTCAACCCAATCATTTAACAGGTGAGGAGATAGAGTAACAGAAAGGTAACATTATTTTACATGGTCATACAGATATTTAGCATCATGGGTAAAATTTAAGTATGCACATTCTGACCCCAGAGAGTTGATATTCTTTCTACAGTGCCTATCCCCCTATAAAATAATCAGTTTATCAATTCCCCAATTAATATATTTCTGCTTTATTCCTAGTTCTTTGTTACAATGAAAAGTCAGAAAGATATACATATGTGTATAGCCACACATAGAAATACCTACATATGTAGATGTATATATCTATATATGTAGATCATGTGTAGATCTACATCCTAGATAGAAACATCTACATCTTACACCTTTTACCACAAAAATATATGTCCTAGAAGAACAAATAGTTTGCATTGTATACATATATGTATATGTAATATATAAGTAAAGTATAATCTATAGATGTATATTATAAACATGAGTGCAGAAAGGAAAATGCATATATGTTCATCGTGTGTTGTGTGTGTGTTCTTCTGTCTCAATGTCCTGTGGACATATATAGATAGATCAAAGAGGTATGAAAAGTTCAATGACTTTTTGGCTGTAGTTTTAAATTGTTTCAAGAGTAGCCAAACAAAATAAAAAAAAAATCCATTTGACTAATCAATAAAACTAGTAGCTGGCTTTATGAAAAATAAAAAAAGAAGACCCCATTGGCAAAAAAGAAAGAAGAAAATCAAATTACCAGTATCAAAAATGAAAAGGGTATTCACCACTGGTGAAGAAGAAATTAAAGCAATTATTTGGAGATATTTCACTTAATTTTATGCCAGTGAAACTGGCAATCTAAGTGAAATGGGTGAATATTTGCAAAAAATGTAAACTGCCCAGATTATGAGGAGGGAAAATAACTTTTTTCTTTAACTGAAATAATTCCATAATAAAAAATTAATTTAAAATTAACTTAAATTACCCTCTTAGAAAAAATAAATTGAATAAGACAATGAACTGCCTAAGAAAAAAATCCCTAGGACCAGATGGATTTATGAGTAAATTCTATGAAACTTGTAAGGAACAATTCTATGTGAGCTGTTTAAAAAGTAAAATAAAATAAAGAAGTAGTCCTACCAAATTACTTTTATGACACAAATATGGTTTTGATACCTAAACCAGAAAGAGCAAAAATAGGTAAAGATAAGCCAATTGCCTTAATGAATATCAATGCAAAAAATTAAAATAAAATACTAGCAAGAAGATTACTAAAAAATAAAGAGAACAAAAATATTATAATCTAAGACCAGATGGGATTAATACAGAAATGCAGGACTGGTTCAACATATATATATATATATATATATATATATATATATATATATATATATATATATATATACACATATATATATATATACACATATATATATATATACACATATATATATACACATATATATACACACACACATATATATATATATTTTTTTTTTGGCAGGGCAATAAGTGTTAACTGACTTGCCCAGGGTTACACACTTAATAAGTTTCAAGTGTCTGAGGCCACATTTGAACTCAGGTCCTCCTGAATCCAGGGTCGGTGCTTTATCCACTGTGCCAGCTAGCTGCCTCAGGATTGGTTCAATCTTAAGAAAACAATTAGAATAACTGACAATATGATTAATTAAAAAATGATTATATAATATGATTATATCAACATGATATGATTATATAAATAAATGCAGAAAAAACATTCAACAGAATATAACACCCATTCTTATTAAAAACACCAGAAAACATAAGAATTAATGGAATTTTTCTTAAAATGATAATTAGTGTCTATTTAACACCAAGATTAAGCATTAACAACAAGGATAAACTTGAAGACTTCCCAATAAGAACAGCAGTGAAGGGTGCAACTAGGTGGTGCAGTGGATAAAGCACCGGTCCTGGATTCAGGAGTACCTGAATTCAAATCTGGCCTCAGACACTTGACACTTACTATCTGTGTGAACCTGGGCAAGTCACTTAACCCCCATTGCCCTGCAAAAAAACAAAAACAAAAGAACAACAACAACAACAACAAAAAAGAACAGCAGTGAAGCAAGGATCACCATTATCAACATTCTTATTAAATATTGTACTGGAAATGTTAGCTATAGCAATAAGACCCATGCACACACAAAGAAATTGAAGTAATAAAACTACACATTGTGGAAACAAAACAATCACTCTTTGCATGTGATATGATGTTATACTTAGGGAACCTCACAGAATCAACTAAAAAACTAGTCAAAACACTCCACAGTTTCAGCAAAGTTGTTAGATATAAAATAAATACAAACAAATTACCAGCATATACAATCCAAGAAACCCAGAAAGAAGGGATAAAAAGAAAAATTTCATTTAAATTAACTGCAGACAATATAAAATACTTGAGTATCTACCTCTGAAGAGAACCCAGTGACTATATGAACAGAATTATAAAACACTTCTTACAGAAATAAATACAGATATAAACAACTGGAGAAATATTAATTGATCATAGACAATTCCAATATAATAAAAATGGCAATTCTACCTAAATTAATTTACTTTTTCAGTGTCATATCAATCAAACTACCAAAGAATTATTCAATAGGATCAAAAAATATAGTAATAAATTTCATCTGGAAGAATGAAAGGTCAAGAACATCAAGGGAATCAATGAAAAAATATGAAGGAAGGCAGCCTAGCATTTCCAGATTTCAAATTATATTATAAAGTGATTATCTCAACAAATTGTTACTGGCTAAGAAATAGAGTGGTAGATCTGTAAAATAGATTAGGTATATAATACACAGCAGAAAATGACTATCATAAGCTACTGTTCAATAAACCCAAAGATCAAAGCTTTTGGGGCAAGAGCTCAATATTTGACAAAAACTCGTTGGAAATCTGGAAAGCAGTTTGGCAGAAACTAGGCATAGACCAACATCTCACACCAACAACATAAGTCAAAATGGATAAATGATTTAAGCATAAAGAATGATATTATAAGTAAATTAGGGGAGCGAGGAAAAATATACCTGTTAGATGTATGGATAAAGGAAGAACAAACAACAGATAGAGAACATCATAGGAGGTAAAATGGATAATTTTGCTTACATGGATTTTTTAAGTTGCATAAATAAAATGAATGCAGCCAAAATTAGAAGGGAAACAGAAAAAATGGTAAAATGTTTGCAGCAAGTTTCTCTAATAAAGGCCTCATTTCTCAAATATATAGGGGAATTGAGCCAAATTGATTAAAATGAGTCATTCCCCAATTGATAAATCAACAAAGGCTATGAACAAGCAGTTTTCAGAAGAAATTAAAGCTATCCATAATCACATAAAAATACTCTAAATCACCACTGATTAGGGAAATGGAAATTAAAACAGTTCTAATATACGCCTTCATGCCTATCAGATCGACTAACATGACAAAAAAGGAAAACTACAAATGTCGGAGGGGATGTGGATACATTGGGACATTAATGAAGCATTAGTGGAGCTGTGAACTTGTCGAACCATTTGCAACTATGTCCAAAAGTCTATTAAAACAGTGAATACCTTTTGACTCAACAATACCACTACTACTAGATCTCTATCCCAAAGGAAAAAAAGGAAAAAAGGAAAAGGAAAAAAGGATCTGTTTATATAAAAATATTTAGAGCAGCTTTTTTGTGGTAGCAAAGAATTGAAAATTGAGGGGATGCCCATCAGTTGGGGAACTGATGAACAACTTGTGGTGTATGATTATGATGGAATGATTTTGTGAGATAAATGATGAGCAGGGTGGTTTCCGAAAAAACCTGGGAAGACTTATGTGAAGTGATACAAAGTGAAGTGAGAAGAACCAGGGGAATATTTCATTGTACACAGTAACAGCCATATAGTAATGATGATCAACTGTGAAAGACTTGGCTACTCTGATCAAGACAATGATGCCTGAAAATTCCAAAGGATACATGGAAAAGAAAATGCTATATATAACTTATATAGGATTGCTTTCTGTATTGGAGAGAGGGGAGTGAAGAGAGAGAGGGAGAAAAATTTGAACTGGAAATCTTATAAAAACAAATGTTGAAAACTATCTTTACATGCAACTGGAAAATAAAATATTTTTATGATTTAAAAAAAGAAAAGAAAAAAATGTGATGCACCTCCAGAGAGAGAGAGAGAGAGAGAAAGAGAGAAAGAGAGAGAGAGAGAGAGAGAGAGAGAGAGAGAGAGAGCGAGAGAGAACTGAAGGAATCTGAATTTAGATTGAAGTATACTTTTAAATTTTATTTTTATTTTTAAATTTTTGTGTTTTTCTTTTGCAACATGGTTATGGAAATATGTTTTGTATGATTTCACATGTATAATAGATATGAAATGCTTTGCCTTCTCAAAGAAAAGAGGGGGATGGGAAGGAGAGAATTTGAAATTCAAAAAAAATATAAGTGATTGTTTAAATTTTTAGTTTACATGTAGTTTGGAAATATTTAATGAAATAAATGTCCTTTTTTAAAAGAGTAGCTGAATAAATTAACAGGTTCGCTAACAATGCATTATTGCATCTGTCTTCTAGATCCTTTCTAACAATTGTTTTTTGTTTGGTTTTGTTTTGGTTTTTAGTTTTTTTCCTACTTGGTCAATTTGATGAGTATGGAGTAGAAGCTCATAACTGTTTTAATTAGTATCTCTCTTATTAATAGTGATTTTGAAACATTTTTAATATTAAGAATGATGGCTTGTATTTCTTCCTTTGGAAACTACCTGTTTAATATCCTTTTGCCACTTGTCTACTGAGAACTATCATATGTTTTTAAATATTTATATCTATTTCCTATGTATCTTGAATATCAGACTTTTATCAGACAAATTAGCTACAAATATTTATCCCAGTTCAATTCCTTCTAAGTGCATTTTTATATATGTCATGATTTTTACATTTATGTAAATGGAATTCTCCATTTTATCTTTTAAAAGTATTTCTCTCTTTTATTTAGTTGTTTTCTCCACTAACCAATAGTTGGCTATCCTTTCCAAGATTTGCTGTCCTTTCACTTATACTTCCTCAAAAAATTCAGTGCCTAGTTTCCCTTCCTCATAAATATGTATCCTCCAAGTAATACTCACCTCTGCCAGTTTTGTGAGGGAAATCATCTTCTTCCCATTCATTGATAGTATTTTTATTATGGTTTTGCCTTCATGACACAAAGGAAAAGAAAGTGAGTATAGAAGGGGAATGTGACCAAAAGTAGTAATCCATAATTGGAGTGGTTTAATACTATAGCTCTGACCTTCCTCCCTTTGCCTAGCTCAGGAACAGACGATTTTTTTCTTTTTTTCGCCTCTTTGTTTTTGCGAGGCAATGAGAGTTAAGTGACTTGCCCAGGTTCACACAGCTAGTAAGTGTCAAGTGTTTGAGGCGCATTTGAACTCAGGTCCTCCTGAATCCAGGGCCAGTGCTTTATCCATTGTACAACCTAGCTGCCCCTAGACCATTTTTTCTTACCCTTTATCTCCTTTTATGATCATCCCTCTCTAGTTGAAACTTACTTTCCTTGTTACCTTACCCTTCCCAAATTGACATTCTTTTTAAAACCCCACTTCTCTTCCTTTTCTGTCCCCATTTATTGTCTCAATATGTTTCTACAGTAAACGTGTATGTGAGTGCATGTGTTCGCTACCCCTTTGCTATGAGACTCCTAAGATACGAAAACTCCCTTAATCTTTATATATACTTCTTCTAAAATACAGATGAAATAGCAAGTTTCCCCTCTTCTTCCTCATTTCCTCCCTAGACTTCCCTTCTATTAACCTGTAACAGAAGAAAACCAAAGCCATGCCCTATTTTTATTCTTTTTTATTCCATCAGTAACCCTGAAAATAAAGAGATTCTGTAGGGTTATTACCTTCCTTAGAAATTAACCATGTTGTCTTTAGCATGCCCTTCTAATTCCTTCCTTTCTTAAGTTTCTCTTAAAGGTGTTTGCATTTTAAAGGTGTTTCTAAGTTTGGTGGTTTGGTTTTGTTATTGATTGTTGTTGTTTTTGTTTGTTTGTATTTATTTAGGAAAGATGTAGAGTCTTCTATTATATTGTATCCCTCCCTAGTAGGATTATTCTCACTTTTGATTCTTGGTGTTATCATCTGTTTGCTTGTCACTTGGTGTGTCCCTAACCATTTCCAATTGACTATCAGTGCATTAGTTTCAGATGTGGAGTACCCCATGGAACATGCTGCCAAGATGTCTTAGCCCCTCCATTTCAATGTGTGCTTGCTTTGTCCTCTTGTGCTACTCTCACAATTTGGGAGTTGATCTTCTGCTAGCAGTGGAGGCCCATTTTTCAGAGTCCATTGGATTGAGGCCTTCCCTAAAAGGCCCCAGAGCAGAATGCCTGAAAGCTTTGGGTCCTTTTATGTATTTCCTGTCTAGATAAAGGTACTTGGTCTTTCTTTTCTATTTTATTTGCTATTTGCTTCTTTTGGAACTCTTCTCCATGCTTTCTGTGTCATTTTTCAGGGGAATTGAACTTGTCTGAAACCTTTCACTTAACTATTGTTTCCAGAAGTGATAGGGAGTAATCTATTATTTTCTTAGAATAGTGACCTTATGTGTGAGGAACTCTGCGTACCAATTCAAATTGGCACCTTCTCTGCAACTTAGAGTCTTAAAAAGTTACCTGCGAACAAAAAAACAGGAAGTGAATTACCCAGGATCACACAATTAATATGAGCCGGTTGTGGGACTTGAACTTCGATCTTGTCTTAAAGGCCAGCTTTCTACCTACTATACCATATTGCCTTCTTCCTGGAAGTAAAATACCTAATAATCTAAAAGTGCAGAAATATGGTAATAAAAATAACAACAACATAAGACAGAATTTGATATGTCAAAAGACTGGCAAAAATCAAAAGTTGAAGGGATTTCGAGGAGGAGGAATCAGAGAATTTCATTAAAAAAAACACATGGAATTTGAGGTTAGCTCAGAAGGATAATGGATAGAGTGCTTGGTGGGACTGAAGTTAGGAAAACTCATCTCAGCTGAGTTAAAATCTGGCCTCAGGCACTTACTAGCTGAGTGACCCTGGGGAAGTCAATTAACCATATTTGCCTCAGTTTCCTCCTTTGTAAAATGAGGTGGGGAAGGAAATTGTAAATTATTCCTGTATTTTTGTTGTGAAAATGACAAATGGGGTCACAAAAAGTTGGGTACAACTGAAAAATGACTAAATAACAAAAAAAGTCTGAAGGATATATAGGATATCATCAGGTAGCATTAATGGGAGAAGATATATTAGGTAGAAGTAGCAAAGAGCTAGAAGTGGGAAAGAAAAAAAATCTGTACATAAAATACTGAGTGAAGCAACTCTCAGCAGATGGAGACAAAACATAGGAAGCCATTTATGACAAAATAACTATCTTAGACTTTATTCAGTACCTAATGAGAAACCATTGACCTTGTGTGGAGAAGAGTGGCACAATCAATGTAGAGCTATAAAAAAATTAATTTAATCATGGTGAAGAGAATGAATGGTTTGGGAGGTAGAAATAAAAAGCAGGGGCAGAAGGGAGAATAGAAATAGGACCGGGGGCAGCTAGGTGGCGCAGTGGATAGAGCACCGGCCCTGGAGTCAGGAGTACCTGAGTTCAAATCCGGCCTCAGACACTTAACACTTACTAGCTGTGTGACCCTGGGCAAGTCACTTAACCCCAATTGCCTCACTAAAATTAAAAAAAAAAAAGAAATAGGACCATTAGTTAGGAGCCTGCTATAGTCATACAGTGAGGTTATAAATACATAAATATTGGTCGCAATAGGAATAGAATGGGAAAAAAAAAGGAGAGGGAAGAAGAAAGAAAGAAGGAAACAACACACATTTTTATAGTGATTCACATTTTCCTCACAAAATCCCAGAGTGCTTAAGAGAACAAGTACTGATGTACATTTTTAAAAGAAAGAAAGAAAGAAAGAAAGAGAAAAGAAAATAAACAGAGGCTCTGGAAGTTTGAATGAATTGATTGAGTTTTCATAACTGGTGTTCAAGATGAAAAATACATGAGCATCATATCCAGGCCACATTATTGTTGGAAACTTGAAGGGTTAAAGACATATGGGTTGGTTATATGGGCAATAAGTGTAGAAGCAAAAACGTGACGTGAAATGAAACTGCATTTGATTGCATTAAGATTAGTCTTCAGCACTAGAGTCAAAGGTTTTGCCCTAGATTATGTGTATTACTCTATGTAGAAAGTACTCTTTGAATGAAAGCGAGATAATGACCTACAGAGAAAAGAATGTGGCAACATGTGTCTAGAGTGAGCAAAGAACACTTCTTGCCTTTCCCATCAGGTCTGTTCTTGCTAAAGCTTGGAGGTGGTTACTACATTAATGGCAATAAAAACATTTAATTCTTTTGGCGTGGTGCAATCTCGACTAAAACAGAAAAAATCAAGGCGTGTCATTTAAAATATTGTGGGACTAGCTGGGGTTTCTAAAAATATTGCTACTTATAAATTAAAGGCTATTGTACCAGTTTTGGCAGTAGGCATTTATTATTAATTAAGATCCCATATTACTAAAGTATTGACCATGTGTCTGACTTCCCCACTACTTATAAGCTTTATAGGCCTGAACAGTTACATACCCAGCATAAAGAGGCCCAGGAAGTGGGGTGGGGAGAGCAAGTCCAGGGTAAGAGAGTGAGTAAGAGAAGAGCATAACAGAGTAAGAGAGTGATCCTCATGTCCCCAGGGATTTTTATCCTCTTTCACATTGCTCTAAGCTAATTGGTTAGCATCATTCTGCTCCACTGACGTGACTTGAGGGTGGTGCACATTAAAATGAGCTCTACCTTGATGACATTATGGTCTAGTAAAAGACAGACCCCATGAGGCCAAAGGTACTTTCAAGTAGTTATGGTTTTAGCCAGTCACAAAGAAATCTATATCCAATGCAACTTTCTGCTGGCTCTAAAAGAGACCAGCCAGAGTTCCTATCAATATTAGTATATATAAATATATGGCATTATGTATGGGAAAAAACATAAAATGAGATTGGAAAAATTGGTTGGGATCAGGTAGTGAAGGGCTTTGAAAACCAGAGTTCATATTCTGTACTAGAAACAGTACAGAGGCACTGGGGTTTATTGAGGAGGAGTGTAATATAGTTAGATGTATATTTAAGAAAAATCACTTGAGCAGCAGTACTGAGGATGATCTATAGTGGGGAGACATTTGAGTTATATTTAACTTTCAATTCATTATTCCTGTCGACACCAAATTTATTCTAAATGATCAATTGATATTAGAGAATAATGCTATCACAACTCATCCTGCCCTTTCCTGCCTCTGAGCATTTAGTCATAATTCCCAGAATGATCTCTTCCAAGATGTTAGGCTGTTTAAATCCTTCTTTTCCATAAGGAACAAGTTCAAAGGCCAAGAGATCTTTTCTGATCCTCCCTTCTGTGCTCTCCCACCCCAGTTAAAAGTGATCTCTCCCTTTTGGCATCTCTTTTGACATTCATTTTGCCTCTGGAATCTTTTTATGAGGGTGGGGGGGTATTGGGGAGAGTGGGGGCATGATGAAAAGAGGTAGCAGGGCAGAACTGATTCAGTATAGGGAACTCCTATAGAATGGAAATGCATTCTGCCAATTTGGCAAGTTATCTGCAAAACCATCAAGTGACTATGATGAAATTATCATTCTGGATGGAAAAACAAAAAAAAATAAGCAACAATAAACAACAAAATTTTCAAGTGATAAGTCAGCACAGTAGCAAGAAAGTCACCCAGAGAACTTTTTGTGGTTCAGTGTCATGTTCAGTCTCATGGTCACATAGTACATGTGGGAGGCAACAGTTGAATTCAGATTTTTCTTGACTGCAAGGCCAGTGCTTTCTCCACTATATGCTTCTTCCTCTACACCTGATCATATTTTAACTTTATTATACCATAGTCATCTGGGTATATCTAGCCTACTACTACCAGATTTTCATCTTCTTAAGGGCAAGGACTATGTTACTTCATTCTTTAACTTGGTATGATGCTGTGCACAAAGTGGTCACACTCATCAATAATTAAATTGAGTTTTAAAGAACTTTTAATTATGAGGTCCATGAAATTTCACAGTGTAGCTTTCTGGCAAGAGCTGCTCATTGGTGACATTTATCCCGCATTAAAGTAACACTTAACATTTATCCTGCGCTAAAGTGTTGCAGTGTGCAATGAGTATTGTACATGGCAAGTCAGGAGAAATACAGGTCCATTTGGTGTCTATTTAGTGTCTTTGATATTTAGCTGTTATCTATTAAAATCATACACTTAGAGCCTAAGGAGACCTTAAGAGTCACTAGGACAACCATATCATTTGAGAAAACTAAGATCCTTGCATGTGAGTTGCCCAAGGTCATATAGGTAGTGTCAATGTGAGGATTTGAACAACGTCTGAGTATTGGTTTCTCTAACTTTATCTGTATCTCTAAAATAGAGATTTAAAAAAAATCTATTTTACTTAACTCTTGTAGTTATACAAATGAAACAATTATCTAAGGTGTTTTTTAAAACAAAGAGAAACACAAACAGATAGCTAGAAGAGATAATAGGGAGATATAGATAGATAGATAGACAGACAGACTGACAGACAAACAAAGTAGACTGGCATGTAGGTAGATATGTAGGTACATGGATAGATAAACAGAGAGCTAGATCTAGATAACTAAATCATAAATCATAAAATCTCCAAATTTTATAACTCCTAGAGACTTTAGTGAATATCTAGGTCAGTGCTTTAATTTTGCTGCCATAGAAACTGAGATCCAGAAAAGCTAAATTATTTGTTTGCAATTTCTAGATATCTCTATCTAGATATTGAAATAGACATCAATATAGAAATACCTCAGAAATCATTAGTGATATCAAATTCTATAGTGTTAGCACACTTTGATTGTTGTAAAATATACACTGATAGACAAATATGGAGTGCCTATCTGATAGCTTTGCAATTTATATTTTTGCATGTGTTTGCAAATATAAGTATTTAAGCAGTTATACTTATGTTAGTATCTATACACTAAAGAAATAAAATGCTTTGTAAAGCACTATAAATAATGTCCCCATTTTCATTCTGCCTTTTAAAAGGAATATTAATGTTATTTATTGTGCATACTATATAATTTTACAGCAAAGAGATAGATTATTTTGATCATATGCAAACTCTCTATGCCTTGAAGAATATGAAAATCTATTCCAATGTTTGTTGTGCCTGATATGGGAGAAAAGTGCACCAAAATTGATCAAAACCATTAAGGATTTCATAATTTTACTTTTGTGGTATCTAAATGTGATTTAGAATGAAAGTCAATTCCAACTACTACTGAAGAACTAAGATTTAGCCTTCAGGAACCTCTACTACATGAATGTTAAGCACACAGGCTTCTGTGCTTATGTCATGAAATTTCTCTACTTCTCTACTTCAAGTAAATTTTTCCCCCCATTGAACTCATGCTTTTGAGCTTTAGCACAAAATTGTTCAAACAATGGACGTTTGTTTTTTTGTTGTTGTTTATTGTTGAATGACTGACATTTTCCCATGTAATATTTTTTCCCCTAGGTGTCATACCATGATCGAGTCAACGATACAAAAGCATTGTAGAATCATAAAATTTTTGAACTGGAAGAGACTTTAGAGAATAATATCTTAATTCTACTGTCAAAGAAACTGAGACCCAAAGAAGCCAAATAATTTGCTTAAGAGAACATAGCTAATGTTAGTGTGCCCTGGAGGCTTGAATTCCTCTTTGTTACTATCAACTGTTCAAATGTCCAAAAATAAATTCCCCCCTCACCAAACAAATAAGAAAAGAGGGCTTCATATGAAACTGAGAATATAAATCGATTAATTTCCAAGCATTTATCTGCTATGTGTTTGGCACTGTAAAGAACGACACCCTACTTTCAGAGAGCTTATACGTTTCATGAAGAGATAGCAAGTACATTCCATGATTGTATACAAAATAAAGAGAAGGCTGAGGTCAAAAGAAAAGTGAAATCTGACTTACATTAAGTATTGAAAAAAAAATGCTTTTTGAATGATTAAGAAGAATTTAGGGTTTTCTTTCCAAAGAATTTATAGTCCATGGTACTATAAAGTTGAGTATTTAGGTAGTTTTACTAATTTCTCTCAGCAAGTTATTAAATTTGAGAATGTTCTAATGAATATCCTTTAAAGCCCAACTGAAGTTCCATGACACTTTTTTCCTATCCTACTTTCCCCATAGCACCTGGTCTGAGGCCCCACTTTTTCTAATGTACTGTGCCCTTAGAATTCAAACAGCATTTTGTTTGCATATTGATATTATACTAATTATTAAATCAATTATTATATTTTAATTATGGTTATCTTTGTTTTATGGTGCCATACTAATTAAGATGATAAGATCCATAATATTAGGAAACTTGATAAGATCCTTAAGTGTAGGAAACTTGGTGTCTTATTTAAATTTTAGGGCATCTATTTCAGCACTGAGCAGTCTCTTTGCACTTTGGAAATGTTTGCTGAGGGAGTGAGTGAGTGAGTGAATGGAAGAACAAACAAACAAACGAACCAATGAATGAATGAACTAAGTAATGCAAACTTCCACTGGAGAGGGATGGTCATAAAAGGAGAAAAAGAAAGATCAAGAATGAGTGATATGGGGGGCAGCTAGGTGACACAGTATATATAAAGAATGAGTAATCTGGTTCTGGTCTAGGCAAAGAGAATTCAAACCAGAAAACAGTGAAATGTGATTTACTGTGACTGTTATTATTTTTTAATAAAAGTAATAATAAATATTCCTGAGGCATTTGGAAATAGGGTTTACTTTCTTAGATCCAGTTTAATCACATTTAAAATATTATTACTTTATTGAATTTTCATTATGTCAATCTTTCTATCTTCTCCCAAAGCTTTGTTCTTTTTCAAAAAAATAAATAAAAGCACATTGCTTCCTACGTTTTATGCTAGCCCAGAGCAAAGAGTTAGACTTGTTCATCTAGATAAGTTAATTGTAATTAGAGGTTAGGCCACAAATTTTTAATCAGTAGTATAAAATGAAAACACATTGCTCAGACATTCCATTTTATACCTTTCTTTAAACAATAAAATTAGCCACTAAAATCATTTAAAATATGACTATATTATATGTTAAAAACAACTAAAATATGCTTAACAACTAATGGAAGGTCAAAAGAGAAATTATTACTATTATGTTAATACTTCCTCTTATCCATGTCATTAAAGTATAACTATAGAAATTAAATGGATGAACAGCAGGTGATCTCCTTACCTGTGACTTGCACATTGTACACATTCCTTAGAATTTCTCCCCATCTCTAAGGTTAAAATGCAAAAGTCAATCAATGTGATTATTTCAATTTCCAAATTCCACCATCAAAGATAATCTCTCCCCCATCTTTCCTTAATATCCCTTATTATCCTTTTTCACTTAACTTTTCCCAAATTAGAAAAATAAAGCAAAGGTCTTTACAGATAAATTAAACCAACCTCATTATTTTTCAGATACTTAAACTGAAACCTAGAATGGTCAAAATTATCCAGATAAATTGTTGGTGAAGATGTGAATAAAGTTTAGGTATTTTTCATTGCTAATTCAATGATTGCTTACTCTTTTTCTTATGATAGAACTAGTGTTTATTACTAATCCAAAGTTTGTATTATTGAAAGTTTGTGAACCAATCCTATTTGATAGGCTTCTTAGATAACATTATTTTAGTATTGCAATTTTTTTTTAAATAAATCATTTGTTTTTTGTTTTTTTTAGTGAGGCAATTGGGGTTAAGTGACTTGCCCAGGGTCACACAGCTAGTAAGTATTGAGTGTCTGAGGCCGGATTTGAACTCAGGTACTCCTGACTCCAGGGCCAGTGCTCTATCCACTGCGCCACCTAGCTGCCCCATCATTTGGTTTTATATGTTTGGAAGTTGGAAGATGAAATAGCCTTCCAGCATTGAAGTCCAATTTGAATTCATGTATGTATTAGAAAAAAGAATATCTGTCTCAGTTTAATTCCTACTATATAACTTGGCTAGTTGTCACTGGAACTTAAATATCACACATGAGTTTGACATTGACATTCCTTTCTGTTTAAGAAAGGTGAAAACAGAGAGTAAAGAAACCAAAATGTTAGCTCACTAAGGGAAAAAGAAAAAGGTCGTTTCTCCAGGCAAACTTCAGACCTCTTGTTGGGGTAACTATGTGGTATCTAAAAGAAATTTGGAAGAACCTGTGTTAAGTTCCTCGATTTCTGAAACCTCCACTGATTCAAATTGACTTTCTGTAACCACAAATATTTTATATAGAATCAGATTCGGGGATCACAGTTCTTACCTGTTCCTGAGATTAGCAGGCTGTTCTAAGGCCTCAGAATGTCACTTTAAGTGACAGGATAAGGAGGAATTGCCTCTTTTTCTTAAAGAACATCTAGGATCTACTACATGGCTTTGCTCAACCAAAAATTACAAGATTAACATTCATAATCACTTATATTTATATATTGCCTTAAATGGTAGAGAGAAAACTACTGGACCATAATACAGAAGGCAGAACAAAATTAATCTGTGGAGGAAGAGGGCAATGCCTGTTGCCAATAATTCCATCTTCAGAGAGCTAAGACCTCTGTTTCCCTCTGAAATTTCTTGTTGCCAGCCTATAAAAGCAGCATTAGCCTTGGCTTCTGGACTATTATTCCTGAGCTGCCCCTTCTACAACAAAGCTTACTGTGATGTCTGGAAGGAAAGGAAGAGCCAAGTGAGTGCTTAAGGCTCAGCATTTAATAAAGGTGCCTGTGCGGTGCCACAGGACCTTCTCAGACTTCCCCTTGTTCTCATGGGCGTGCCTCTTTGTGAGAACCTAGGACAGTGGCATATCTTAGCATCTGGCTGGCCTGTACGACAAGTAGACTAACAGTAGTGGTTTGGATCTTGTCCATAGTTAGTACCCTGCGGTGTATAACTGTTAAACAACATTCTGCCCTCATGCTGTTCTGCCCTGCATTTTTATTTAAAAAGGGTGATTCATTCAATCTTTGGCTGACTTTCTACCTATTAAACCATGCCCCTTCCTTTGCATTCCTTTTGACTTGCTTAATTTATCTGCGTTTACTCAAACATATAATTTTTAAAGAGTTGTCATAGATTTGTAGAAAAAAAAGAGTAAAACCAAAAACATTAATCACTTCTAACATAAACCACTCATTCCACTTAATTCCTTGTTCCCACCATTAATGAAGAACCTACTTCTTTTTTTTAGACTGAAGTGTGTTTCACCACTGTACAGTCTCCTAGCCATAGTACAGCAAAACTAAAGCTGGTAGGGAAGTTCCTATCTTAATCTAGCACTCCCCCTGTTTCTATATAATGTAGAAAAGGGGCATATATGATTACATGGCAATTGATTTAAGGAGCACAGTAGAGACTTTGGTAAATCTAATGATCCCAGGTACATGGGCAAACAAGGATCACTTCTTAAGAATCAGGCAGATAGGTGGTACAGTGGATAAAGCACTGGCCCTGGATTCAGGAGGACCTGAGTTCAAATCTGGCCTCAGACATTTGACACTTACTAGCTGTGTGACCCTGGGCAAGTCACTTAACCCTTATTGACCCCCCCCCCAAAAAAAAATCCTAGCATCTCTCCTCTCCTGGGATCCCATAACTTTGCTCCAGGGTCTGCCTGTGCCTGGAATGCCCTTTTTATTCCAGCCTGAAATGAATTATCCAAATGCTGCAGAAAATAATCCCCAAACTATCCCAAATCTAATGCTAAGAGGGGCAGGGGGCATATGCATCTCAGCCTCCAATATATTATAGTTTCTGTCTTTTATCTTCAAAGTCTATCCTCAAAGTTCACTCCTTCTGCCTTCTGAAGCCTATTGAAAGCCCCAATTGATAACAAAATCTCTACCGGAACATCAGGTGTCAAGGGCAGGGGCCTAATTCAGACTAGTCACCTAGTATGTAGTTTAGGTCTGAGAATGCAATACAATAAGACATTTGTGAATCATTCAGCATTTAAAAATATTTATTTAGCCATATAAAAGAAAAAATATTCAATAAGTATATTCAGAGAAGACACCACATTAGTTCAGTTGACCAAAGCTTCTTGGTGTTGGTCATGCTGTTGTTCTGGGCCCCTAGAGAAATCTGTCTCTGAAGGTTGCTGAAGCTATGCTAGTCCAAGCTGCAGATAGACCAGCTCCTGCTCCATGCATGTGGTGTACACCATCTCAGCAAAGCGTGATTTTTCTATTCTGGAGCTAAGCAAAAAGTTATTTAGGTGGTAGAAATGCAGAATGATCCATTGGAGGCTCTGAGATTAAAAAGTAAAAAGAGGGGACAGCTAGGTGGCGCAATGGATAGAGCACCCGCCCTAGCTTCAGGAGGACCTGAGTTCAAATTTGGCCTCAGACACTTAACACTTACTAACTGTGTGACCCTGGGCATGTCACTTAACCCCAATTGCCCTGCCAAAAAAAAAAAAAAAAAAAAAAAAAGAAAGTAATAAGAAATTGAGAAAACTCAGAGAATACAGAGCTACATATGTGATCTTTTTAACCTAGGTGACCTGGAATTCAAATCAACACCCTAAGCTGGTTCACTGACCTAACAAAAACAAAAACAAAAACAAAAATTAGCCTAGCTTTCATGACATGGCCCTAGACTATTGTTCCTATCATATCCCATTCCTTGGCTTTAGAGCAATAAAAATCTTCTAGAGGACTTCTTACCACTTTAAATAGCTTTGAGGCTATTGTTCTAGACCACACTGACCTAAGGATTTTGAAGACCCAACCAAGGCATAGAAAGAATTTAAGGTAGATAAGTAAAAAAGAGACAGAGACAAAGGAAACAACAGTCCAGATGATAACCCTAAAACAATTGACTGAATATGGAAGAACGAAGACCACAAATTCTAACTTTTAATTCCCCTATTTCATAAAGACCAAGTTTGGATCTAAGCTATATTGTTCATGTATTAGCTGATGCCAAATCTTTGCATTCACTCATAATGTAAAGAGGTGACAATGGTCCAGAGAACTACCAGGAACGATCAAAACTACACTGAAAATAAGACTTCATGTATAACCACTGATCCTTATCATGAATCCAGGTCATCAAGGTAGCCAAGATCCTGTTACCCTCCAGAATATAGCCTGTGCAAGTGTTAGGGTTAATTGTGAATTGCCACATGCTACCAATCAGGT